>NC_042494.1:51292409-51360356 GCF_005508785.2 Acyrthosiphon pisum | reverse complement strand
GACATTGTACGTAAGCAGTATCTATTAGCTCATGTAAGCAGTTTCAGAACATGTTACACGACGGCACAGCGCGTCAATACTAAGGGCCCAGTTGTACCGTCTCTGATTAATGTTAACCCGGAGTTTAATCAGCCGAATTTGCCCGGTTAAATATCTGTAATCAGCTGATTAAGCTTAATCGAAGTTTAACCGAAGATGGTGCAACTGGCCCTAAGTGTTAATAAAATAAAAATAGATTTTCCAGTTTTTCCACCATCATACGCAACGGCCGACGACGATGACCAAAATATGGCTGTGTTCATTAAAATTGTTATCTTATATTCTAAACATATTATTATTTATTATTTTTATTATTATAGAAACTTAAAAACAAAATAGTCCAAGATTTAAATTGAATTGTAATTTGTTATTATTATAACATAATATTAACTTATTTTTCCTTTTTTTCAAGTGTAAGCAGTGCTTACAGTGCTTACATGCACGCTACGCCCCTGATAATGATATCTCGATTATCAAAATAATTTTTGATTATTCCCATTCCTAAAAAACACTATCATTATCTAAAGAAGATATCATAATATCATTGTTCGATTTTGCAAAATAATATAGTGACATAATAAAAATATAAAATATAAGCATACTTAATGCTACAAAAGTATCACCTAATATGAAAACTTTTCTATGGAAAATATCTGGCAATTTAAGTTATAGGTAAATGTATCCATTTAAAGCAGTACTATATATACGCAAACAATTGTAATGATTCCAAGTAAAATGGTACTGATGCCATTTTACTTTGCACATTACTAACTGTGATTTCTAATTTTAAAACTTTTTTAAAGTGTCTGAGTATCAAGATAAAACTCTATAATATATTTATACTTAGTACCAAATGATTAAGTGTCAATTAATAATAACCTGTTTTTAAAATATTAATATGAAAGCACCAAAAGTTAATTTGATGGAATTTTATTTGTAGCATAACAACAAGATAACATAATAATAATAATAATAATAATATAATAGGAGGACGCTATATCTGCATGTGTTGTCTCTGTCTTACAAACACAAAACAGCAAATTGTATATTCTGAACAATCTATTTAACTCTGCCCTCAGGTATGTTTATTTAATATAAGAAAGAATTTACCTATTATCAAATTTAGAGGTAAGAGTATTATATACTGAACTTCATAGGTTTTTATTTGGATTTAAATATTAAAGCAAGTTATGAGTATTTTAAATCTTACAAACATTTACCAATTTTGTTATGTATAATATATATGTAGGTATAATTTTGTTCCTCAACCAACCGTAACACATCTACAAAATAATAATGGCTATAGTTTCCGATGCTGAAGTTCAATAAAAAAATAAATTTACAATTTTAAAATAGTATGAGTCTTGGCCGACGGCACAAACTACATACACAATTTGTATTACTTTACACTATAAAGATAGTAACTGCAACAGTCGCCGTCGGCCAAGATCAACTGAACGGGTAATACTTACCTAATTTTTTTTACTTGATTTAAAATG
The DNA here is from genome assembly GCF_005508785.2 of Acyrthosiphon pisum. Lineage (NCBI taxonomy): Eukaryota > Metazoa > Arthropoda > Insecta > Hemiptera > Aphididae > Acyrthosiphon > Acyrthosiphon pisum. The sequence continues at coordinate 51,358,818 of NC_042494.1, read as the reverse complement.
AAAATATAAAAAAACCATTAGGTTTACTAGATAATATTCTTACTTCAGAATTTAATATCAGCTAGGTATATTCACTCCAGGGTATATTAAACACACACGAGTTAAATAGATTATTTAGAGCGTACCATTTGCCATGTCAATTGAGTTTGTAAGAAAGAGACATCGCTAGCAGATAATCATCCTCTTAAGAAACCAGTGCCTCGTGGAGAGGGTTGATGTATAAATATAAAATAATCATAAGTAGGTAGGTATCTATATATATAAGTGATGTTTTTACCTTATTGACTTACCTACGACAAAATTAATAATTTAAGTACTCATTTAAAGTACCTACCTATTTGTTTCGATGAAGTAGGAACGGTGAATCAAAAGAATGATAATGATTGAACGAAACGAATTCGGGGACGTGTTTGTGTAGGTACTTGAGTGATCGCGTATTCGAGTGAATAGTTCACCGAGTTCTGAGACGTGTGCGGACGTGTGTTTATGTGTTTTTTCTTTATTAAGCCTGTTCTACAACATTTCGTAGTCAACCCCCCACACCCTCCAACCTTGTCGTGTCCAGTCCTGTATATCTTTAAGTTAGTCCGTGCTATGATTACTGAACACTGATTATAATAGATGGTAGACATTATATTATTATTATCTATTGGTAAAACAAGCTAACGATACGCGCTCTGGTGGAAACAATTTGTACCTTCCGATTCGAAGTGTATAGATATAATTTTATATTGGTTATTTTACTTTTTATGATAAATTAATTTTGCTATCGAAACTTTATACGCTAAGTCGCTAACTGTATAAGTTGGTAAGTACAATTTCTACTAAAATTATCAAATACATTTAAATAAATATCAATTAAGACAAAATGTATGCGTAATGTAGAGAAAATAAATACAATCTCCCGATCTCAATCTTTTAAACATTCAATGAAAATTTCATGTAACTCAGGTCCTATGTTTTAGAGCTACACCAAAAACCAAAAATCGATTTTGTCGAAGACCGATATTGCGTAAAAATTCCCGTTTTTTCTTAATTTTTTTTTGTTTTACCTGGCGCTTTTGAAAACTTCTATAGGAATTTTAAGCATCCCTAATTCTGTCTCATCAAACAAGATACTGAAGTTGAAAATCGAAGCATTTACCCCAAATACTGATAAAAGACACAGATATAAAAAAAAATAAAAAAATACATGCATGATGCATCATCGTAAAATCAATAAATTCATCGCTCTGTTCAGAATCTAAAATTACTTACTAATGTATTTCTTTGCGGTTCAATTTAACCTAAGTAACATATCGTGCTTATATATGTCTGTAATATTTATTGTCAATGTATTTAAATCATAATATTATATTCCAAGAGCTTCCGTCCATAAATGTATTAAGAAGGAAACATTTAGGTATATAGCCGGCTTTATGAATATCTGGACCTATTAACTATTAAGTGGGTGTTGGGTGTAACTCTGGGACTTCAGAGACAGTAAGATTTTAAGCCTATCGACGAATCAGATTCATTAGATGAAATATGAATACATGAACTTACTATGGATCTAATAATTTATTTTGCAACAGATCGCGGGGCCTTTCAATGCGCGGGGCTCTGTGGAACTTCACAGCATGAACCAACTCCAGTCGGTCCTGGATAGCGTATAGGTACCTGCACAATAATATAGGTTTACGATTTTACGTATACAGTACAGTGGCGTATCTACGGATGGGAGGGGGTCATATCCCCCCCTGAGACCAAATTTTGTACACAATACAACATGTATATTGTATATAATAATATGAATATAATAAGTGTATACGCTGAATATCTATAAAAATTGAATTTCCCCCCCCTTGAAAAAATCCTGGATACGCTAGTGATAAGGTTGGATTTTTCTAACATAGGTATATAAACATTTATATGCACAATAAATAATAAAAACAAGTAGGTACTATATAATATGTATATAAGTATTAAGTATATTACAATATTTATTATTTACATAACGTTGTAAATACTATAATAATAAATTTAGTCAAGAAATTATAAAACAATGTAATTTTAAAGGTGAATATATTAAAATACCTAACCTAGGTTATTAGGATTATTATATAATCGATATTCGATACAAAAATCCAATAAATATAACAATGACAAGTCTATACATACATTTTTAATAGTAGGTACTTAATGTTTTGTCTCATCAGGTTTTTAGGTTATCTAAACGTGAGTGCGTTACAATATCACATAGGTGTAAAATAGACTACCAATAATACTGATATGAATACCAATAAAATTATAGAACGTGTACACATAATCACCACCAACAAACATGCCTGCATAAGTGACAAATATATTTTTAAGACATCCGATTATTGTCGTCGTTAGGGCTGAATTGTATTGAATGCACAGTATTGTACTGTAATTTAACACGAAGCCCATTATAGAAGAAACGAACATTTGAATTAAAAACGACGGATGCGACCAATACTTGAATCTGAAAAATACATATAGAACGGTATATTGATAGCCACTATATAGCCAGGTCTTTATAATATTCTTAGGCAGATGGCCTGCAAAGATCAGTTAGGTATAGCCGTATAAGTATGGTGTTGGTGTATAATATAAAATATAATATACATATAGGTATAAAGTACATAAAAATCGAAATTCAATATATATTTTAATATTTTTAATATAATCGTAATATGTTTGGGAAAAACTACATAAGTATGCAAGTTTTGTAAACTGAAGAGTGAAGATATTTAATTATGTATAAACAATGAAAAACACGAACTAGGTCAAAATATACATATGGAAATTTTGGAACATTGCGACGAAAATATTAGGTAATAATTAATATTAAACGTAAATTCACCATGTGCTTTACATGCCGCGTTTTGGAAACAGTTTTATAGAATATAGTTTCATATATTACTAGAACTTTACCTATATTCTACCATATAGGTGGGTTCATTTAACTAAAAAAAATATAACAATATTTAAAAAAAAAAGTAATTTTCCTCATTGTGTATTTTTTTCTGCAGATAAGTAAATATACCTACCTAAATGTAGCAACTAAAGAAGTATATTTCTTATTATTATATAACGTGAGCTTGACTAATTTATATATATTATACCGAGTACGTTAAATTATAACTCAAAATGGTTATAATATACCTATTACCTATAGAGTTTTCTCATGAAAATAACTTATTAAAGATATTCAACGGCCAAAACTGAAGAATTGAAATATTTCCGGCTATTAAGTATTAACGTCTAGCATAGGTAATAGGTAAAAATACAATAAATTAACTCAATTAAGCGTGATGAAGTTCGGATCGCATATATATAGGTACATATGTTATATATATATATATAAATAAACTAGCTGATCCCGTGCACTTCGTTGCTCGTTAAATGTACAAACTCTAGAGTACGTCTCTACACGTACCTGTACACGTCGTCTAGATCGTTCGAAAAATACGAGTATATCAGAAGGGGCGGAATCATGAACAGGGACGAATAGTACATAAGCCCGAGATTGCCCATTTGCCTATTGTCGTTCAGTTTTCTCTTGGTGAACACGCCGTTGGCGGCCGTCAGCAGATCGTTGAACAACACAAATGCGTACATGCTTATGTTCAACTCGATGTCGTCGCCGACCGCGACTATGGCAGCGCCGGCCACCATCATGGCCACGGAAAGTTTGACGAGCGGATCGGCCACGACGCCCAGAAAGTAGTATTCGCCCGACATGGTCATCGGTATGGCCAGACGCCTGAGCACAGTAAACGTGGGCAAGCTCAGCTCCTTGGTGCCGGCCAGGCCCAGTACCGCGTTGCCCAGATGGATCAGCGGCATCGGAAACACGTCGACGAACGTGCGTCCATCGATGTCCGGGAACGTTACCCGGCCCAGCAGCTTGGCCGCGTACAGCATGGTGGCCGTGACAAGCATCTGGGACGCGGCCAGAAACCGGTATGATGGGAACCCGTAACCGGTCAACACGGACTTATTAACGATCGTGATCAACGTCGATGCGGCCGCGTACAAAAACGCTGTACCGACTTTGGCGAAGTTTAAGTTCCTCGGCAGTTGCTGCTGCATTTTATATTTGTATTTTAATCAATGATTCAACGACTGGCGGTTTGGTGGCTAGTCGAGCTGTATTACATTATATTTTTAACGATGATCTGCAATAATAAAATAATTATTTGACTGTATGTCTGCATATATAGGTACTTAGTCAATAGTCATTGCAGTAGGGTACTTGGTATCTCTGTGTATTTGACAATATAGCACTGAACTATTCGTAAGGTATTTATTGGCAAAAATTAGTAAATTACAATCCACAGCATTTTTATTATATTTGCGGTGATATACCTACCTAGGTACGATGCGTATACATTAAGCGATGCAATTAAAGTCAGGTAGGTAGGTATATCGTCGATTACTCTAAATGAAACTAGGCAACAGCTATCGTTACGAAATAAAAAAAAAAACATAAATTATATACGAATTCTTTACATATTATTTTCAACATAACTGTTAGAAGAATTTATTGCTTTTTTTTTCTTTTTAAATTGTAATTTTTGGGTAATTTAGGTAATTTAGGTAATATGGTTTACAATGCATTAAGCTCACATATTTATTGATAAAATTATTATATTAATGATAACTAATATTAATATTATATGCCCGGACATCAAAACATTATTATCGTGTGAAGAATAAACATTATATTTTAAGAATAGATACGATTGTCAATTCAGGGGCGTGCTCACGGGGGGGGGGGGTGGTCATGGGGTTCAAACCCCCTCCATTGACCGTATTATTATTTATTATAAAACAAATAATGCATCTTTATAATGTACTTGCCGAATTATATTATCATAAAATTTCCCAATTCGTATTTTATCGTTAAATGCTTCCAACTTCGAATATGTACACTGCCCCGCAGTTGCCGATACTTTTAATATACTTTTAATAGGTACTCAAAATATAAATTTGTTTTTTAGGCTTTCAGTATTTATTTTCTGGAACTTATTCAGAAAACTTTGATGATCTTGTTGAATTTTACCTCGATACTGATAAGCTAACAGTTAAAAGCTTTAAGCTGAACTACATATATGGTATATCAAACTTAATAAGCATGTAAAATATCCAAAAAATTGTTTAGAAGCGTTGAGACAGTGTGATAAAGAAACAAGCCTGGATGAAAGGGGGGCAGGAGAGCCATGGCCATTTAGCAAGAAAAAAAGCTTGTAAATTATAATTTATAAATAAAGTGATACATTAATACATTATTCATTATTTATTGCTATGTGCCTTTATACCTAATATGTTTTAAATGAGGCCCTTGTATGAAAAAAAATTATTAAATAATATACAATGTGTTCCAGGGTGAAGTGACCGGCCAATGTCATATGAAAGTATACCAAAAATGATGAAGAAATACTCTTTAAAGATTGAATCTAACTTTTTATTTTTTTAGTTATGAGCAATTAACTTCTTTTTATCAAATCCATGCGTATCACGCATTTGTTTATGTATCTTCAAAACTTTTTAACATTTTGACGTAATTTTATTTTTATTTTAAAGCTATTTAATTATCCTATTAACTGACATACGCAATTAAACCAGAAATGTGCTAATTATTTTTATTAAATTTAAAAAAAGAAAAAAAAGTTGGCAAAAATTAGCTTTTTTAAAAGAAAATTGTACATTGTACCAAATAATTTATTATTAATTATGAGTTTTTGTTTTTTGTATTATAACTAAAATTTACCGAATAGTATAAAATTGGATAGAACCCGATTGCGTACGATTTACCTTTTTGAGAACACGATTGCGTATGTTTGCTGTGTAACAATGGAAACCCGTAAAACAACACGATTTCGAGTGCAACGTTGCCAAATTTATAAATACACAAAAAGTTCACCATGAATACACAATATAAGTACGTATATTTGCAATATAACAGTAAGTTCAAAAATATATAAGAAAAAATCTAAACCTTATTTAAAATAAGTTACAGTATAAACTATGAACTATGTATGAGAATCGTCATTATTGATTTTCAATCCTTAGCTATACAAATTGAACACTTTATAATTTTTAACTACGTCCTAAATCTATATTACTCGTCTAATCTATATTACTTTAGTACCGGACTATCTACCAGTAACAATTATAAATCCAACACACCACCCGGATTTTTACACTTACCGAAAATAGCAGCAAAAACTACATAGGTACATAGGTACATAATAAATAATAATTAAATACAATTACTGATCACTAATTAATACATATAAAATCATTTAAATATCGTCATTGAAATAATTATCAAACTAAAAACGATCGAAACAATATTACCAAATCATTCAAATTTTTCATTTTTATTAGTATAGCACAGGTCAACTAACAAAATGTACAGCGGACAGCGGTTATAACTTATAAGTAGTGTGAACTTTTATTTCACAAATCACGATAATCATTTGATATTTCTAGTTTCGTCTATATGTGACTTTCGACGTGACAACTTTGCACAAAAATAACGTACGCAATCGTGTTATGAAAAAGGTTGAAAAAAGTACCACCGATAAGCATCGTACGCAATCGTATTCTACCCATAAAATTAAACGAATGTCGACCAATATTAACCGACTCAATCCTAGGAAAACTAAGATTGTGATGATTAACATGAATATATTATGAAAACTAAACTTTCAAGGTATTCTAGGTATATTAATGTGTTATTCAGTATAATTCAGCAGAATAATACAAAAAATAAAAACCCATACCAAGTAATAAATTATTTGGAATAATACACGATTTCCTTTAAAAAATGCTAATTTTTGCCAACTTTTTTCTACTTTTTTAATTTAATAAAAATAATTAGTGCATTTCTAGTTCAATTGCGTATTTTGGAGTGTTGATAGGACAATTAAATAGCTTTAAAATAAAAAAAAATACATAAAAATGTTAAAAACTTTTGAAAATACATAAACAAATGCGTTATATGTATGATTTTGATAAAAAAAATTTGCCCATAACTTAAAAAATAAAAATGTTAGACCCAATCTTTAAAGGCTATTTCTTTATCATTTTTGGTATACTTTTATATGACGTCGGCTGGTCACTTCACCCCGGAACACATTATATACATTAGTATTTTTTTTTCATACAAGGGCCTCATTTAAAACTTTGGCCCCTGGGCCTCAAAATGTCTTAATCCGGGCCTGTAAAGAAATATTTCCCAATATACATTTTCTATTAAAAATACTATGCACTTTACCTGTTTCAACATCCACCCCCGAGAGAACTTTTTCTTGTCTCAAAAGATTGAAATCTTATCTACGAAACACAATGACTGAGGTATTTTCTGGATATTAAAATAAAAATGTATATCAATTTTTTGACATTTTATTGGTTTTAGACTCGACTTAATGGCTTAGCTATGTTAGCTGTTCATAAAGAAATTCCACTAACAGCAGAAAACGTTTTAAATTAATCGAGCAAAAAATCAAGAAAACTACATTTTGTTCTTCAATTTTTGAATGTATATTGTATATTAGTATAATAGTTTCTATATTAGCAATATAATATTTAAATCTATAAATAATTGAATTTGTTATTGATTAAAAAACAAAAAAAAAAATGTTTGTTAGGTAAAAGACTAGCTCCTTCAATTTTACTTGAAAACTCCCCCAACATAAATTTTCTGAGCACGCCCCTGAATTTGTCATACTATGACTTATGAGAGCATAATAGTATAATACTTACAGTGTATCTTTTGGCATACGCTCCTTCGAGCTATAAACCTGCGTATAAGGTCGCGATGAACTTTTCAGTTGACAGTCCATTGACTAATTCTTGATGAATTGCCTTTAACCTAACATAGACAAATAAAATATAAATTATATTCCGCAACATAGATTATAATTACAACAAAGATGACGAACAAAAATTAAGTGGAAAACAGATAGGTATGTAATAATTTAAAGCTTAAAGCTGCATGTAGACGATCCTTTTGAAAAACCTAGTAAAATACTGCATCGTGAACTATTAAAGGGAGATATTAGTACCTACATGGACGATTTAATTAATTATAATAATATATCAATATAGCAGCACCAATATAATGTGTGCCTAACAATGTATGCATAGCAATAATGTAAAATAATAGGACGAAAATATGCAATAATTAAATAATATACGATGATTTATTATAGTTAAACTGTTATTTTACAAATTACAATAATACTATTACTCACGGTATAACAAGCAGAGCGCAGATCTGGCCAGCTGCTTGCTTACATATACATAGGTAACACAAATACGACACAATGCTAACAAATGTGAAATGATAATATAATTAATAACAAAATAATAAAATAGCACGAATGAAAAAACAACACGACGTGTGCTACTTGTAAATGCGGGTGTAATCGTGGGAGCAACTTAAAAAAATTGCGGTTTTGTGAATAAAAATCTTATTACAATAATTAATGAAAACTTTATGTGCTTTGGGCGAAAAATCTGTGTTTTCGCGGATGATTGCAATTCGCGACGCGCGTTTGAGTGTGTACCAATACTGTGTAATGTGTATGTTCGAAAAATTTATTGTGGAAATGTGGATACTGTCACGGATGCATTATTATTTATTGCTATCAGTAGCTAATGTAATAACTAATATGAGTATAATTATATTCCGATAATTATATTATTTTAGGTGCGTGTTCATCCGCCCAGGTGACCCGTGAACAGTATGACGGCTGATTCGATGATATTATTTTCGGCTGTAAAATAAGCGCAAAATATGACCCAAACGCTACCCAAAAGAACAAAAATAAATATGCCATAAGCGCAAAAAAAATTACCTTTTTGATAACCCATAAGCGCAAATTAATTTTATAAAAATAATGTATTTTATTAAAATCATTTAGTTATTAATACTATGTTATTCGTGATTATAAAATGAATTAAAAAAATTTAAATTACATATTAGTAGTAAATATTAATTGGTATAAAAACACAATCAAGATAATCAATTTAATTTAAAACATTATAATTAAGAATTTACATTAGAAAAAAAAATTTATTTAATTTTATGTAATTAGTATAATATTATAAATAATACCTTAATATTAAATTTTAAATTTGAAGCCCACAGTTTTTAAGTAATCCAATCTTGAATTTTTTTTTTTCTATGTATAAGTTCCATGCTTTTATATCGGAGTTGATTTTGGAGCTGCGTTTTGTAGTTTTTCGTCCGTTTGATTGTATTTTTAAGTAAACCGGCTGATGTTGTTTGAGTTAAAAATAACTCAAAAGTCATAATTTAATAATCTATATAGGTTAGTCATTTGATATAAGTTTGTATTGTATCTGTAATATTATATATTAGTTATCTTAAATGATTATCAACCGTCACCGTAATTTGTTACGATAACATTCGATGATACTAAACTTCATCTGAACTCGATCACTGTTATTGTATTTTTGAATTATTATAAAAATACTATGTTGTATACCTATATAATTTAATTTATTAATTAATAATTTTAAAATGAAACCTATAATGTAACAGATACAATATTGTATCAGGTAATACAATTTATTTTTGCGCTTTTATACCACTACTACTAAGGTACAAAAGAGCAAATTCGTTTTGCGCTTTTGGGTTTCACCGTTATTTTCTATTATTTTCTTTCAACATGAAGTTATTAATTGTTAATTAATAGTAAATTAAATAGTTTATTAACTATTATAACTGTTGAATTCGAGATTTTAAAAAGTTATGAATAACAATAAAATTGCCCTATTTTTTGCAACCTGAAATCACCTTTGAAATTGAATATTTAGCGTTATTTCTTCTAGAAAATGGTCACCACTCATCAGGCACAAAAGTGGTAAACTTCATGGTAAATTTTTTTATTTAAAACAAATCATTACTAATCTTTATTATTTATAAATAAGTTAAAACTATAGCACGCTAGTAACTCGATATAAGGAAAGTAGATAGAGGAAAAGTCTATGAATCATTTAATAAAAATATGTAACCATAACAACAAAAATCTTACGAAAAATCGGTCAGACAAACGAAATCCTGCTCAATAACATATTTGTGTTAATACTGAAGATATTTTTAACAACTAACTTTAGTTAATAGGTCCATACTTAGTATGTAGGCATGATTAACTAGTTAGTTAGTTAATCATGTATGTAGGTACCTACAAATTATAATTAATAGATAATTATACTCGTACTGCCTAGCGGTACTGTCTGTATTAGTGATAGTTATAATAAAAGCCGTCACTAGATAGCTCTGCCGTCAAACACTCTTTGATACGCTGTGTCGAGAGGTGTCGTTGATGCTTTTTCAGAACATTCAACTGTTTTCTTGTATACGTTCATCAATTTAACAATATAATCGACTAAAACAGTGAGTCAGACAATATTTCAGTCATTGAATTCAGTCCCTATAGTGCCGAAATGTCATGTGCCAGTCAGTGCGCTACTTGTGTTGAGCAGCCGGCACCTGTTACAAGTATGGGCCAGTGTCAATGGGAACTTTAAGATCATACTTCACAGGATCATTTCTGTAGTATGCATCGTCCCCTCCAGGTGCAAATCTGGAGTCGTCATTGGCCACGATGATGAGACTTGTCCATGTGCCAGAGCGTGAGATCGCTGGTGGTCTGCTGTTCGCAGTGATGATCATTCAGCAACGATGATCGCAACCAGCTCTGCTGGAAGGTATATGGACAGTCTGAGTGGTCCACTTTAAATCATTGAAATATGAACCAATTAATTTCACGCTTGGAGAGTTTTGCACTGTTGAGTCTATATATAACACGGCGGTATTATTATTATATTATAGAATAACTATATATTATATACATACTACAACATTGTATATTATAAAATATGATATAAAAATAATTGTAAATTGTTATAATAATAATAATAATAATAATTGTAGACTACAACTACGACCTTATAATACGGTAGATCACTCGCTACACGACACTCCTCCTGACACTCAGTGATATTCGTCCTCGCAATCCATCCATCTCAGCCCCGTCTGCTTCCGTTGCCGCGCACTGCCAAACCCTGAAACGTCAGCATCGTTTCCGCGGGTTTGATGATGCTGACGTCCGTGTTTCTACGTTACACTGTATCTGACATTTATTTGTACATTTTTTTTCTCTTCTTTAATTTTAGACTTTAATTAGTTTAGTATTATTAACATATTATAACTGATCATGCAAATTGTACTTTTAACTCGCTGTTCTCTATCACAAGCTCGGTTTTTGGGATAGTATCATCAGCATTTTTATATTTTGAATACCTATGTGGCTATGTATTTTCAATTTATATACCTACTTTGTAATTATTAATATTGTAGTAAATGATGATTCAATAAATAAAAAATATATTTTTTACAAGCATTTGAAGTCAGAAATTGGAATATTGGATATTCACCCGTAAATTAACAAATTCTTATACAACGGTTTTCTTATTTTTTCGTTATTCAAAAACTATTAACTATTATGAAATTTTCATCAAATGTTTCTTTTTTATCATTTTCTATAAATGAAAAATTTGTCTCTTTTTGAGTTATTCATAAACATTTGAAATTTTTTAGTTTTTTTATTCTATGATTTTCAATAAAATTGTATTCGTTTGAAAATGTAATCCAATAGAATAGGTATATTCCTTATAAGTTGTTATTATAATAGCAGTTGATATTATTTAATATTAAAAATCTATGGGCACAATTTTTTTTATAAGTATTTAAAGTTCAGATGTTAACGAAATTTATCAAAACCTTTTTTTTTTTAAATTTTTTATTAGATAATATACAATCTATGCACAAAGGTATAATAAGAATATGTGCTAGGATAAGTTTTAGCATGAAAAGGGTGAGGGAAGAAACCATCCAGTGATCGCACTTCCTGATCAAAACCTTGAAATCAAAAACAAAAATCCATATTATTAAAACTAAGAATAATGGTTTTAGTTATTTTGCTGTAACTCAAAAATATTATTCGTGGGTGTATGAAACTTTTAGATTTAGAGTATATTATTATATTGTATAGGCACAATGATATTTTAAAATGTAATTCTTTGACAAAAATGAATTTAACCTACTGTTGTACACTAATATTGTACTAATGCCTAATAGTAAAATAAATTACTTTGATCATAATAATATCATCCAATATACTTAGTATTTAGTAATATCATAGGCTTTGCTCAGAATTGTTTATTAATTTTTTTTTAACTATTCAATTTGATTATTTATACAAGTATGCTACAATGACACAAGGTCTCTTCAGAATTGTTTTTTTGTGTGCAATGATGTATCAATGAATTCATATATTACACATCCATTACAACAACATGCTCAACAATTACCTACTGTACAGCTGAGAGGTACCCACTTGTCCACCTTTTTTTGTTATATGAATCTTATTTATTTAATATTTTTAAATTTCTTTTGAATGTGAACATTAGAAAATTTTATTTTATAAAGAGATGGGAGTATGGGACTCTAGGGTTGGGACAATGCCCATCTTACCTTGATATTGTGTATACTGTATGTCTGTATATTTACACAAATATTTCAGTTGACAAGATTATTTTAACTGATACACATTACATAAGGTCAAAAATACAATTAAAGTTTTTAATAATGAATCAGTGTACACCTATTCAGGCTATATAATGTCTATTTTGCTATTCATATTAACATATTTGAATATTAATAATGAAAGAACTAAAAAAAATAAAAATAAACATAAAATAATCATAATATTATATTATTATTTATACGGCTATATATAATAATATATTTATTTATTTATTTATTTATTTATTTGTCATAAATCATGATATCCACGATTACACAAAGACATAATAATATGTGGCATATGGAGTTGTCCCCTGACTCTCCCTACAAATCTGAAAAAACATTTTCCTGAATCTAGTTTTTTTTTTAATTATAAAAATATTTCATGAAGAGGACGCCACACGGACAGTTGTTGTCTCCTTCTTACAAGTGCGTAACATAGCAAATTTACGCTCAGCAGATAATGTTCAGTTCCGTTAGTTCAAAAATTAGACTGAATCAGTCTATTATGAAACTTCATGGTAAGAACATATGTGTTCATATGTTGGTTTTTTACGATTATACAGTTTTTAAGTAAGTTATAACCATTTTTAATAATATTATATACTATATTATGTACTCATATAATACTTGCTAAAAAATTAAATTATCGTAAAAAACCAACAAACGTTAATGAATAATTAACTGACCTTTTTAAAATCAAATCTCTATTTAAATATACAAAAGAATAGTCACTCTCTAGACAATTTTTGAATTCTAGAACAATAGATGGATCACTCCTGCAAACCTCTCTTGGCAATTTAAGATTAGATAAATAACACTTTGGAACAATTGGTAAATGGCAAGCTTTCATTATATATTATAATAAATAATTTCAAAAGTGAGTTAAAATTGTGAATTAAGAGAACGTTTTACCCAAATGTTTTATTTCCGCCTTACAAGGTAACATAGCAAATTTTACGCTCAGCTCAGATAACATTAAGCTCTGTTGGTTTAAAAATTAGAGTGAATCGACCTCTTGTAAAATTTAAAAGTAAGATTATTATCTAGACAATATCATTGGCATCTTATTATATTCTAATTTTAAAGTGAATTATGAGTATTTAAAGATGTACAAACAATTTACAATTTTTAATTACTTATAACTCGCTTTAAAATAAAAATATAATAAAAAGCCTATGAGATTGTCTAGATAATAGCCATACCTTTTCATTTTTTAAGACGACAATTCACTCTAATTTTTAAACTAATGGAGCTAAACGTGATCGGCTGAGCGTAAAAATTGGTATATTACGCACTTGTAAGACAGAGACAACACTTGTCACATTCTCTATTTTTCTACGAGATGTTATAATAGAAAATAATATTTTCAACAAATATTACCTAACATGGACGGCATATATTCAAACATTCAATACTATGTAGGTAGTTTTACAAAACAAAAAAAAACAATTTTTAAAATGTTTTTAGATATAGGTTTCTTAATTATTACTAAATGAAATAATGATATTATTTCAGTCATAAACTCATGTCTCTTTAAAAAATAAACAATTCATGTATAAATTTATTATTTATGCAATTTTTTTTAACACATTTTTTGATGTTTGAGATTTAAATAAGAACATAAATGTCATAAATAAATTGATTTTTTGTTATTTATCAATATAATTAGATGCTTTACAAATAATTACTATAAATGTCAGATATATACAATAAAAATGTACATTAGTTGCTAAATTTTAAAAATAATTATAAATTGTTGAACAAATAAGTTTAAATTTATTTTAGGTATCTAAATGTAAAAAGGTAGTTTTCTACCTTTGGAAGATGGAATAGCTCCAGTTTTTCTAAGCCGCCTTACAGCTTCCCTTAAGTGTTTAGGATGTAATGGTCCTGAATCTTCTTGAGCTTCCATTATGTCAAGAGCTAAAATGAATACCCAATCAAATTTATGACTATACCCAGACAGCAATTTCTTGTTTATTAATATTATTATAACATTTTAATAACGAATAATATTAGTATAACGTTATGTTAATACTATTATAATATTATCATTACAAAATGCTGTCTGGGTACAAATATAAGTAAACATTTTCAATTACCTTCCTCAACTATTTCACCAATAAAAACTTTTGCAATACCCGACATGGCAATTACAACATTTTGAGATACAGAATTTCCAGTAATGGTTTGTACGATCTAAGCATTTAAATATAACACATTTGTATTTGTTTAATTATTAATTAAAATGTTGTTATAATGTACATGAAATAAATACAAACCCTTTTAATTGCTGCTTTAGGAAACACCGATCTTCTAAACATTTCATATCTATCCAATTGTTCTTCAGTGAAGTTGGATACAAGAACTCTAGAATAATAATTCAATGTAACGCAAAATCATCATATTATTATGTTTAATGGAATATACCTCATTTTTTCTCTTTCTTCTGCTTCAATTTGTTTTTTACTTTTATCCTTCTTTTTTTTTCCAAATGGATCGGAAGAATTATGTTGATCGTTAGACCGTTTTGGTTCTGGAACTAAAAACAAATCTTCTTGTGAGTAGTCTTTATAACCAGAAGACTCCATTTCTTGATCCTTATTGAACATAATATTTTCCATTTCTTATGAGTTATAATTATTAACAAGATTGAACTTTTACAGTTTTGTTTAGTAACTAGTGTTAAATACGGTCTAAAATTCTAATTCTAAATACTTATACAATTATTTATAAAGTCAGAAAGTTGTTAACCATTAAGTTACTATCAAATAACAAACATTATTAATATATTTTAATATTTTATTTATATCAAGTTAATATTTTAATAGTAATAATTATTATTAATTGATAATTTAAAAATGATAGTACACATTGTACAGTGTAGGAAAAAGTCACTTTTCACAAATTGACGATAAGCAATAGATTTTGGGAATCCTGACTCCTGAGCCCTTGAATTCTCTTATCAAATATTGCTAGCTGATTAGCGAACATCCTCATTATCTCAATATTCTCTGATCGGAAATCGGAATTAGTAATTCATAATTCATATTTCGTATTTACCAATTTGTACTTTCGCAGTTTCGCAGTAACTCTTAACTATCATACTATATTATACTTTACTATTTATAATAGTATATTATAGTAATAGAACATTTGGAAGATCCTTTGTAAAGCTTTTTGTATTTTAAACTACTATCCGATGGTAACAACTGATTCACTTTTATTTCATAGTTACAACGCATTGTATGAATGATTTTTGAAACGTTTATACATCCAATTTCGTTTTACTGAATAGCTGCTGGCTGTTACTGATTAATGCGTTTAACTTTTGATTAGTAAGCACTAAATACAAATATATTATATATATATTTTATTGCTCTGAGCATTTACATTTCTTATTAATATTATTCACAACATAATGTTGCCTTCCAAAGGTTATTTCAAGGCTCTTGAATGTCCATATTATACTGGCTCATTCTGCGATCGACCATATTGTCACTTCAAGCATAGTAAACAAGATTTTTTGTCTGATACAAACTGTCAAATTGTTGCTGAAACAGAAAACAAGCCTGTTGTCACTGCATCTGATAAATCAAAGTCGCCTGAAGAACCAAGATTAAAACAAAAGGTAAAATCTAAAATTATTGAATATATACCTAAATGTATTAAGCCAAAGAATCCTGAATTGGGTGTCAAATCTTCTACTTATGGTTCAACTACTGAAACTGGTAAAAAAGATATTCCCATACTCGAATATATACCTTCGTGTGTCAATGATATAAATTTAGATTTTGAACTTGAACAAAGTAATAATGAATTTAATAGAAAAGAGCAAACAGAATCAATTAACTACACTGAAGGAATTTCAACAACTTATGATATTAGTACTAATAGTACTAAACAGAATACAGGTATTTCAGAATATATACCTACTGTTATTGAAAAACCTTCAGATAAAACTAATAAAACTGAAGATAAATATCATGAACACAGATCATCTTCAAAACGTAAACACGAGTCTTCAAAAAAATCTTCAAGTAGATCTAAGAAACCTAAAAGAGATAAATCTCCAGAACATAGAAAGGACAAAAAAGACAGAGATAATGAGAAAAAATCTGAAAAAAGACATTCAAGAGATAAAAGTATTAATCTTGACACTATGAATACACCTACCATTCCTTCTGGCCCTAAGTCGTTAAAAGAAGTTGTAAAAGAAAAAGTAAAAAAAAAATTAGTTAAACCCGATCCTATAAATTCGGATATAGTGAGTTCCAGAGTCAGTTCAAGTGATGAAGGAAATGATCCGTCAACTGCACTAATCGAATCAAGTTTAAACGAATTTTTTGGTTCAGAAGATTCCGATACTGAGCAAAAATCATGTAATGTTGTAGCAGCTAAAGTAAAAAAACGAATATCTCATATTTCCACAACAAGCATATTTGCACAAATTAATGCTACAACAATTATAAGACCAAGAACTACAAAGTCACTTCATGAAATGGTAGCAAACAGAGTACAATCTATTCAAAATAATGTAATTGGAAGTCATCCAAGTGTCACTACAATTAATTTAAATAGTGATCCTAGTTTACCATCATTAAAGACTAAAAGCCGTATTGCTCATCAGTCAAAAGTTGAACCAAGTACTACAGAGTCTCAAACACCAACAAATTCTAATATAAACAATAAAGAAATAACTGCAAATATAAAATTGAATTTGAGACTAAAATCATTTAAAAACGGAAGTAATATGCCGAATCCTTTACGGCAAAGTTGTTTGGAGAAACTTTATAAAGCCTTCATTAATCACTATTCATCCGAAGAAGCAATTGATAAAGCCCATACAACCGAAGAAGAAGTTCACAGTAAAGCTAAATCATCTGGAATTTATAGAAACCTTATTGTTCAATCTGTAATGAAAGCCAATAAATCACCTCAATTACAGGTTAAGAGTAATCCATATTACCCTTCACACATGTATGGTATATGTCTGTATGAATTATTGAAGAAATATATTCTAACACAAGATGATTTGGAAAAAAACGGTTTTCCACTAATGGGTGATAATAAATTGGCATATATTTCCAAAAATGCTTATTATTACCGACCACTTTCTAAAAAACGCAATGGTGATAAATTTGTATGCATGAATTGTAGAAGTGAGTTTGAAGTTGATAAACGTGGTATGCCTACACTTACATTAACCAAATGCATTTATCATTCTGGCAAACTAAAGTTTGAAAGATCGAAAAATGAAAAATTTTGGGTATGCTGTGACAAAAGACAACATGAATCTGGTTGTGAATCAAGTATTTACCACGTACCTGATAAGTTTGATGAAGATGCCTTGGAAAATTTTGTCGTGACTAAAAGTAAAAAATCTGACAAAAAAGAAGAAATACCAAATTTTTATGCCCTAGATTGTGAAATGGTCAATACTACATTTGGTACTGAAATTGTTCGAGTTACAGTCATCAATCACGAAGGAGAAGAAGTGTATGAATCCAAAGTGAAACCTTTTAATCCTATACTTGATTATAAATCTAAATACAGTGGAATTACTGAGGAATCATTAAGGGGTTGTTCAAAGAGATTGTCTGATGTTCAACAAGATTTATTGAAGATGTTTGATAAAGATTCAATTTTAATTGGTCATAGTTTAGACAGTGATTTAAAAGCATTAAAAATGGTTCATTATAATGTAGTAGATACAAGTGTAATGTATCCCCATAAATATGGTCCTCCGTATAAGTGGGGTTTGAAGTTATTGTCTGAACAACATTTACAAAGAATTATTCAAAGTGAGGAGGGCCATGACAGCAAGGAGGATGCTTTAGCTTCACTGGATTTAGTTTGGAAGAAATTAAAAGAGGATGTGAAGAAATTCAAGCCAGTTAATATAATAAGTATAGGAGGTAGATAAAAGGTAGTTAATGAAATTAACTAAATTTGTTCATATAATGCATTAGACATTAAAATGTGGCCTTAAAAATAATATGATCTCAATATAATTTATTTTTATATTAAAATGTATGATACATTTGAACAAGAATGTAAAGAAGAATACTCTAGTATCAATTGCTGAGGGTAATTTTTTTAAATATAAAATAATATTAATATTAGTTAAACGTATTACTTTAAATGAGTAATGTGAATAAATAAGGTGGACAGTTTCTATTTCATAAAACCAGATATTGATTTTGGTCTGTACCCTTGTAAAAAGCAATAACAGTATAACACTAATTTTTTTTTACTTCTCTTAAAATAAAATAATTTTTTTGTGATAGTTATCTAACTATGTATACATGTATGGTTTATATTGAATTATATAATATGTTGGTGTTCTTCAGAATTATAAGTATATGAATAAAAAAACATAACACATTGAATGTTATTTGTTTTATTAATTTTTAATAATTTAGTGAAAATTAAATCACCTAACATACAATACCCATATTTAGACTTCTGACTTTTTACTAATATAATTTAAAATCATATAGCTTTAAAAAATATTCTTTCGATTATTTTGTATGAATTAATATTATAGTAGTATTTTTACTTCTTTGAATAATTATTGTAGGTAATAATTCTGTTGTGTATATCAAAATTAGCGCACAATCATAGGTACTTCCTGACCTTAATGTCTGTAGAGGCTAGGCGGATAGTTCAATTTTGGGGTTGATAATTTCTGGGATCTAGTGACAAGAACATGAGAGTTATTTAAATACAACATATCACATGTCGCAAATCTCAATGGAGAGGCAGCTGCTGCTCCCTGCATCCACCATTGAAACAGCTATGTTCACAATCCCTGACTGCTGATCTCTTGTCTCAAAAAAAATAACTAAAATACATTTAAATTTATTAATAATATGTTGTTTTCAAAACTTTTATTTAATAAATAAGAATTTTTCACCAAATATTTATGTTAGACATGATATAAATTTTAAAATATTTTTATTTACTTTGTGCTGTTGATAGAAGTTTAATATTTTGGACTTTCAGTTTGAAACCTTCAATAATTCAATTTTTGTTTATGAGTAAAATAGCTTGAAAATTGAATATAAAATTCTTCAAAACTGTCTTACTGGAATCTTAAAAAAATTAGCGTAAAACCTTAAGCCATATATTTTTTTATGACTGATTGAATTTCAAATTTTTACGACATAATAAATATTTACGTGTATAAAATTATGATTTATTTTATATGCAAACAGTTTATGATATTATTTTGTCTTAATTTAAAAATATTAACCGTAGAAACATGAAACTCCTCTATTACTTGCCTATATATAAATTAAGGTTTTCCATTCACAATGAATTTTTCAAAATATTCAGATTCAAATAAACCTTTTTATAATCAAATAATATTTTTGAATTTTAAAACATTTAGTGTGGTCAAAAAGCTTGAAAGTGTAATTCAAATAATCAAATACACATACCCTATAAGTTGTAAACTAAGTTTAGTGGCATTCTTTATTTTACCTATTTATTTAACAAAACACTGTACATTTCTTAACTTACTAAGAATATTACATAGTATATAATTTGATAGTTATTTTTTCAAAATTAAAATTTTAGATATTATATTATGGCCACATCGTATTAAACTTATTACTTGTAAATTGTAATACAGTTTACTCTCGATATTGCATTTAAGTACAAACTTATTATTGTTAGGTATACTATATATTCATAATATATTAGAATATGCATTACTTATTAGATTATTACATGGAAAATATAAAGATTCTAATTTTGAAGCATACCTAGCGAAACAAAATTTTTTTTTTTTTAATGACTATTATATGGTCTGCTGAATTTTTGCAAATACCACTTGTTACCAGTTGTTCTTATAGCAATTTAAATATGTTGAGAATAGTAATACGTCATGAGACCAATTTTTTTTTAGACTTGAAATTTAAATTTACATATGAACATGGGACATAGGATATTTAAACGAAAAATAATACGATTTTAGTTATTTTGTTGTACAACTTGTACATAATTAAAACAAATATTTGTAGGGACTTGATATCTTACTTCACTGCGTAAATTATTATTTAGGTACATTTACAATAAACCTATCTCAAATAATTTTTCAT
The DNA here is from genome assembly GCF_005508785.2 of Acyrthosiphon pisum. Classification (NCBI taxonomy): domain Eukaryota; kingdom Metazoa; phylum Arthropoda; class Insecta; order Hemiptera; family Aphididae; genus Acyrthosiphon; species Acyrthosiphon pisum. Next base: position 51,338,070 of record NC_042494.1, on the reverse strand, counting down.
TATAGATGGGTACTCAGATTAAATTTAAGGTATCGGATATCCGATATAGATTCTTTCTCGATCGTAATTTTTGTGGAAAACATAATATTATAAATATGGTGTATTGCAATGGTTTCAGTATAAATTAATTCAAACAACTGTATTACTAATATAGGTAGTATTAATTATTAATAAAAAATAAAAATATTCTTAGAAATAATTGTCTGACGGACTACCTCCGCTCAGAATCGTACATCCATCAAAAACACGTATATAGCATGACAAATAAAATTATTTCAATTTTTTTTTATCACGGACTGGATTTTCTAGTCAAGTCATATAAACAGTATTTTTTACTGTCTGGTTAGAGTAGGGTTTTCCCCTATATCTTGAAAAATATGTAGGTACCTAATGTCTATTGACAAATAATTTCTAATAATATAATAATACTAAATAATTTTTCTATTATCTAGTCTGCATCGTGGTCGTGATATAAACTCATAAGTTTATAATTTACTCATAAAATCGCCACTTTTTCAAAATAATCATTTTTTGAAATTATAAACGATGTACCTAATACCTACAATTAAATATTAATTTCTGAATGTGTCATTTTTTTCTATTTGTCAAGTGAATCACGGGGCTATCGCAATTCACCTATTCATTCTACGATAAACGTAAAGCAACTAAACAGTTAAGTTTACTGATTAAACAATTATCGTGATTCGTGGTTTATGGAGCTCTGTAGTCTAAAATGCAAAGTGGATTTGAATTGGAAATGCGCCTTGCACTAAATAGTAAATTCTAATGCTCGTGAAGTCAGGATTCACGAATCTAAATAAAGTGTTTTGTTTACGACTTATTATAATACTATATATACTGTATTATAGTTATTAATTAGACATAAATACATAATTATTAATTATGGGATATTATTATTTCTTATGAGTTAGGAGTTATGACTATTGGACATTTGAAATGGCACAGAACAATCATGGCTATTGCTACTAGTATTGCTATTTGCTAATAAATTGCTATAGAACAATATTGGGCCGGGGCATAAATGCATAAATTGTTCTATGATAATATGTTTATGTTACCACTTACCAATCTTCCAGTAAATAATTAATACATTTATCATGTTACCATTATTTACCTCGTGATAAAGACCTATTTGGTAGATAATATATATGTTTATAATAATATTAATATTATTTATTTAATAATATGTTTATACTTTATTATTATCTGTGGTTGCAGTAAAGTTCTCATACAAGGTCTACGGCAATACCAATACGGCAGTTCTAGTACTTTAGTATCTGCTATCTATATAGTTGTAATTTGTAGTGTGGTTGCAGCGTGTGGGTGACGGGTGTAGATAGTGTTATTTAAAATTAAAAATACTATATTTTATTATTTGTATTGTTTTAGTGTTTAAAATTGTATCAAATTTTTCGATTGTCATGTCTGTTATGCTGGGTACTATCGACGAACATTCCACCACTGAATCTTTTAGTCTTACTAGTCGTTTTTTTCCATCCAAAGTGGGCGGTAAACCAGCTTGGTTAGATTTGAAACATATTCCAGAAGCAAGCGAGCTGGCTTGTTTGAAGTGTAATATTCCTCTAGTTTTCTTGTGTCAGTTGTATGCACCAATTGATGAACCCGAATTTCGTGGTTCTTGTTTCCATCGAACTTTGTATGTGTTCTATTGTAATGAATGCAAAGGAGGAAGAACATTTGCTGTCTTCAGGTCACAGCTTCGTAAAAAAAATGATTACTATTCAGGTGAACCAGCTGAACCCAATGATCCAGATATTACACCCGATATGTGGGGAATAAAATTATGTAAAGTATGTATTCATGTAGTATCTCAGGGAAGGCCTATAGTCTCTTTATATATACATGTATATTTGATATATTTCAAATATTTCACTTGAAAATTAGGTATATTTTTTAAATTTTTATTGTGTTGTTTGTGATATCTGTATTTAATTTAAAGGTATGCGGGTGCAAGTCCACTGTGGAATATGAAAATATCTATTGCAGTTTACATCACAAAAATATTGATTTAAATAAAGAATTGAGAGACAAGTAATGTATTAAATATTTATTAATTTCCTTTTTGATTTAGAAACATCATAATACCATGATATATAATATACAATTTAGATTCATTGTGGTATTACCAGAACATATTATTAATGAAGAGTCAGATGAAGGTTCTGAAAATGCATCATTGAATAGTGAGGATGATGATAGTGATTATAGTGAAAATAGTGATGAAGCTCAAATTCCAAAAGGCTCTCTTCAAGGTAGAAATAAATATAAAGTTTTGGTGTATTGTTTCTTAATTTATTTTATGTTTGACATAGATATGGATGGTTTAGATGAAGCTTTGTTAGAAATGGCTTATGGAGGTGACAAAGATGATGAATATTTTGAAAAGTTTAAAAAATCAATATCCTCAGTTCCTGAACAAATTATTAGGTATTTTATAATTATTTCTTAAACAGCTATATAAAAATAATTACTTTAATCAACCACTTAACAATATTGTAGGTACAATCGTTTAGAGTCGCCATTGTGGATCTGTACTAAACGTATTCCTGAGGCTCATGATATTCCATCTTGCCAATATTGTGGTAAACAAAGAAGTTTTGAATTTCAAGTATGTTAAATCTAAACTAAATTACCTAATAAAGTTTTAAATTTTTATTCTATTATATTTTAAGGTAATGCCACAAATGCTGTACTATTTAAAATTGCCAGAATCTTCAACCAAGGAATCATTCAACTTCGGTATTTTAGCTGTCTATACTTGTCCTGCAAGTTGTGAGGCTGGTCAAAAATATAAGAAAGAATTTTTGTGGGAACAGAGTCCACTATGATAAAATAAATATAATTTATATTACCAGAGAATATTTTCTTTACTTTACCTATTTATATAACAAAACACTGTACATTTCCTAACGTAGGTACTTAAAATATTACATAGTATATAATTTGATAATCAAAATTTGTAGGTTTATTTCATTTGATAATCAATTTTTCAAAATTAAAATTTTAGATATTATATCATGGCCATAGTATATTAAACTTATTACTTGTAAATTGTATTACAGTTTACTCTCAATATTGTATTTAAGTACAAACTTAGTATTATTAGGTATACTATATATTCATAATACATTAAAATATTAGATTATTACATGGATAATATGTATAAAGATTCTAATTTTGGAGCATAGCGAAACAAAATTTTTGTTTGTAATAATTATTATATTGGTCTGCTGAATTTTTTTTTGGCCTATCCACCTATAGTTGTTAGCACACCTCAGCAACTTTGATATGTATCATGGTCGCACCCTCATCGCGACTATTAGCTGGGTAATTTAAGGCCAATGAAATGAGTCGAACTACAACCATGGCTGGGAAGGGTGGGATGAGGTAACCGGACTAAAACTTGTATTTTTGCTGACACCCATCTATTTTGTCTATGGTATCACCATCCATGGTCTTAGGAATATCTTCTATTATAAACAAAATCGATTATGGTTGTAGATGTAACTCTAAAATATATGATCGTAAATACTTGACATTCTCACTGAATGTTTAAATTAGCATTTTCTTTACACCGTACAATTTTCAATATATTTTGAGCTGTTTACGGCTATTTTCAGTTTTCAATTATTTTTGTTTTTTTTTCTATTTAATGTCAATAAAATTGTATTTAATATTGAATATATAAGTATTTAGAAACCAAAAGTAATTGTTATCTACTACAAATAATAAACAAATCTACATACTCCATTGAACTATATGATAACATACTCAATGACATACTCTAATGATTCAACTGATAAGAGAAACTATCCGAGCGGAACTGCACAAAGTAGTCATATTTTTCTCAATTGACACTTTGGCAGTGGCGTGGCGAACTAAACATTTTCCAGAGGCAAGATACAAATATCTGAAATATCCCAAGTATTAATATAATATAACTAATTATATTTCAGATCGTTATTGACTACCTATTAAGAATATCATATTACATATACTAGGGGACCCACCGGCTACCACCCACCACTCTATTTAAAATAAAATCTCAGAGGCAATTGCCTCTGAAATTACCATTCACCACGTCACTGCTTGATGGAGTACAGTATAAATACTAAAACGTTATATATGCATGAGTTATTTACAAGGTTCTATGATATTACGAGTCTATGAAATATATTTTATAATATAGTCTGTGGTATTACTTTTAAGATTTTGGAGGCGTACCTAGTAGTTTTATATTTTTTTAAATTTTTATTTAGAAAATAAACAATCTGCATTTCAAGACATAAATAGACTCAATAATTTTCTATGATAAATGTTCCAAAATGATTAAATAATATGTAAAATATAAATACATGTCATTTTTTAACCAAATGTTATGATAAAAGATCATTATGAATATTAGAATATTATATAGAACAAAGAAATTTTAACTTTTAATATTAATTCATTTCAATGTAATGAAACATAATTCAAATAATTATAATATTTTAAAACATAGCTTAAAATTTCCTTTTCTTTTTTAAATTTTTTCCTTTGAACTTCTTCTTTCTTTTATTACCGCTTTTTTCACTAAAATTTCCTCCAAGAGCTGAAATGTCTTCGAAATGTGTCACTTCTTTCCCTAATTTCCCAAGAGTAACTGATGATAATTGCTTAGCTCTATGCTTGTCCTTCTTGGTAACTGGCAACCTAGACAATTTTTTTTTATAAGTAGAGATAAAACTAAGTAATAGAAAAGAATTTATTTTTTAAGTGAGACAATTTTAATTTATACCTTGTAAAATAGTCTTCTTCATACTTCTGCCTTTCATAATCATACTTGGACTGTTTATTTTTTAACCCAACTGTATTAATTTGCAGTTCAACTGGTGTATCTGCATATTCCTCTCGTAACTCTTGCATAACTGAACTCTGTAGTGCTCTCTTTTTAGCTCTTTCTAACAGTTTTTGTTTTTTAACTGCTCGTGACTCATCACCATCATAAGGTACAGCTGTAACCTTAGGTGCTACATAAACACCATCCTTAACTTTTTTTGACCTTTTATCACCATCTTCATCATTATCAGACTCTACATTTTCTTCATCATCTTCTGCATCTGCTAGTCCATCAATAGTTGCACGAAATCTATCTGGATCATTAGGATCAATGGAACCTGATAATGCTGTCTTAACAAGCTTATCAATTTGGTATTTCATTTTAAACTCAAGAGGCCTTATCCGTTCTAGAACAGTTCGTTGCTCAACAAGACGTTCAATCGATGGGTCATTTTTAATGGATTGAAACTTGCATTTTTTTAGTATAATATGAGTCAAATTATTTATATAGCTCAATAATGTATGGCATTTTATATCTAATAAACTTATGCCATTACCGTTAATATTATACTCTTTGTTAATAATCTTATTCGTCGATTCTTTGGCTTCTAAGATTCCGGACTTGATATCTTTAAGCAATTTTCTTGTTTGTTCACTACAATCCGGTTGAGTTACTTCTTCTTCCATAATTATATTAATTATATTACTTATTAAAATTAAAATATATATATATATTAATTTTGAATCTTAAATCGTGACTAGAACGAAGCACATGTTTTTAATTTATATACACATTACACATTATCATAAATTAGCTATCAGCATAATGTTATCACTGTAATCATTTATCAGCAGAATGTTATCACTGTAATCATTTATAAGCAAAATGATGATTTTTCAATTTTGTTTTCACCGCTAGACAGCTGCCTGCTGCTGGATGTTGTACAGCATAGACTCATATGACATGACGGTGACTCGATTTTGGAAATACATTAAGTTATTATTAGTGGAAATAAAAAAAAATTAAGTATAATATTCCTCAAGGAGCGTCTGAATTTTAAATTTAGAAATTATATTAAGATTTAAAATTATTGTGTAGGTACTAAAAATATATGAAATGTCCAATTTTTATATTTCTATATAATATATAGCTTGGTGGACGGAGTGACCGACTCGCGCCGTCAGCGGTTCGAACTCGGCCACGGACGGCATTTTTCTTCGGGCAGTCATGGTGTCCGGAGAGAGAGGCCGCCATCCCCACCCAGGGGCGGGTTTAAGGGGGTGGCCCCCTCCCCCTTGGGACTAAGCTAACTATACTACGGCTAGTAGTAGTATACTACTAGCTTACGGTTTTCAAAAGTTAAAAAAAGAAATATAGAATTGATAATGTAATACCTATATCTATTTTATGTATATTTTTTTATAAATAAATAGTTTCAGATAAATATATTGATACCAATAATGTAACTATTTAAAATTTGTCACTATTGTGAAAAAAAAATGACTTACTTATGAGGGACTCAAAAACATAATCTGTAATTTTAAATTTTATATAGATTTAAAAAACAACCAACTAAATTCTTGAACCTCTATTAGCCCCCCCCCCCCCCTTGGTGAGTGATAAAACCCGCCCCTGTCCCCACCCGGGAATGGCATATACCTACAGGTGCCCACTTAAAAATTCTGCCAAAAACAGACACACACGTGTTCAAAACCTACAGTACCCTCCCTCCCCCACAGTTTCACAGGCTAATGACCTCAGTTGTCAAAGTCTCAAAAAAAGGTAGCTAGGTAGCTAATGTTTGAAAATTTAATACAAGATTTCTTAAGAACCTATTTCATACTGTAATAAAAAATAAAAATAACAACACAAATAATATATAGGTACATCTTGTTATTTTTATTTCAATATTTATATAGAATATAGACAGTCCTGTAAAGAATACTTTTAAAAACTACTTTAGTAAATACTCAAATACTTTGAAAAGTATTTGGAATACTTTTCAAATACTTTTGGTTTTTAAAGTTGGTTTCTAATTATCGTATATAAACATATAGGTAGTAGGTTATTTAATAGTTATCTAATAGTTTAAAGGGAATATTGTTATTCAATAACTATTTTTAGAAATCTGGTTTTCACAAACCTTCGGACTTCGGCTAACACAGAAATACAGAATATTAAATAAATCTATTATTCTATTATTGTAGTTGACAATAATATTTTTCCAACCAATTATTTCGAATAAAAATAAAATGTTCGAAATAAAAAAAACCCGCAAAGTGCGAGTCGGACTCGCGCACGAAGGGTTTCGTACCATCATCAGCTATAAACATGTTGGCTACACTGCTCATATTCAAAATTCTATGATTTTTACCACGAACTACTAGTAGTAGTTCGTGATTTTTACTATTTGTTGTTATAGCGCCAACATAAATACATAATCTCTGAAAATTTCAACTTTCTAACTTTCATGGTTCATGAGATACAGCCTGGTGACAGATGGACGGACGGACGGACAGCGGAGCGTTAGTAATAGGGTCCCGTTATACCGTACGGAACCCTAAAAACCAAAGTATTCAATACCAAAAAGTATTTAATACAAAAATAAGTATTTAAAATACCATTCAAAATACTTCATACTGAAAGTAATGGCACCCCTGACCCCCCCCCCCCAATTTGCGCCACTGAGTATAATGTATATAGATAGGCACTAAGAACTATAAGCGTCGCAACTCACAGTTCGTAATTTTTTTTAAAAATCATGAGATGTATATGCCTATTTGATTCATTGTCATTATAATCATCATCATCCTCAGCTTAACGATCCATTAAGAACATATGCATAAATAGCGTTTGAGATTTGGGGGGGCTAATAGGGCTAATATGGCGTTACTTTGATAATATTGAATACGCTTAAAACAAAATGTATGAAATGTTTGGGAGGGCTATGGACATTTTGGGGGGGCTTAGCCCCTAGAGCCCCCCCCCCATTTGCGCCTATGAATTTAAGGACTTGTGCTGCCACTAGTAAGCCTTTCTATTTATCTCTGTCCAAAGCCCAGTCTAACATTGAACTCCTATCTATTAATCTCTTATCCTTTTCTACAATCTATACGTTATCTTTTCATCTTGTTCTCGATCTTCCCAATGGGCGTTTTTTTATTTATTTTTTCTGTCAATGAGTGTTCTTTATTACATTCAAGTTGTAGATTTATTTATGATTTATTTGAATCATAAATACCTTTATTTTATTTAAAAAAAATTGGAATTCAGATTAATTATTGAACTATACAAACTTTTTGATTATTTATTCATTAAATCTATTCAAAATGTAAATAGTCTAAGAAGATGCAAAGTCACAAAGGTCTTGGTCCTTGGTAGTTAGGTTACTGCAGCTATCTACGTGCATCGGCCTGAAATGTCACGGCTAGATTTAGGGTGGGTTGCATAGTCTTTATGCAACAACAACCCACCCTTAGTACTAGTATTAGCAGTACCGTGCTAACTTTCATTGGCCCCAGGGCAATATACTATATACAAGATATAAGCAATGAAAAAAAAAATAGTGAATAGTGTTGTTTTAGTACTATATAATAGTTGAAGAACTTGGCAAAAACTTCAAATTCACCAATGTATGACTCACTAACACTTCGGGAATTCACGTATGTTTTTTTTAAATATTTCTATATTTGATAGGTATAGAGAGGTACTTATGAATTATTAGTTATTTAAAAATCTTAAATACAAATACGTAATAATATATCGTTAAGTATTATAATATGATAGAGTTATTATTTTAATACTATTGAATAATGAATATAATATAGGTAGGTTACCTACGTTATCGTTTATTAGACAGAAGGTAAATGTATTAAACAGTTCAATAAAAGTTTATATTTTATTCAAAACTCGTTTTTAAATGCAAAATATGAGTAGGTATATATTATTACGTGTACTTTTGTCTTTTGCACATGTGCTAGTTTCAGTTTTTATTTTATTTGTTTTTAGTTTTTAGGTACGTAAAGTTATTTAATATATTTATGAAAATTGGGAACATACCTATACTCATTAAAAAAATTCCTTCTAGGTAAACTATAACGTCTTCATGGTAAAATTGTTGTTTTATATAACATCACACGCAGAGGTATATGAATTTTGCACTTATAATATTTATGGCTACTTAATATCCATTTAGTATATTATTATGTAAAAGTATACTAAATACTTACATACATTTTTATTTAGAAATTTCATGATTTTTTTTATATGGTAAATATTTTATTAAACAATATACACGAGTTTGATTCAAAGTTAAAATTTAATAGGATTGGCTACATCGTAAAAACAATACGAAAGTATACACGCATGGTGCAGGGTGGGCGTGTGGGGCGTGTAAATAGTAAAAAAAACCATATTGTTTATTGTCCGGTAAACATTGCGCACTGTGGATGCCAAAAAACGGTCGGCGGTGAGTATTATTTTTAAACATATAATATAATAATACTCTATAATATAATTGAAAAAGTAGAGCTCGGCGCGCGCGCGTCGCCGTGCCGAGATCGAGGACCGCGGCCGCCGCCGACACGAACGCGGTCGAGCGGGTGGCCGCATCGCGGTCGTTGTCGTCGTCGTGCGCGGCGCGCGAAAAGGGTTTGTCGTCGTCGGTTTTGATTTTATTATTTTGGCGCGTGCTGACCATCTGCCATCTGCGGCAGCCACCACCGTATTACAGTCGGCCACCGTCGCACGGCCCAAGGTCGCCGCCACGTCATTTACGTATTTTCGCCTCCTCCGCGTCCGCACCCACGTCTTTTTCCCACCACGACCAGGCGGCCGATGACTGCTCGACGGCGTCGCCGCCGCCACCGCCGTGGCCGAGCCGTTGCGGCGGTGTCACGTTTCCGAGACGCGTTTCGCTCGTGCGTTATTCCACTGCAGCAGCTCTCATCGCCGCCAACGAGCGTGATTAGTGAGACGATCGCGTTTGCCGCCGCGCTGCTTTGACGCAATAATAATAATAATAATATCATCACCGCGCGTGACGGAAGTACGGCGATTGCGGGGTCCGTCAGTTATTATGCATTGTGGTCGTGATGGAACAAGTGGTCGCGCTCGTTTACAACAACGGCCCGGAACAGCAGCAGCAACAGCAACAGCCGCCGAGTCCCGTTGTTTCGCCGCCGCAGCAGCAACAGCAGCCGAGGACGGCGGAAGACGAAGACGGCGAGGACCGCAGCGGCGCCGCGTTCTTCTGTAATACCGAGTACAGGTCAGTGCGTTTATATAACATTATAGAATGTCATAATTCATAAGTATATTACATTACGCGTTTCAAGTGTTTGGTTTAGAGTCCGACCTGTCTGAGGACCAAGTGACCTCGAAGACGCAGTCACTTGTGGCGGGTCTCACCGAGCTGATGGTTCTCTACTGTTATATATATATATACATATAAGCTGGTATACAGCTTACCTACTGTTCTTGTAGCTAAGACATTGTAAAACTCCGCGAACCATATTCTGACATTATTATTATTATAAAGGCTCTGTCAAACAGAACGCGTTATAACGCGCGTTAAAGCGGTAAATGGCTCGTCGGCGTGGTGCTTTCACGCGTGTGAATAACGCGGCGTTGTAACAAATTACAAAATCACGCGACGTTAAAATAACGCTTTCTGTTTGACAGAGCTTCTATGCTCGTGGTGGACGATTTTAAATATTAATTCGGCTTCGTTTTGGCAATTGGCATCATACACAGTCGCACAGACAGCCTGCAGACAGGTGTTATACGCACCTACCTGTTTATTATATACGGTACGAATACCGTGACGACGTACCTTATTTGTTGTAATATTATTATTATATCGTTATGTTTTCACCGGGGACAAGTCGTCGTCAGTCGCAAAATTGTTGCTATGTAGGTATTCTGACGTAGTTGCCGATATATTAAATTCACGACTTTCGGATCGTCCCACGCTGTAATATGCGTTAACCGCCGCGCAGGCTAGTCATTCGAACACACGCGTGTTGTATATCTATATATTATGATGCTACAGTATTATAATGGTGTGTTCCTATTTCTTTTCCACTTTACGCCTCCACCCATAAATACTTAATAAAACCGCGACATATTTAAACACTTATTTCAATAAAATAAAAGTGTATAATATCCTTAGTATACTGCACAATAGATACGCAATAGGTACGCACATTTTTTTACCTGATATAAATTAAAACCAAGTGATTGTAAATATTCTGACAGAACTTGTTACACCAATCCAATATGGTAGAAGATTATTCTAAGATTTAATAAACGATATTAGCTTTGTTGATCTACTGCACATAATTATATCGATAAAAATCTGTTTCATCATGATGTATTGTGCATTGTGTAATGTGTATGTTATTTGTTATCATATAGGTTCAAATATTTGACTCAGATGTGTGTTTTAGTTAATAAATTATATGCCTAGGATACCTATGTAAGAAATTAAGAAACAAAAATATATATTTATAGTGTTGGGTAGTAACGTACCTAACGCAAATTATAAATTATTGCAACGAGATTACTTGTAGAGTAACGCTTTAGTAATTTCATCATATATAAATTAACGCACTAGTAACAAATTACTTTTTAAAAGTAATTTCTATAGATAACGTGTTATTTTCCACGTTATTAAAATAAGTTATGTATGTAGACCATATGACAACAACTAGGGGCCCAGGACATTCGAGAAAAATTAAAAATCAATACAATTTATTTACGATTCCGAAAGTTTTATATAGTAATCAAAAATATTATTACCTAATTAAAGATCCCGGGAATTAATACTAATACAATTTATATTGTCATTATAATAGTGTACTTACTACTCATTACCTATAGTCGTTATGGATAGATGTTGTAATTCATTTTTGAAAAAATAACTTTATTTGTAATGCCCTAGTTTTTGAATGTAAAAGTGACGCTAGTGATAAAAATAATATCGAGTAACACGAATGTAATTTAAATTAAAATATTTAATGTATCGAGTAACGTAATTTTATTACTTTTGAAAAGTAATTTACCCAACACTGCATATTTACTCATAAACTCCTTAATATCAAAGCATGTGGAAATGTGCAAAAATACTTGAAACAGTTAACCTACACAAACGTTATAAGATTACCTAGTGATTACTTTAAAACTATTAGAGTAATAATAATATGTTGTGACTTTATGAGTCATTGTAGTATTGTATGGAAGAAATTGGCAAATTTAAACACGTAGGTGTTATTACATTAATAATTAATGGAATTTTGATTAAAATAATGTCGATTATTGAAATAATACATAACTTGAGGAGTTAAGAAAAATAATACTCACAATGACTGGTATAAAAAAAGTTAGTACCTATCTATATACAATGTTTTTTAAATTACAATTTTAACTTCAATGTCCATTAGTTATAGGTACATAACATTTTTCAAAGAAAAGTTTCATTATTCTAATTATATTACTATTTACTGTAGACTATAGAGTATAGGTTATTTATTTATTTTTAATTTTTAACAACTATAGATACCTACCTACAAGTGATTTTATAGGTCTACCATAGATTAGAAACTAAATACATTGAACATTTGCAAGATAAATTATAATTCATATGTCACGCATAGAGCGTATTATTTTAGCCTATTATTATAATATAAACGAGACATTTTGATATTTTGTGTTGTTTTCATATTTTAGTTCCATTATATAATGCCGTTTGAGACTTTTTGTATAGGTACCTATTTATGTTTTTTTTAACATATCCAGACATATTATTTGAACTTATGATTTTATATTATGTAAAAATAAAATTAGTTACTTTAGCTCAACTCGTTTTTATAATGCAGTTTAAGACTGCATTTTATGACGATACAACCAGAACTCCCGTTGGTTATCAAAAATAGTGAGTAGTGACCTAGCCAACATATTTTGTTGAATATATGAATCTTATTAATTTCACGCAACTAAGTAGCATCAAAAGTTGTCCCATTATATTTTTAAGTTAAATATTAAACTAATAAATCACGGTTTCAATGATGTAAGTTAAACATTTCAACTTTATGAAAATTTCAAAGATTTGAGACAATAGGTGTAACATTTTCAATACAATAGGTAAATAATTTGATATAGATTAAGTAAAAACATAATGTTTACAGAAAAATAAACTAACGATTTGTGTCATTTATATTATATAATCGTAAATTTAAGTTATAAAATCTATTTAGATTTATATCTTATACGTACGGCATATATAATTTAATTTATATTTATTTATACACTGATGAAAACACGACTAGGTATTGCATAATTTTTTATTTGGCGTGTGCCTACATTCGCATATTTATTAGTTTATTACTATATAAATAATATAAAATGTACATCTTGTAGTGTGCATAAAAATAAAACGATTAATTTTGTATTATTTTGTATTTTGTAATAAATTTAAAATGATTCATTAACTTTAGCCTAACACAATACATTATCATTCACGATTAAAGTCCATTATAATTGATAAGAAGCATGCACAAAATGTATTAAACGTCAAAGTTGGGCACCTAAATCGTTTATTTGTATGAATGTGATAGGTACATACCTATAGTTACAAGTTCACTTGATTTATTCACCTGAATCACAAAATAAAGTCTGTTGGCCATTTTTAGTATCATGTCACTATAGAACTTCTTTTCGAGAATATCCTGATTGTATTATATTTTATAGGACCTATACCTAAATGGCTGAATATGTATCCATTTCATCTACATGGATATAAATAATTACTGAATAACTTTATTACACAACGGTTAAGTTGATTAATTATTGATCACTATATAAGGCTGTATTAGATTTCGGTGCATATTGCACTATTTTTCTAAGTTATATATATATGATATTTATTAGTAATTTCATAACGTATTCGTTTCTTGTATTTTTGAATTAGAATAAGAAGTTTTTATTTTTAAAATTGTTTGACAATGTAAAATGTTATGGTATATTGTTTTAGATCATTTTAGTGTTTATAAGGCATTTAAATCTAAAATGCTGTTTTAAATTGTATTTTAAGATTTTTACTTTAAAAATTATCTTTGTAACATGCTAACAAGGATTTAATTTAATTGAATATTATTAATTGTTATTTTTCGAACGAATCCGTACAAGGTAAAATTGAAATTAAGAGTGGAGAATGGAGATGGAAAATTAAATAAGAATAATTTTCTTTTCTGATTAAAAATCCACGTAGATGACTTGAAATTTTGTAGTCCTGCAAAACTTTTTTTTAAATTAAATAAAAAAATATTTTTGTCTTAAACTTTATTAAAACTCGTTTAAAGTAAAAAATTTTTAGGTGCATTATTTTGAACTTTTAATGCAGAAAAACCATTTTTAAAGGCATTACATTCCTAGCCTTATTGATCGTAGTTCATAATAATAATAATATTTTTCTAAAATATGTTAATACCTATCTAGGCTCAGCGCTACCATAATTTATTTTTTTTCTTTCTTAAATTGAATCTAATATATATTTTTATTTTCTTTTAAGCCTAGAACTATTATTGCAAAAATATAATTTTGGAAATAGTTCAAAATTGGTCAATGTATGCAATGTTAATTAAATATAACATCGTACTACATATTTATTATGCCATAACTATTTTAATGTCATGTTTAAAAACATCACATCATTAAAGAGAGCATTTTGTATTTTCTAGTACGACGTACAATGATGTATATATAACTTATAAAAGTACATAGTTAAGTTTGCTTGTCTAGTTGTCTGTTGTTAAGTACACTGAACAGATAATTTTGTGGCTTTTATTCAAATGATAGTGTTAAATTAATGTAGGGCGTTGGTATAGGGTACCTCAAAAGGTTTACTATAAAATATGTACAATGATATGTGACATATAAGTATAACAGTATGGCAGTATGTTTTAGGTCTTACGTAATACGAATACCTATAATAATATGTAAGACGCTTTATATTAAAATAAATTATTATATTATACTTATAATATTATGTACATTATACTTTAAAATAATATGTATGTCATTAACTACTCTATAACTATAGTTAGTTCCAACTTGCAATTATACATGTATAACTATATAATTAGTTATACAAATGTTTATTTTACAGTTTTATCCATTACAACTATCAAACAAATAGTTATGTGCAATATGACGTCAAACCACAAAATGATACTACATTACAAGAAGGGTTTCAGGACGATTTATCTCAAAGTTCATTCAGCAACGACACTCCGCCGGACCAGTCGGATACTAAAAGACATTATTGTGAATTCACTGGGTGCAAAAGAACGTACAGCACCGTCGGAAATCTCCGTACTCATATGAAGACACACAAAGGTGTGTAAATATTAGAAGATTAGTGCGAAATAAAATTTATTATATGAGTTAAATAGAAAAATATATACTATTTAGTATCTATCTATGTATTTATTAATTTAATATGTATTGTACACAAATGTATAATATTATAGGTACACTCGTATTATAGGTATATTATATTATAATATAGTACGTGATAGTACCAATGTTTATTGAAGTAAATTATTTTTAAATTTAGAAGCCAATATTTCACTTTATAAGTAATTAAAAATTGTATTTTGCAAAATTATACGCTATCTTAAATCTTTCCAACAAATAATTATTTTTATTAAATCAAATCAATATATATTATATAATATTATTATAATATGTTGGATTATAGTACCGACATCACCAGATTTTAAATAATTAATTAAAATTTACTATCATAGTTCATAATATATATTCTATACGATTGTATTGTGTCCATGATTTTTTTTACAATTGCCAACCATAATGTTAAATTTATAAAAATAACTCACGTAGTTATGTTATCATTATTTGTATACTTATAGAGTGGTGAAATGAACCTTTTGTTTTAATTACTAATGTATAGTTTTTTAGGAAGTTTAAAAGTTGAAAATGTGCATGTTTTAGACAATTATACAGCACCTTTATAAACCATAAATTAAACTCTGATGGTTAAAAATGTAATTATATATATTTTTTTAATAAATTCGCAAAATATTGCAAAAAGAAAACCCTAATATCAGAAAATTTTTTTTCAATACAATGTATATCATTAAGGTTTAAATTTTAAATTTACATTATACATTATACATTAATACATTGCAATGAACTGTTTGAATATTCATTGTTAGGTGAATACCGGTTCAAGTGTAACATAATTGACTGCGGTAAACCGTTTTTGACGTCATATAGTTTGAAAATCCATGAACGTGTACATACAAAACAAAAACCATTTGTTTGCACCAAGGAGGAATGTCAAAAAGCCTTTAACACCGTTTACAGGTAAAGATTTCGATTATCTCATTCAAGTTATTTCAGTAATCTTTTAGAAATATGATGGACCTACGTTGTTTGTAGTACAGGCTACGAGCTCATCAACGCTTGCACACTGGTGACACTTTCGACTGTATACAAGCAGGCTGCGGCAAGTGTTTTACGACTTTTAGTGATCTAAAGAAGCATTATAGAACGCACACCCAAGAACGGCCGTACAAGTAATATACAAATATACAATACCTATTGTAATAATGTACAAATTAAAATTTTAGGTATGTCATAATATTACAATAAGTAATAACTATATAACTAATAAGTATATAGCTTACATGAGTTACAAGTTACGACACTGATATCATATATTCCTGTCAAAGTTAGGATTATTAAAAAAAAATTTTTACCTTATAGCTTACATAATATTACGACATACGTAGAAAGCTATTAACAACAATCTTGAACAAATGAACATATGTGCGTCATAATTATGCGTCCGTTTATTATGTCATGATTTTCAGATGCGCAGAAGAAGGATGCGGTCGAGCGTTTACGGCCAGCCATCATCTGAAAACGCACAAGAGGACGCATTCGGCCGACAAACTGTACACGTGTGACCGACCGAATTGCAACAAGTCGTTCCCGGGAAAGGCCAGTCTTAAAACACACCAGCGGAGTCATGATATTTGGGACGAGTCCGAGACCCTGTCAGATTTCGCCGATGACTTGCTACAGCATTTTGACAGCGAAACCAACAGCACAACTTCCGAATTCTTAAAATACCAAAGTACGTACTTTTCGAATGTTAGAATCAGTGGCGCAATCAGGTTGGATTTTCGTAGGGGTTGAGGTATGAATTTCAAAAAAATTTCTCAATAGCTATTTGGGTTTTATAAGTTATATCTAGGCGAAGTTCATACGTTTAATATGGACATAGGTTGCCATGTAAATTATGTAACCATGTGTCGCTTAGAATTCGAAAGAAAATAATCCCAAATATTGGGAACGAATGTGCTCCCTTCCCCAACACCACCTTAATTGCGCCGCTATTTAGAACAGTTTACACTATAATAACCTGATAAGATCTAATATTAACAATGTAATTTCAGGTCAACTAGTTATACCGCTGTCAAAGGCCAACATCGAAGCCCTAAAGCGATGCGAAACGGCCGAAGTGGAGGTGGATGCATACCTTTCAGGCATTGCGATACGGACATTCACAGGGGCGGGCCCGGATTCAAGCACGGCTACCGTGCAAAAGATGATCCTGGCCGAGCCGGACGACGACATGCCGGTCAAGCTGTCGGTTGAGTGCAACGTTGACGTGCAGAAAGTCGGCCAGGACGCCAACGGTACGATCAGCTTGTGTGTAATGGACAACGGCGAGTTGATGTCCAGCCTGCTGATGATGCCGGTGATCAACGGTGCCAGTTACGAGACGGTGACGGAGGACGACTCTAGCCAGCCGCCGCCCATGTCCATAGCCACAGAGACGGTGCAGGAACTGCAGTTCGTCGACGAGCCCGTCCGGCAGACAGTGACGGCCGTCGAGCAGTCGGACGCCGAATCGGCGGGGGCGGCAGCCGTCGAACTCATACCGTTCGACGACATCTTGGTGTCCAAACCAGACACGGATTTCGCGGTGTGTGAACCGCACCACGTGGTCACCGCCGACGAACCGCTGCAAGTGGCAGAAGAGTTCAGCGTCGAGGAGCTCATACTTAGCCTGGCCGACGACGGAGATCACTGTCTCGACAGTTCGGTCGCTTCACTCATGGTGAGCCCGCAGCTGGAAGTGTTCGAACCCACATTTCCTGTACCGGCTCCCAGCCTCCCGCTGCAACAGCAGGTGATCGAACCAACGTTTTCGCCGGATGGTAACTGCAACAGTTTCGCAGACGCCGCTGCCGCCGCCGCGACAGTCGCCGGTCACCCGACCGCGTCTTGTTCACTGACCGTGGCCTGCAACACCCGCAAACAGCTCAGGAAGGTGCTTGAACACAGGCGGCCCGCGAGCATATCGCACTGAAGCCCGACGCGATGTATCGGAGACTAATGTCGGGTCGCATATTAATTATTATACGATCATTAAGCATTTAATGAGTCAATAGTAAGCTAATGGTCCCTTAAACATTATTTAGCGTCCTGAAATATATTATTGTAATTTAGTGTTATATGCATCTCCACATAAACGTATTATTTTAAGTTATGGTGCGATTATTTAAAGTCGTTTATAATATCCGCTAGAAAATGTACCGTTTATTTTTTAAAACGAATTATGTATTGTCTATTTTTGTTACTAAATTAATTTTATGTTTTTTTTTTACTCGTTTATTATGTTTTTCATAGAATTGCCTGAAAAAAAAAACTATATTCAAATGTTATATTATATTAGGGATTTCGGTTGAATATATCGAAAAGAAACATTTAGCCCAGTACGTTATACTCAGCATGAATTTTTATTTAATATCTCTATAGCATTTATGATTTAACTTTATTACATTCATCTTTTAACCCATTAGATTTCTTTATTTTAACGTGTAATAAGCTGTGATTCAGTAACATTTTTTTTAGTACATTCTTTACTATATAATATAATTTATTCGTTGTGATTTTACACATTTTTGATAATATGTAGGTAGATAACTTTGTATTATTTATAGTTTATTCAATTATTACATATACGGTATACGTACAACCTACTAATATCTATAAGAAGGTTTTTAGTGGTAGTTTAGGATAAGTTCTATAAATATTATAGGATAGGTCTGATTGTCTGATATATTTTCACTCTAACTACCTACCACTCAATGAAATTAATGATTTACTTATAATTGCATTTATACTCTAGTTTAATTTAAACATCATCTCCTTAGTATATATTAATATTATAATATATCGTATTAACTCGTACAGTGTATACAGACGTGTATAATATCATATAGGTACCTACTACCTAGTAACATAACTATATAATACCTACTTTAAAGATACGGTTCCGGGGCACTATTGGCATGACATAAATACATATACTATATTATAACTCTAACATAATAATGCTTATATAATATATTATATCTATACGTAATCTATTTTGAAAAATTATTTCATATTGTCAACTTTGTACGACTAACCATGTAATATACATTTTTGACGTTTAATACATAAAAGAAACTAAATGTAGTAAGTAATCAAAATCGGGATCGAGCTTACTATTATTTATAACCTCGAGTAGGCTTATTCTCGTACAGTGCCAAATTATTTTTACCGGAATTTAACTCACGCGTAACGAAAGTGATACATTAGTTTTGAACTCATTACTTTTTTTTATTTTAATTATTGTTTAAAGTGAAAGTTTGTTATTTTTGTGTATTCATAAATGTACTTTTTGTAGTCATACAAAATAATGTTGTAATTTTGTATTTCTGATATTTAATAGATAATATGTAGTCTACGTATTTTATTGTAGACGGATAATACCTCGCTCATTTAATTCATGTTTTTGTTTATACTTCATTTCAACGTGTATATTAATTGTTGTTTCGTAATAAACAATATTGAGTTACATTGATAACATTTTTAATAATTTATACATTGTTGTATAGGTATAGTATAATAATGAATAGGGTTATGTGCTATAGGTTATAACCTCGATCTGGTCATGAAATATATTATTATTTGTATTGACTATTTATTATTATTAACTAAAATATTACCCCGCCAGTTTATCCCACTTAAATATATTTTATTATTTCTGAATATTTTCTTAAGCTTTCATATTGTTATTTTACTTTGAATGATTGTATGGGAAAAAAATAAGCTGTTATATACATTATACTATAATACACTTTGGTTGAGTAATTTGGTGTGTATTTGGTAATGAAACACTAAAAACTTTCGAATTTTAAAAGAAAATTATAGGTACTTTTTTATTATTATTTTAATACATATATAAAGGCGATATACGCACTAACGCACTTATCGTATATTCTTCGATAGGTTGTTGAATTAAAAGTATTATCAATGCACGTATAGTATTGTAGCTTCAGTTTTTACTTTGGATGTTTGCATTCCAGCTATACTTATCGATATTATAGACGTATAATAGCTACTGTATTGATACAAAATACTTAAAATATAAATACATTACGCTACACACCAAAAACTTTTGCTCGAATTACAAGAAGAAAAGTGTATGGGTTATAATTATTTAACTTTTTATTTTTTCGACAACAATCGATCTTTAAAACTAATTTTAATATTCACGAATATGCATGGGAGGAGGGTGGGATATATACGAGTTAATTCAGAGGCAGAAACCGCAGTAAGGGTAACCCCGCTGTATGATGGTGAACTGGTTTTGAGGGTTAATCTTTACCATATAGTGATTAAACAACAATAATTAATATTCTTTATTATTGAGCAAGCCGTTCTCAAAAATAATGGTATATTATATTCAACAACAACAACAAAATAAAAAACAATATAGTTAATATAGTATATACTAATATAATATAATATTTCAGACTCGTATGTATAGTAAATTGGATCAACGATAATATTATAGACATCATCAAATTATATTATTATTTATTATTTTTGTTAAATAATATATTTTTTCATGCGTAACATCCAAACAAATTTATATGTAATATATAATACAAATTCAATAAAATGGTATTTGTCACGATGAAATTATGAACATTACATAACGTCATATTGTGTTATACTATTATATATATATTATACTATATTACAAGTAGATTGAAACATTATCATGGGAAGAAAAATATATCATTAGCGAGACACCAATGTATTATATTATTAACCCAACATGGAAAATAATATAACAACGTTTTTGTTCACAGAACACAATGCCATTATACATAGTAAGATTAAGTTTTAAATATAATATAATAATTTGGAGAGGGCGAGAAGAGGAAAAAAAAATATTATATTACAATTATTTTTACCTACCTACCTATATTTAATAGTTGATAATAATTCGAAATAACCGTATTCATTGATAAATATTATAAAAAATATATACCGCAGGTATATTAACAATAATATAACATAAATGATATTATAATATACGCAATAACAATCGATATAACATAATCCATATAAAATATACGTTTTAAGTAGGTAAGGTGGCGAACGAATTACAATCAAAATTCAAAATAAAGTCTTTCAGTGGGGTGGCAGCCACGTCATCGTCGCGGCCGGGAATAGGTCTCTGAGCTTGTCGTTGAGCTCGTCGTCCGGCACGACGGACAGGCCTTCGCATGACCTGGCCACCTTCTTGCAACGCTTCAGGTATTCTTGAATGGTCTTAATGGTGACACGGGCCGTGCCCGTCTCGGACGGCGACGACGACGCAGGCCTGCGGGTGAACTGCTGCTGCTGCGATGGCCGGACGCCAGTCCGGGGCAATTGCCGAGGCGACGGCACGAACGGGAACACCCGGACCCAGTCGCCCTCCGAATCGACGGGCCTGCTCCAGTCCCGACCGTTGCCCCACACCGGTGACGAAAACGGCGAGTTACACAGGTCGGCGGCGGCCGCTTGCGCCGTGGTCGCGCCGCGCTGCTTGCCCGGACCGTACAGCGTCGATTGCCGCGCGGACGACTGTGACTGCGCCGTCGACGTCACTGGCGCCGTACCGTCCTTCTTCGAAACGTTGATGTTGTTGACATTGTTGTTGTTGTTGTTGTTGTTGTTGGCAACGTTGTTGTTGTTCGTCTTGCGTTTCGACTTCCACTTTTCCGTGGCCGCGGCGGCCAACGCGGTCGGCCGTCCGTCGCCGAACCGTGGACCCGACGCCGACCGGCAAGCCATCCGGAACAGCGACAAACCGGTGTTGCACATGGGCAGCCCAAGCAAGTCGAACATATCGTGCAACAGCGGCCTTTTCACCCGATTGTCCACGTCGCAATCGTTGCCCAGCGCCGGACTGAGGTTCACCTGCAATAAGCGTTTTATTTCTCAGTCAGTGACTGCCGCAACACGCAATATTTTATGATAATATGTTTTGTAATACGTCTTAAGCTACACCTCTTAGCCGATAATATACAATTTGAAACTATGTAATTTATAAGATATGCCGATAATAGCGTTTTGTTTTTTGAACCCATCAAATACCTGTTAGATAGGTACCTGCAATTTGCAGCAATTAACAATCATCGTCCGCCAATCGGTATACGATTCCACTGATGCCAGTGTGTTGGTTATATAGGTTAATTATTATTTTTTTCACAACCTTCGGAATTTGGGATCTCTATAACTGCTGACCGCAGTGCATAATAATTGTCGTTTAGAGATTCAAAAGTTTTAGTCTAATAATAGTCTAATTAGAGCAAATGAACTGCAGTTTTTAAAGGAAACACATATACCTATAATTATTTAAACGAAAAGCGTCGGAGCCAATGTTACGCGTGCTTAATTTCCTCGTGTTTAGCGTCAATGAAGTTGGGCGGAATAGCCACCATAAAAAAGATAAACGGGATAATTACGAATAATAAAATACAAAGTAAATGTAATTATGGCAGTAATAGTGTTCGTTATACAGTCCAGGGTGTATGTTTGAAGTTTTTTTTTCTTATCGAATTAATTTTACCGAGCAACAATTATTAGAGCTGAAATTATTTTAGTTCCAAACGAAGTATATCAGAACTAGATAGAAATACATGTGCCACTAAACAAGTGATAATACTTAATTGTGTAATGCAAATAATTAAATGAACGCAATATCAAATATAAAAATTCTAGGGATATTTAATTTTCATGTTTTATAACATGTCTAGGTTTATTTTTTTTATCAATTTAAAGTTTCCCCGATATGGTCATCTAAACTTAATGTTATTAGGATACATTTTTTTTTGACGTTATATACCTAATAATAGATCAAATTCAAAATATCTATATGTTGTATACTAATAAGTAATAACTATCAATATTTAAAAAATAATATGTTTTAGTCTTACAGAATTATATGCATATATAGTATATATATATAATATATAATGTGTATATTATCGGCTTTTTTTATATAGGTAGCGCGATCTTCGATGAAATAATATTTATTAGGGATAGGACGAAATAAAGTTTTTTCGCGAACTGAAGCTTAATATTTGCTCAAATTCAAACTTTTTAAATATTTAAAAAGTTTAAAGTTCGAATAATATTATATAAACCATATCCATTTTGAAAGAATGGTAGTAAAATAGAGTTTACGCATAACAAAAATAACTTTAAATTAATCTGCTGTCATTCTCAAACATTTTATATTTATTATGCTCGAATATTGTTCGAGATTATCAAATTAAAAATCAAACTTATTATTTTTTTGAATTTTAAACTGTTTGAGTTTCTTAAAATTCGATGTGTTCGATCATCGAACCTTGGAAAAGTTCGAGAATCCATTCGCGATATTAGGTTAATTATTACGACATTGTTGACATACCTCTAGAAGCCAGGGTTTTAGATCAGAATCGACCAGTATGTCAAAACCGTACAACTCGAAACAATTTGACGTGCTCGGTATGCCTGTGCACTGGCTGGCCAACGTAAGGCTGACGAGAACTGATATCTTTTGCCACAATAGCCAATCGTTGACTCCGGGCTTGGCGTATATGCTGTCGGAGCTGTTGGAGCGTCCACTTGCATCCTGTAGTGCAGGCGAAAAAACGTGAGTTATAATATTATAATGATGATTGACATGAACTAAAAAAAAATTTTTAAAACTAAAATTGTATGTCATGCTTAAATATAGGGACATAGGGTTAGAATTATTGCAATAGTTCAGGTACCTATGTAGCATACAAAGTTAAAATGATAACCAGTTGTCCCGAAAAAATACATGTCTCAACTAGTCAACTCTCGCGCTAAAACAAAATAATATTAACCCCAATGCCGTTGTAGTATAATAATTAGGTACCAAGTCCGATTTTTTCTTTGGTTTCCGAATAGTTCGGGCCCAACTTGTTGATCGAACTGTTGGTCAGATGCGCAAAGTGGTTGTCCAGGTTATTCAGCGAATACTTGTCGGTACTGAACCTGGTCAGTCCTTCCCTGTATATGTATATTGTGAGTGGATGGAAAGACGGCACTAGCACGTACAACCGCAGATCGTATTTGTATCCACCGATGAGCATAGGATTCTTCACGTACCTCTGGACCACGATGTTGGTGTCATAAACGAGATCGCCGATTTGCTTTGAACATAATGATATAATATAAGCTGTTATAACTTATAAGAGCAACGAAACGACGCTAAATTGTGGCAGTGGCGCTGAAGTTTTTAAAATTTGGTCGGGCAATTTTAAAACTTCCCGACCTCAATATCTTAATTATTTAATATAGAGGTACCCTAATATACATTTATTCATAATCACGGTTTAAATATACTCATGCTCATATTAAAGTTATGAAGTAAATAAAATATGGCCGGCCGGCCACATTTTTTAAAAAAGCGGTCGGGCCACGGCCCGACATCACCATGGACTTCGGCACCACTGAACTGCATGGTACTTACCTATTTGTTGGGTTAACCACGATATTATTTTGGTCTTGATGTTTAATTTTAATATTATTATATTGCATGTATACGGATCGAGTATTTTTTTCAGTATATAGACTATATAGGATCGTCTTTATTATAAAATTATATCCCCTATGTGGCTATGTTTGTATAAAATAATCTCCAAAACTATACAGACTCGATTTACATGCAGTTATTGGAATAATATTGTAGATAGTTTTTCAAAAAAGGCTATAATATAAGGTCGACAAACTCCACCCCAGAAAAAGTGAATTATAAAATAGGATGTCAACTGTGGCGCCATCTTTAAAGTTTTAGCTTTTTTTTATATAAGAACCAATTCACCACCCAGGTGGAGTCGGGTTTTAGGTAAAACCTAAATACATTTTCCTCAAATGCATAATAGCCGCGTAGTGAGTACGACGAAGGTAGTCATTTATAATAGATATTTTATATTATACACAGTATATTATAATACATACCGAAATCAAAGATATGCCTTTTCCTTGACTTTGACCAACCGGTTTGCATATCCAAATCGACTTCTCGCCGACGTCAGTGTCATGACTACATTCGGCAGCTAACTTTGTATACTCTAGCGGTAGGTTGTAAGAGTCTGGGCTGATAGTTCATGTCAAGGAAGGGGACAAAACCATAAAAAAATAAAAAAGTATTTAAGTTAAAGTATATAATATTAACTCGACATAAAAAAAAACTTATTATATATGAAAATCAACTCTACTATAGGACGGTTTCCGTGATGTCGCGACATAATTTAGGAGAAATACGCATTACACTATAGTCCATAAATAGCTTTTAGTTCCCCTACCCGATGGAACAATTTAGATAAAAATATGTTATCAGGGAGACCGGCGTTTTTTTTCTGCCCTTTGCAATGGAAATAACCAGTCACAAGTTTTATGACCGTTTAACACGTCACGGCAAAATAAAATTGTTCTATTGCACTATGTACAGGGGCCTAAAATATAACTTGTATTATGTACCTTTCATAATATTATATGTGCCGTTTATGAAGAAATGTATAAACAAACACCTGAATATGGATCGCGTGTGTGACGCGTCGGGATGATAATGCCTACCCCTATCTGGGTAATTTTTCCCAATTGAAGAAACCACCCTCGCCACTTGACATACACATATAATTACATATGATTATGTTATACCAGTGAATAACCAATGGATACCAAATACAAAACATTATTGCTATACAAGGGAATTTGCTACTCATACATATAGTTCATATATAATTATTGTATTGTAATGGTGTTTTTTTTCCATTGGGCCTCTCAGTTTGAAATACCTATAATCGATTATAATTATACAATTTCTAATATAACTTTACTTCATAATTGGGTGTGGACTTCTACAAGTCTTCTACATAATACAGAGGAACCTCACAATTGCGGACATTATATAGGGGAATTAAAATGTGCCTGTTTACTGCGCTTAGGGGTATTTCTCACGTTTATTTGTTCCGGGGATTTTAGAACTGTCCGATATTGAGAGTGAACTGTCTACTAAGGGGTGTCCGTAGACAGAGGTTTAACAGTAGATATTGCTTTTAAAACAAAACTGTTAATTTATATTCAGATCGTCGTATTTATGTAATCAACACTTGACCCTCAATGGAAAATTCTCCGATTTGATGAGTGATGACTAATTACATTTTAAAACATACTTAAACTTAAACACATATAAGGTGCATTTAGAAAACATTCACTTCTCAACACTCTGTAATGTACCTATACTGGTCCTACTGTATAATTAGACATTAGTATTATGATATCATGACCCATTTTATTTGTTTATGAAAACTTTCCATGTCAGTAGCTTTTAGTCACGACATATTACAAAGGTACTTACATATTTATACTCACGCTTACAACTATGGTGTGGTATGTTGCATACGCCATATAGTATGTAGAATGCAGATATGTTAATATTTTACATAAAATTATTGTAATTTATTTATACGGGCACGTGGCTAATTATTTTTAACTTCTAAAAAGCATAATAGGTATACTTACTATAGCTGTTATATTATATTGATTTATTTTTTATAGCCACCTCTAATTTTTATACTCTCTCAAGCTTCAGCGTAATTAATAGGTAGGCACAGAAAAAAATTACAGATTAATGTTTCATATTATATCATTTTTAAATAATAACTAAATTAATAATCACCAAGTAAAATATTAAAATATAGATAGTAAAATTATTTACTGTATTATATACTTATATTATAATGAAATAACTTAATTTAATATCATGGTATATTATGTTATTAGATAATATGTTAATTTATCATTCATATGGCTATGATTAAATTATGAATAAAAAAATATTGTACTAAGATGAAGTACCGCTGAAAACTACCGTTGAAAATTCACAATTTCACGCATGGTTTAATCAGGTTAATTACATAAATAAATTAATTAAAAAATCATTCACTAGTCTCTTTAAAAAAATAAAAAAATAAATGAAAGTGGGTTTTAACAAATAAGTTTGTTGCAATCTACTTGCAGCCAGATTTATAACCAGAATAACCCTCTAATAGGAACTATGGACTTTTTAGTTTTTACATAGTAATATAGGGGTAAGTAGGTATATACAATAAACTGTTATGTATTAAACGACACAGTGTTCATTTTCGTGTTTTTATATCGTACCACCCCATATGAAAACCCAATGTAACATTATTATTTTGAATTTCGTTTTTAATACACGAGGCGTATCTCATATGCAATATGAACACTTGCGTGCATACAGTAATTGTATCAATACTTACCTACCTATTATATTGTATATTATTTGCTCTTAGATTATTTTTTTTTATTATTGCTCCTGTTATTATGTATTTTTACCTCATAAAAAGCATTTCAATATTTTCATATAAATCAAACTATTTGAATGCCCATTACCTGAATCCGAACAGTGAAGTGCCGAATATATTCTTCATGCATTTCAAATACCGCCACAAGTTGTCCTTCCGACATAATGCTGATCCACTGGGTATGTGATTGTTGAACTAATAGACAGTAAAAGCAATAACACACATTATCACTACGAATATACGTACATTGACATTCAAGTATTGCGTTTAGTTAAAAATAATAATTGTATTCATGCCGAATACATTATTACCGTTATATTTAATTGTATACCCCAGTCCCCAAGTGGAAACAATATTATAAATGCACATATATTTACATACGTAAATATAAATCGATTATTATAAAATTGAAGGCTCAAGTGTTGGAAATATGTTTTATAATAAATAAGCATTTTTAGATTTTCGTACACACAAACATTTAAAAATATATTTAAACACAGTATTTAAATCCAATAAGACAAAAAATATACCTACATGGTATTTAAATGTGTACCAATTGAATATAATATAATATTACTAATAAAAATTTTTAATTAATTCAGTTATTAACCGTATCATTTTTTAACAAAAAAAAAAAGTTATATTAATTACAATACCTAAACATGCATATTATACTAGAATTAGGTACCTACCTATACAACAGTTAGGTGCACTAAAATTTTATTTTTAAAAGTACTAAAAAAACTCGTTAATATTATTTTTATTTATCATACTTTCTTTTCATACAATCGAAATAGATATAGAGAAAAGTGAGATATGCATTAGTTTCAAATAAGTGCGAATTTTGAGAATGAACTCAAAACTATAACAAGTTAAATACAATTTCTTTTAGGTAGGTATTTAAAAAAAAATTCACCCGGCAATAATAATAATAATTTTATGCAGGTATTTTTTTCGTCAAACACGTGAGTAAATGTGATGAACATTTTTTTTTTAAATAGTCGTTACACTAGCGATGTATTAATGTATCACACCGTCATAATATAAAATAAAAATATAATGTGCGACCGCGAAGCACAAAAAAGATTTTTTTTGTACGAACGACGTTATTACATAATTAATTATATACACTATGTACACTGTACAGGCACAATCGCCAAGTACCGTTTACAGTGGAGAATTTTGGAGAAAAAAAATACTACGATCACGACGTTTAACGATATTGTCAATTATATCAACTGTCGTTTAGGAAGATTAATGTAAATTGGACTGTTATATAATATTATGTATACCCACCTATTACAAGCAACGTAGAAAACCTGAAAATTCTGCGTCTGGCAATTTTGACCAGTAAGAATAATAACATTTTTTTGTGCAGATTGACGAGGCGGCAGTGTACAATAATATTATATATTCATTATATGCTCATAATGGCGGGTCAACGTGTTCGTTTTAATAACAAAATTAAATATTATAGTATATACTTGCATAACTTCATTAGGAGGTATACGTATACTGTCAAGTTGTAAATATATATATATAATATATAATATTATGTCCTATATTAATATTTTTTACTTTGCTCAAAATATATGTAATAGGTATATATATTATTATGTATGTATATTGTATATGTATTTTGTGTATGAACAGAATCCGCATCGTTTAGTTTTTGGCGCAGAGACGTCAAAGACAGCTGCGTTAAATCGATGTTTAAAAACAAATATAATATACGAGTATATTACCTCGGAATCAGGTCAACTTACACGATCTTTTGACAGTGTGTGGCGGCGAATAACATTCACACACATCATACAAGAAATAATTTACAAAAACACACGCACACTTTGTATACCAATACCATATATACCGAACATACCTGCCATATTTTCTGCTGTTTATAGTGTGACAGTGAGAATCCAGTCGATTTCCACCACAGGTTCCAATACTCGTCCGCCGGCACCGACCACGCGGAGTCTCCGCTCTTAGTACCATCGTATTCTTTCCAGCCACGTTCTTGACACACCTGTGAGTGACAAAGCAGAAAAAAAATGATAATAATTATTACACAATGGGATAAAAAATTGTAAAAAATATTACACAGGATAATCGTATATAATCCGATTATTTATTGGGTATGTGTTCGCACACGTCCTGTGCAATGTTCTCACATTCCCTACGCTGCGGTATGTAACCAGTAACCACTACCACCACCACTACTACCTCCACCGCCCCACGCTCGAGACCAAATTGACTTCCGACTGAAAGAAAATAAACATTGCGATACACACACACGCACACACCCTCCTGTTAAATTTTATATAATAATAATATATTTTTTAACTAATTGAGATGTTTAGACTGTACTGCATTATACCTCACCATCGTTATAAGCTTATAATAATAATATTATAATAGGTGTAGCTAGAAATACCCATATAAATAATATCAATAATAATCATAACAATGACGTCGATGATGGGTGTTTTTTTCTGGTCGTAGAAACACGAATGGGGGAGGGGACGACAATTCATACACTGTCGTCAGAATTGAATAATCATATACAAAAAAAAAAATGCAAGTCAATTTTGGTACTTTTAAAATTTTTTAGTTTTTTCTTGGTATATCATTATTATTATTGTTTAAACATACTGTTCGAGAGTAAAGTTTACATACGAAACAGACCCGAAAAACACACATACACCTTAATAATATCGAGCTCGATATTATTTTGTACCTATTCAAAATTCAAGGTAATAGGTATAGTAGTATAGTACCAACATATCTACTACATACAGAATTTATACTTTATTATACAAGTTTAATATAGTAGGTTGTAGGTATATAGGTAATATGCACGTTTTCAAAAACTGACTTATCGTGCAGTGAACAAATATTAGACCGCACCCTTTATTTACCCATTCATAAATTATTATGTGAAATGTCAATGTGCGTTTATGCTTTATAATAAAAAAATTACTGCAATACTGCGTCTCCTCAGTCTTTATATTGTTAGTTCAAATACGAACGCGTTTATACGCGTCTTGAGAAAACAACGTGTTATCGGGTATCTGACTGTAGTTATATATGGTGGCTTTGGTGTTGTTTATAAATTATATATGTGTATAATGCGTACCTATGTATATTATTTTGTATTTAAATTTTATGTACATGTGTTTTATAATGATGTGACGTATTGCCTATTGGATTTAAAAGCAAAAAAATAAAGCACCGTCAGCCTTCGTTAAACGTAAAAACCATTAATTATAATTGTTAAACAAATATTATCAAGTTAACTAGGTAGTAGATAGGTAATATGTTTTAAAACAATGGTCGATGCATACAATAAACACACTAAAATAAAAGAGAACATAATTTAAAATTGTATTATTTAGATCCTATTTTATATTGCATTCAATGTTCAAATTTATAATATTGATAATACCAAATATTTTAAATAGGTACCTTCTATATAAGAATAGGTATAGTGTTTATAATCAACGGTAATACTGTTAAACTGCCATAAGGGTATTTTTATACTTTTAAAAATGCCCAATCAATTAGAATGGAGATTACTTCTTGTACTTGTTTTAATTTAAAAAAATATATCTATCAATAATCAATAAATTCGAATTGTATGCTTAATCAATAACTTTAATATGAACAGTTATAAGGTTGTTACAATTATGCATCTATAATGTATATTATTAATACAATAGCTAATAATTATAGACTTATTTACATTGTACACGCTTTATACCATGATTTAGTCAATATGTATTTGGGGAATTCGTTTTAGAAATAAGTAATAACCTGTATAATAACAATTGAAGAATATAGGTACTATTTAAAAAATAAGGTAAATTATGTTGTGAGAGACGGTTTGATTTTAAAACTGATTCCCATACCATACAAGAAAATACAACTTACAACTTACAACTTAAATATAGGTACTATGATGGGTGCACAATAAACGATGTATTTTGATATTCATGCGTATAAGTAATTCACTTTTGTTTGTAAAATTATGTACATTATAAATAATTAAATGAACTATCTAATACATAATATTATATATAGGTACAGAAATTATATAGTACATTTTAATTAAACATTTTCCATTATTATAGTATGTATGTCAGTTTCCATCAGATTATTTGTAATTATAGACACATATCACTTATGTACCAATATTTTATCATAAATCATAGGTTTAAGATATTATGTTCAAAAATCATTATAATATTACCTACATAATAAATACGAAATTACTTTTTATAAAACTGATATTTAATGATGAATTATTATATCCTTATTGTACAAAGTAGAGTTTTTATTATACTACCTAGGTACCTAGTTAATATTTACAAAATTATTTAACTATATTAGCTGGTCAATATTTTTTATTTATTATAATGTAATATAATTTATTAATTATTAAATATTAGTATTGACGTATAATAAATTGTACTGTTGTAAATTCTCATTTATCTACATACATCAGTACAATACTTAAAATTGTTAGTTTTGCTTAAATGATACACATTATAATATTATAATACAGTAGGTATAGGTACATAATATATAGTATAGTTGTATACGTGTATAATTTATTTCATACATATGGCTTTCATAACCTTTTGTTACTGTGAAAAAATTAAACGTTTTAATTTTCCAACTTTAAAATGAATACATTCGATTTATGTGTACTGAAAGAAAAAATAAGAATACTAAATATGCGATGAAAATATTTTAATGATCTAGAAGTGAAAAATACAAGACGCAATGACTACAACAAATAAAATTATATGAGTATTATGACTTGTATATTTTTATTTTTTTTGCCGGATGATTAAAATTTTTCTATTTATAGTATATAACCGTGCACGTGGTCGATTTTAATTTAGTGTTTTCAAAACATGTTATACGCTTAGTTTTTTTTTATTCTCTGCTTGTGTGTGTGTGTGTGTGTGTGTGTGTGCATAGTATAAATGTATAATAAGACGTTGTCTTAGTCCAAACGACGATTTATTATTCAAAGCGGCAATCGCATTTTATACCAAGGATAAGACGTTTCCATTTATTGAAGTTGATTTAGCAGTTAGATTTTATTGGATATACTTTTTTCTCATATTATTTCCTACTGTAATTTTGTACGAAAATACGAAACCAAATGTTTTGTAACGAATAAGCCTTTAATAAAATTCTTAAACGACAAATTATGCCGTCAAGGCTAATTCCACAGAAATGCTATAGGGACATATTAACCAAATGTAGGGAACGACGTGCATGCCGTACGTAAATAACAATCCTGCAAGTTTCGTTGTTTGATGTTATATTAATTATTTTTCTACTGAAGCGGTTGTAACTCGCAAATATAATAATTGCTGTTATGATGGAGTTAGGTTCGTGACATTTATTAAAGGGCAAGACAGCAACAAGGAAATATTATATCGTTTGAATTTTTACAAGAAAAATATTAGATTGAATGAGAGGATATAACATTTGTGAAAAAAACAAAGGCCAGCGTATAATAGATGCATTATCGGGTGATAGAATTTATACCATAGATTTTGAGTACTTATACATATAGTTCTTTTATTGTTTTTTTTTTTAGGCAACACCGAGGCTAGTGAAGTGTGGAGAAAATAAACACTTTCAAACGCCAACGCCCTATGGATTTCCTATAAAACGACCAGCCGACTGGAAAATATTTTTAAACCACTATTATACGTAGGGGTTCCCAAATTGTATGTTATACACGCTACCGAACTTTACCAATTACCTGTATGAGCAGAACTGGGCCAGTGCCGTTATCGTTGACGCGGAATATGAACGGTCGGTCTTCAGGTGCGGTGGATGACATATTACTGTCGGATCTTCTGGAATTATGCAATTCTAATAATAATAAAACACAACACATATCGGTACTCATACATATATAATATTATATTAAATGAAAATATTTCAGCAGTGTATACTGCATAAATATAATATTATATTTTATTAGTTTGCAGTACATAAATATATTCTAATAATTTATATTGTTATTTGTTGTAATTTGTAGGGAAATCATATTATAATTTATAATAACGAAACCGATACGCGAATAACAGTTTCGGAGTTCGGTCAACGGTGAAATGACCGGCTGGCTGACACTCCGACAGATACACGGTGATGCGTGACGAAGAAAATCTTTGGTGGAAAAATAATAGTTGTAAAAAGTAAAAAAAAATGTATACATTCTGTGGAGATAGTATTTTGGCAAAGTTATGGTATACTATATTGTTATCAGCAGTCGGTATGTGGCGTAAATAGGCCAATGAAGGTAATGCGACTGCAATACTGCATTAGGATTTAGGGCTAACCAACGTCTAGGGAGTGCTTCCAGAATACTGGATAATTTTTTTGGTCAATAGCAGAAATATTAATATGTTGAAAGTTGAAAAAAATATCAATATTTTTTTTTTGTCATTATAGGCGGGTAGTATTATAATTGTAGGTAGGTATTGATTAAAAATCTCGAAGTGTTAAAGTTTTACCGATTTAAATAATCTAAACTGATGTAGGTACTAAGTACCTATAAAATAATATAAATAATATATTTAAAGTTAATGAGCATGGCCGCATGGGGTCCTTTTTTTAGATTTTTACACCGTGGCCAAAGTTGAACTATACTATCTGTTGTATATAATAATTAATAAAGTGTAGCCATGTAAATAATATATAACTCCCGTTTTTTAAAAACATTTTTTTCTTTTTTTTTTTAACAAATTTTAATCTACTGTGTCCCCGTGACGTTTACGTAACGATTCGAAATTAAGGAGGTACAATTCAAAAGCAAAAACTTTTTCCAGTCCACTCATGATGTTAATCAAAACCATTGAAATCAACTTTGGCATACTTATGTCATATATTTTTTTGAATCTACTGTTTAAAACTATACGAAAAGAGTATAAACTTATTATACAAATGATTTAATTAGTAATACTGTTATTATTATTTAAAGTCAAAGATCAAATGTATAGTCTGTACATATTTGAAGTAGTAACATGCATTTTTTTTAAGTACATTTTTAGGTATTTAATTTCAGGAGTAAATTATACAAAGATTCATGGTTATCATTATACATTAATAGAGATTTTGAGAGAAGTGAAACTGAAAAATCTGCTTAAAATTGATTTTCAAATGCAATAATAATAATAGATAGGTACACTTGCAATATCTTATGCCGAAGTGTACGAAACGATCGAGACAAATTTCAAACAATATATTTTTTGGAACAGTATGAAATTATGGGGTAAAGTTAAGAAAATAATCAACCTCTACAAATAAGTACTACCCTTGTATATATAGCTATATATACAGTCATAACTCGTAAGTATAAAATATATATTATACAATACTACAATGTACTGAATCATTGAAGCGTTGTCGATGGGTGTGCCGTCGGCCTTCTAAGTTCAGGGAAGGAAATTATGTGCCCAGGTAACATAGCAATAATTATGTCTATGATGGAACGAGTTAAATATGAAATTATTGTTTTCGGAAATGTGGGATGGCAATAATGATTGGCGTTTTACTTAGTGAGTAAACTGTTCAAACTCTATAGAATTCCAGTTGAGTGGTTTATATAAATCGACTGTCAAAATTTGATGATTATATAAGTTATTTTTTTTTTATTAGTTGTTGTTATAGATATTCAAATTAAATATTGTTGGTTTTTCTAAGACAATAATAAATTAATGATTTTTAAATACCAGATTTAAATCTACGGAATTAATTATTTTTGAAGAACCTAGATTAGTTTTTAATGATATTTAGTTTAACCTTGGATGGAGTACTATATTTTATGACAAACCTCAGACTTAGGAAATTTATTTAAGTGTGTACCGCAGATCTATCAAGATATGATTTTGGCGTGGGTAGAGTAACTTTAGCATCTTTTGTATATATATTGTAATAAATAGTATACCTACTGATGTTTTATTCATTTATATAACTATATATATATATATATATCTCCGACTCTCCATTAATCATGCTCGTTTGTTAACAGTACAGGTACCTACTTACTATTTGATATGTGTATTTTTCAATTTATCGTAGTGATTCAATTTAAAGTCAACAATATGAATGGTTCAAAGTCGAAACAGAATGTCAGTAGTCAGTATCATTTGGTTAAGAATAAGTTTAAAAAATAACATTTACCTACTTATATTGAATCAATGTATTATAAATAACAGGTATATTTGAATTACCAAATGGATACAAAAACTGAAATTTATATTTTTTTAGAAGGACTAGGCCAGGTTACATGTACCTTTAAGTACCTATACCAACAGTTTGTACTTATAAAACATTTCTTATAGAATTCCAGTTGAAATTGAAAACTTAAGTAATAGTAATTACCTTTAATAGACATGTTTTAAATTGATGAAATCGATTTTTATTCATAATAGACCATAATAATACAAAAAAATTATATTTTATATGTTGGTTAAACATTTAATGTACTCGATGGTTAAATAATATACGTAAGGCAACATTTCAAGAACAATCACTCAAAGCTATGTAAATTGTACAACATATATAAATATTACTTATTATCTTTTTACTAATAGAAATTATAGCTACGTGTTTGTTTAAACGAAGAAATTATAATAATTTAGATAAAAATAATATAATGATTTCACATCGTAAATGCGATCTATTTAATTTTCATGTTAAATCATTAAATTGAAAAAACTTTATTCATAGCTAGGTCAGGTAAAAAAAAAACTGAAAAATTATTGAAATAGCAAACTTAAAAGTGACTATGTAGCAAAAATGATTTAAAGATAACGTAACAGATTTTTATTATTTGTGAGTAACAACGACATAGTACAATTGACAAAAATAAATTTACTTTCGTTTCAATTAAAAAACTAGTAGTCCATTTATGTATTGAGCACTAATATGATACTTATACGGTTTTGTTATTTTTTTTGATAAACTTAAATTTTACTTAAACATTTTGTGGTTAAATTTTATCATCATATTTATTTATTAAAATTATTAACTTATAACTGAAATGTAAAAACCTATTATAGATTATTATTGATATTTTAAAATGTAATTGGAGACGTTCTTCAAATATAATAATACTAATATTATTAAAGGGAGAGGATGGTTCTAATTCATAGTATAATATCTATGTCTAATTCCTACTTCTTTACAGAGTATGAGGAAACTGTGCACTATGATATAATTATATATGGCAGAACGTTAATGCGTTGACATTAAAACGAGTTTGTAGAAAACAGATCAATACACACAACTCGGTGAAGCATGCGGATATATAGATTAAAATCACATCCTGAAAATGCTCTTGTGAATTGTAATTTACTAAACCAATCACCATTGCGTAACCAATAATTCGATCGTATTTTGTTCTACCTTTAAATTGTAATCGATTATTGTACATTCGTACAGTTTTATATTTTAATAACTTGTGAAAATAAAATAAATATAGGTATCGACTTTATCGACTTTGTACCATTTACACAGTGTACAGCGTTTGTGTGCAAAAATAATTATAAAATCCCATCAACTTACAGTGACAATTATTACAATTTAGTCGTTATTAACGTGTAGGTATAATTATTGTATAACATGATTTTCAATAAGCGTAATACGAACAATGTAAAATGGATTAATTTAAATACAGGTACCTACCTATATAAGTAGAATGGTATACATTATTATTATGTGTGAACGTTGTTGTCTGTGCGTTAACTCGAGTATGATAAATGATAATACACAAAATGTGGACCACAAAAAACGTATTGGAGGTACCTATTATTTTCGAAGTCTTACGATATACAGTTTAATATAATTGCTAAAACTGTCGCGGTGCCTACATGAAAGCCGGCTGCGATAAAATAGATATTTGCCGTAAGAACAGTACGGTATATAGGTATATGAGAAGAGTAAAAGATATAGAAAAACCAATTTTCTTCACCTACAGTCAAACGTAAACTCCATGTGGGTAATGCTTCGTCTCCGTAAGTTTGGCACCTATCAATTGTGTAGGCCGATTAACTTGAGGACGAGTGCGTCACGATGGCTTATACGTCATAATATATAATAACGTTACCGCATGGTTACGTAAATCGCCACGAATTGACAACCGGCGGAGATCGTAAAAGCGAACCAGAAATAAAAACAGTTTCCCCTAAAACAATATAACATAAAGTACGCGCACAACAACACACACGGCTGGCGGACCGGACGGCGCGGCGCCTGCGACGACGAAACGGATCGAGCGAACGAGCGCGGTGTACGCGTGTGCGCGATGCGCCGCGTCGGCAACACGTGTGGCGGCGGCGTCAGCGAACGACGACGACGCCGACAGCCCTGTTCGCGGTTTCGTCCGCATCGAATCGTCGAGCGCGCGCGTGCGCAATTATCGCTTGGCTGGCCCGGCGGAGCTGCCGGAACCGTTGAAAAAGCGCGCGTTCCGGTCTCGCGGACTTGAGAAATCTCCGGCCGTTCGGTTTCTCTAATAATAATATTATTGGCACGGAGGGGCGACGACGACCGCCCAGCACTCGGGTATTGTCGTGTATCTGCAGTGTTATAAAATATATGGTTTTCGGTGGCAGGAGTGTTGAAAAACTGTGGGTCTCTGAGTCAGGTGTTTGGGGGGTGGGGTGGTAGATGAAAAATGCATGCCTGACGGAGCTGCTACAATAACTATGACTTTCGGTCAGTGGGGACTATGCCAGCGGGATATCGGGACTCTTCCTTCTGGGCTGGTATATAGTGATGTGTTCGTACAAATAATAATTGGAGGCATATTCCTACTTGCATGGCTGTAAAAAATACGTCGAAGACATAATATTATTATTATTATTATAATTATTGTCATTGTAAAATGTAAAAAAAAAGTTTAAAACTATTTATTTTAAAAGACTATGAACATTTTTTTTTTTAAATTTTATATTATATTCTGTTTTTATTAATACCCATATACGAGTTATTTCTCAGCGTTTATAGTAATTATTAGTAATTTCTAATATTTTGTGGCTGTATCATTATGTACCAACGCTATGATACTTTAAAATTAGCATGCATTTATATACTAAAAAAATTACTAAATATATGCACAGGACTAAAGACATTGTAGGGCTAATGAAATAGTTTTCCCAGGTCAAATTTTTTTCACAGTATACCACTGCTTCGAGTTCGTTGGCTAATGCGCAGCATCCGTTACCAAACCGGAAGAAAGCGCGTCCCGCGGCGTGTCGCCGTAATGCGTGTATGCGTATATAATACGCACCCCCTCGCCGGCTGGACCCTTCAAGAACTCGGTGCCCCGCGTAACCCATCATAACTCGTTACATCCGCCAGGCACACAAATCGATGGAGGAAATGGTGTTTGGCATCGCAAAGGTCTTATTATTATACTACCGCCGCGCCATGATAGGCCCCATGTGACTTAAATATGATAAAAACATTAACGACACGCGGTTCATGTTATCATATTAATAATATGCTTATACATTTATAATTTATATGTTTATATTAGAATGTACAACTAATGAGTTAGTTATATTTACTACAGAATAAAGTTCCAGTTCTAGTTCGATCTGTTTGCCTCACCGAATCAACGGATTTTGTATAACAATCCACGACACACAGTGGTTCAAAAATTAAAATAGATGGCCAAAATAAAATATTTTGAATTTGAAAATACTCAAATAGACATGGTAGAAATATTTTCTAAACTACATATAAGGTGTGTATAAATTTAAAACTCATTGCAAAATATTATTAGATATAGCCATATAGGTACCCATAAAATAATAATAATAATTGAAGTAGACAAATCATATTTTTTTCATAAAAATTCTTATAATTTATTAATAATCAATAATCATCATATAATTTTATTTTATACAACAAATTAAATTGAGGTTTTTATGTTGGATAAGATACAAAGCCACAAAGGTAGTATTTAATGACCCGATTAAGAAATTACTATTGTTATTAATCCGTATGTGGTTATTTAATAATATACAAATAATACAAAACCACGATATCAACACCTTAACTTAGACCACAATACCTATCTACTGATTACAAAAATATCATCATCTGCTCCTTTCTTTGTTTTGATCACTTGCAGTTTGAAAGCCTTACCTATCCTAACCAAACCTATATAACCTATCCATGAGTCAAGAAATATTCACTTGTGAAGATTGAAAACTTAGAAAATATACTATGGATGGAGCCACATCGTATTAAATCAATACATAAAAATATTGCCGATATCAGCGACGAGTCGCCGAATTAAGTAGGTAGTCGATATACGCATGCGCAACGCAAGTTCTTGCATATTTATCCACATATACCTATATATAGTACGTCTATGGATAATTATGTGAGGAGTTGCATCGAGCTTGCGCACATATCGATCACCTAATTCGGTGACTCGTCGCTATATCGTTAACAAATACGCTGTAGCTTCATCCATAGTGTATGATTTAACTATTTAAGGTTGAAAGTGAATGTGATCCCGATAGTAGGTACCTAGCAGTTAGCCTAGCAGTGATAGCAATGTGCCAATGTGGAAGATTAATTTTTATCTAGGTATCTGAATTTTGAATATTTGCCATAGAGTAAAGAATATTTGCAGACTATTAAAAATATTATAATCATAAAAAGCAAAATACAAATTGTTCTATAAATATTTAATTTAATTTTTTTTTTATTTTAATCAGAAATACGAATACATCTTATTATTATGTGAATAATAGATAATTTTAAAAATGTTGGCCAACTATTTTCATTTTTGAACCACTGTGCGCGATACACTAGTCGGATTTTATATTCAACTTATTATATAATTGTAGATTTTTAAGGTATAATTGGAAATGCAAAAATTGAATAAATTACGATATTATAATTTATTATATTATTCTCCTTGTTTATTACCTATCTAGCCATTTCCATCACCGCATTCAGGCCGTTTAATCCAATTTTGTTTCGTATATAAATATAGAACGCGTATAGTACATGCGATTTGGGTCAAAACGCACACTCGAGTGGAGACAATAAATTACTCGTTCCACTGCTTATTCATTACAAAAAAAGGATTTCAAATAAAAGTATGTATAAAAATAGTTTATTTCATTTTCATTTTTTGTTTATATTATTGACGTTGCTGTAGGAATTACATGTTATAATATGAATATAGGTATAATAAGTAATACTTTAATATAGACATTTAAATGTAGGAATAATATAAGTTTCTGTGCTTGTTTAATACTTTTAATATAAGCATGATGGGAAAATGTCTATGTTTGAGACTTTGAGAGGGAATTGGCACAAGAGGAAATTTACTAGATTCGAATTAATAAGTTGTAGGATATAAATATATTATAATGAACTAATAGTTATTTAAATATTTATTTATTTATTTACGAAGTACCTACAGACTCTCGCCAAATGTTGAGTTACTATAGTTTTACAAGTTATTTACTTTAACATTCAAGCTAAAAGTGTTTTTAGTTTTACGTACTTTTCATGTACGCGATATTTTATAAATACTCAGGAGTAGGCAACAGTTTATAAATAATAATATATACCTAGGTAATATTGTATAAATTATAAAAAAAATTATAAAATTCTTTTATTTTAAAATAATATGGACTAATGGGCTCTTTAAATTATTGTATGGTTATTTTGATTAATGATGTATTTTAGTAAAGAAACGTTTGCTTTGATTTATTACTAGTTATGGTAGATAATAATAAAATTAACTAATAATATTATGTTACCTATATAATATATACATAAGACATAGGTGCATGGTTTGTATGAACCAAGTAAAATGTCTTAGCCGTTGTATGAACATTGTCGGTGAACTGTGTGTAAATCTATTGACAATTTCCAAGCTATTTTAAATAATATATTTAAGTTTGTAAAGCAGAGTTTAATAAAACTACCATATATTATATATGTATATATAACAACTAACGAGTAATACAAGACTTTGAGGTTTGAAAATCGATGGTTATGACATGAATAGTATAAAAAAGTAATTTGCCAAATAGTGGTAACTGCAATTATACGTAATATTATACATAATATATTACGCATTACGGATTATTATTAACTTGTTAGGAGTCCTTGGCGGTTTTGAAATGGATATCTTAACTGGTGTAACTGTTGACTGTCTTATTGTTAATCCAGTAATATTTTAAACACATAATATTATTATTAAACATTAATATTAATATATTTAGTAAATTGTAATGTTTTCGTGTACCTACCTATTACGATTAACTAATGAACACAAATACACACAAGTCAGTTCGATTTTGAAAAAAAAGGCAATTCATATTTCATTTTAAGGACGGCCTGCCATGCGAGGTCACGAGCCACGACAGCCATGCGTGGGGAGCGACAAATACAAGA
The DNA here is from genome assembly GCF_005508785.2 of Acyrthosiphon pisum. Classification (NCBI taxonomy): domain Eukaryota; kingdom Metazoa; phylum Arthropoda; class Insecta; order Hemiptera; family Aphididae; genus Acyrthosiphon; species Acyrthosiphon pisum. The sequence goes on along the minus strand of NC_042494.1, from coordinate 51,295,971 downwards.
CGGCCATGGGATTAGAAATGGCAGCAAATATAAAGATTTCGATATGATAAAAAACGGTTATCTTTTGGTATGAATTCAAGTTCAGAGTTCTACAACATGGCTTGTCTCCTGCGATCATAATAACTGTACAGATGTACATAATATATAAGATTTTTAAGGTTAAACTATACATAGGTACCAACATCAATAAGTTATCAAAACATGTAAAAAGATCTTACATAATTTTTAATACAAATTTATGTCAATATTTTATTGTTTGTAAATGTTTGTGAGAACGTTAGATTAAAGTTTAATTATGGTAACAAACTAAACAGTACATTGCATCACTAAATGTCTAAATGTATAATATGATTTAAAATTACATTATCGGGAATTCGTAAAAAACGCATAGATACGCACAATGTTAATCGAAAAGTAACTGTTATTATTGCCGTGACTTAGCGAACAAAAGCATATTATAATGTGGTCGAATCACGACAAAAATTCACGTCACGTCATAAATATTGAGGCATAAAACTATAATAGGACTAAGAGTTTCCGTTTATAATGCCTACATGTATTAAATCAAATCATAACGGGTGCGATGGTTTATACAAACTAAACGAAATATTTCATTAAAATGCATCAAAAAATAATTTTTCGGTATTGTTTACATTTATAGGTATGTATAATAGTTGTAGGTACTAGGTAATATATTGGTATAGGTCAGTGATCACTTATCTATTAAGATATCTTAAATGTATTTTTTTTAACAATCATGTGGTTATTTTCTCAATATTCAATTATTATTTACATGGAATTTTTAATTAAATATTGGGTAATATTATGCCTATATTTCTTAGTTGCCAAACCTGAGAAAAATAATATAGCATTTATTCCATCTATATTCTATATTATATTATAATTTGATGTATAGGTAACCTATTCACTGAACAGTTAAACAGTTAACCTATGGATACATAGGTGCAAATCTCAAGGGGGCTAAGTTGGCTTATCCCCCCAAATATCCCATTAGCCCCCCAAAAATATGCAGTTTTAGTTGTGTGAGATTGAAGCCGTCCACGTACATTGATGTTAAAAACAATGGCCCCCCTGACATTTTAATGGATTTCCGCCTATGAACATATCCATTAGTCTTGCTGTATTAATTAAGTATTCGTACTTTCGTAATTCATATAGTAGCATTAATATTAATTATAAATACTATATTTATAATCAATGGTATTAGGTACGTAGTTAAATATTATGTATCTACAATTTATAATAGTTATAAGAAGGTACTTATAATTAATCTTCTTATAAACTCAAACTTATATTTTTAAGAAATAGGTCATCACAATGGCCATCAGAAAAATGATTATTTTATAGGCACGTATATTTGTTGTTGGTTTTGGATGGCATGTATTTTATTGAGTACCCTTTGATATATTATTATTACATTTTCTATATGAATATCAAAATATCTATAATCGAACTTTGAATATAATTTGGTGATTACCTACAATAATTATTAAAAATTGACAATTTACAATTTAGGTAGATAATTCTAAATTATAATATGTTTACACTTAATTGTATTGTATTTTATAATATTAGAGAAAAAACTAAAAAAAATTCTAAATTTATATAAAATCCAAATTTATTTGAAAATTATATACCGTCTAGAAAATGGTAATACAATTATTGTTACATTTTGCTAAATAAAATTATTAGTACTATGAAAAATTGGTGAACAATTGAACTAGGTATTTACAGATATTAATTTTTGAATGATAACAAAAAAACTTAATCTAATTTGTTGAAAACTGGTTTTGCGTAAAAATTCCCGTTTATTCTTAATTTTTTATTGCTTCGCACAGAATCTAAAATATGCATCATTTTAAGTTCATTAAGTTAGAATTATATCAGAAATGCTTAAAAAGCTGGTATAGTAGTGGTATCGTAATGTAATACATATTATAATTTATAATAACAAATACAACGGTATGAACCCAAAATTATACCAGAGATTTATAGGTAGTGCCAATTTAGTACCTACTCCATGGAAATAAATTATTAAATACCTACACACTTAAATATATGGGCTGATTCACTAGATATGTTTGCCCCCATTTTTCTTTTAAAAATACATTTTTTTTTAATTCTGATTTTTGGAAGTTTAAAGACGTATTTCTAAATACTTAGATTTTTATACCATTTAAGGAATGTTATGTGGTTATACGCTTTACCAATTGTTTTTTCCGAAATAAGGACCATATTATATAAATTGTTAAGCTGATGATATATATTAAACCTATTTTAAATTTCCGAAAACCATAACTTGGAAACTACTCTTTTGTATTTCCATTTAAATAGGTAGGTAATACAAATTAAAAAAAGTGGCTAAGTGGATGTCACTCTGCTGAACAGTAGGTTACAAGTGGGTCAGTGGATCACTGTATAATGTATTGTATTAAATTTGAATTCAAATATGATATCATATCATTGTATACGAAAAACGATTCTGAGCAGAGACGGTTTGTCAGTCTAGATATTTTATAATGTTATTATAATATTATATTTTATTATAGTTTATTAGCCTAATTAACCTATAAGTTGAATTAATATTACAATATTATTTTTTTTTATTCATTTCTATGTTGATAAACAAAGCGTTAGAAATTAAATATTTAGCGGCTTTTCGTAATTTTTTGGTGGTTTTTCCCGCGGCATTAAATAACTATTGAGAAAATCGAAAGATGACCTCTTTAAACTTTCAAGTACCTACCATCTTGATCCAATTTGCTAAAAGATAAGATAAGATATGTTGAAATCGAAGCACTACTTCTGGTAGAAATTTTTTATACAGTATATATAAAAAAAAAAAAATTAAAATAAACACCATTGTAAACCACTAGATCCCTCACTCCACTTAGAATCTAAAAACCATCTATCATCTATGTATAGTATTTTACAATAAAACAGGTTGGTTCTCATTTGAAAAAAAAAAGAAGTTTGTATCGCTACAAGACACACATTTTTTAAGTGTTATAAAAATCTATATACATCATTGAAGATGCCAAAACTAAGTAAATTTATTATTAAAGAAAAAACGGGGGTGAGCGTACTTGGTGAATTGTTGTACATAAGAAAACTATTTAATTAACTATGCCTACATTAACTTCAAACTTGTATTATTATTTATTAAATTAAAATTAAGAAACCAATTTAGGCTATTCATAGTTGTAAAAAAATATATATAATAATTAAAATAAATAAGTAATTATATAGCAGAATTAGCCAAACTTTAAATTAGGTATTTATTAACATTTTGATTATCGGTATAATTTTTAAGTATGTTACTTGGGGGGCATAAGTCTAGTTTAGCGTCCACGCGAATTTTTCGATTTTTTTTTCGGAAACCTATGCATTTCGACGAGTTTAAAACGATGGAGTAAAAATTAATTTGCGGAAATGATTATTTTGGAAGTTACAGCCTTCCAAAGTTTGCGATTTGACGTTTATACGCGCATGCGCGCAAAACTACTATAAGCACAGTGACGAATACCGCTAAATTGTGTTA
>NC_042494.1:51116591-51292359 GCF_005508785.2 Acyrthosiphon pisum | reverse complement strand
AGGTTACAATACGTAAGTACAAAAAAATAACAAAAATGGTCCTCCGCGCGGCATTAAAGTAGTGCTGCGCGCATGCGTATAAACGTAAAATCGCAAACGTTGGAAGGCTGTAACTTCCAAAATAATCATTTCCGCAAATTAATTTTTACACCATCGTTTTAAACTCGTCGAAATAAATAGGTTTCCGAAAAAAAATCGAAAAATTCGAGTGGGCGCTAAACTAGACTTGTTCCAAAAAATATTAAATTCCATATAACGGCGGTAGAGGCGTCCGCGACCTAGTACCAGGAATCTGTGAATAATATAATATATATATATATATAAGTAATCGTAACCGGTGTGCATATTATACTTTGAAGCGACACCCTAAGCTCAGAATTCACGTTAAATGAGCTCGCTAACGACACGTTTTGTCGGATCGGAAGTGATGCCCCTCAATATTTGTGGCTCGCAAATATACGTACATGACCACACGTCTACACGTGACTTGTTTCACCGGAATATGGCTGCACATTCCGTACTTACGAATTGCGACACGTAATAAGTAAATTTAATGATTTGATCAAATATTTGTTGAGAATAGGACGTGGTGCAGAGTGAGGACGTAAAGGTTTGCTCGGCGGCAATCGTTTCTTTTTTTAAGTCTCACATCTGTGACAAACTGGTAATTATACTACCTTGGTAATCTCGCTTCTAGCTTTGATAGGACTGAATAAAGTTTTATATTATACGACATACGTAGCCACGTAGGTATATGAGCTGTTCCGCTGGAATTGTATTGCACTGCACAGCACTATTAATATATAGGTACGAACGAAGACGCAAAAACGGTTTGGTCGGGAATCGAATGGCGCCGCCATCGCGACCAGTTTTCCTATACACGACTGATTGACGGCGGAAAACATCGCGGTTACCCTACTTGCAAGTTATACCGTTAACAATGCGTGGACAACGATCGAGGTGTCAGATCGGTCTGGTCATCCGTGGTTGAGACAACCGCTGTCTATATTATACTATGGTTTATGTTACTCACGATCAGGTAACCATGCATGATATTTTCCGTTTGTGATAATAATATAATTGTAAATTATCATAATAATTTAGCAAAAGATAAAACATGTTATTTTTGTAAAAAAATTATATTTTTAAAGTAAGCCGCACCAAACATTTTGGTATGTGCAGCTGTCCACCTTGTCAGAACCACCACTGATCCAGTGACTTAAAGTTTGATAAATGTATCACACTCATTTGCCACAAAGCAATATTGCTTTACAAAAAGGCAACACGAATGCTTGTTTCTTAAAATGTATATATTACACCTACCTACTCTCCGCTCTACAAACACATTTTATGTACAACCACAAAAACAAAATTAAAGTAATTTTTTTATTACTATTATATTTGCGAACTTTATTGTTTTATGTCCGTCACCCGTTTCCCGTGGAATATGATCTGACAGTGGTGACAATTATAGGTAAGACACGCATGACACATCATTCATTAAGAATATTATTCACAGATTCTTTACAGGACTATTAAAAGGTATTAAACTTTTTGCTACCTCGTTCTTAGTTTCTTCCAAATGAAAATAGTTGACAGTAAAAGTGCATATTGTATAATTATATATAAAATAAATCCAACAAAGAAAGGCAAAAAGTAATTTACTATGTTTCAATAGACAATATAGCAATCGATATATAACTTATATAGAAAGCATAGAAAAAATTAATATTAAATATAGACAAATTAAATGTTAAATAGATGTGTATATAATATTATTAGTAGGTATTCACTATTATGTATGATAGAAATCAATTTTATAATGATCAGAAAAGTAGTTCGGATCATAATAAGTGCTACATTTTATTTTATTAATATATTATCAGCTAGGTATATAATAATAAATTATAAACACTAATACGTCCATATTATTTCATAAAAGGGCCACCCGAGTGGTAAATACGTCTGATTATATTATATTATATAGGATTTTCTGCAAAATTAAATTGTTGCGTTTTTTTTTTAACTACGTGATTTACTAACATTAGCAACTTTATTTACCCAATTAACTATAGTAATATGCGTGGTATAACACTGATACCATCTCAGCTCACACATCGATTATTCGCCAATTTGAAATTATGGTTATATTATATCACGCTTTGTAACAATGCAAAACAATAATGAATATAATACAATTTGAACAGGGGCGTATCCAGAGTTTTATATCAGGGATGAGGGGAGGGACTGTTAAAAATAATAAATCATACGCCTATATGCTATAATTTATATTCATAAAAAATATAACATTGTACAACATTTAAGAAAATAAATCAATGTAAAAAATAACTACAGGGTGATTCAAAAATATTTAGGTATAATCGATTTTTGAAAATGCCGAATATTACAAATTTTTATTTTTCAATTATCAGATGGCAGATGATGAAAACAAAACGTTATATTTTAACACCCATGGCCCATGGGTTTACTAAAAATTCCAACCTAAAATGAATCAATTTTGTCATTTTTGATGGGCGGTATATCGTATATATTATAATTTAACTAAAACAAAATAACAATTATTGGCGGTGATGCTGAAAATGAAAAAAAAACCGCGTGACACAATATATTTGAAAGGTTTTTTAACTGATTCGTTTAAATAGGTACCTACGTTAAATTTATTTATACTCGGAGATTTAAGTTAAAGAAAATGAGCTTAGAACATTTTTATTTGTTTTAGTGTAAGTACCTTTATTTTTTTTTTTAACAAACCATAGATAATCAAATTTATTATATTTATATCGAATTAGTCTAAATGGCAAAATGCATTATTGTAAAGTGCAAACAATTTTTTTTTAAATATTTTATAAAACATATTATCTTTACTGACTAATGACTATAACATATTTTAATAATTACATACCTACAACAAATTAAATTGTGACTATATTATAAGATATATAAAAAAATATAATTTTCTCAACCTACTTTTTCAAAGTTAAAACTGAATAATAAATGTAGTATAGAAATAAATAGCGCTACTAGAAAGACAACAATAATAATTTTACCGTGAAACTATACTACGTAATTTTACAAAATATCTTTTTAGTTTTTATTGGTAAAATATTAGTCACTCGCTATTAAGTACCTATAAGCTTAAATATTTGAATTCATTGTAGCCGTGTAAATGCCTATTAAATCAGTGATATGTATTGATATTACTTATATCATTAATAATTAATAAATATATTTTAATATTAATGAATTATGTCATGTATAGGCAATAGCATTAATTTTTTTGTTTTAAAATATCGATCATTAATATAATATACTGAAATTGTTTAATGTTTTATAAAAGTAGTTATGAACTATAATTAGTACCTAGGTATTAACCGAGTAATAGGTATTTTTAATTGAGAGTATAAAATATTTTTTTTTCTATGCACTGCTATTATAATATTTTGCATTATAAATATTTTTAAGAATAAATTATTAAAATTAAACGAAAATTTATGGAAATTAGATCGATCGATATAGTATAGCAGTGTTGCCTAATAATAATTATAATCAAGATAACAATGTAGACTTTCGTAGCATATTTATATGATTCTGAAAAAGTAGGTATACAATTTGGCTTACCTTTAATAGTGTTGCATGTATTAGTGTTGTACAAAGTTAATAATGGTAAGCTTAATAGGTATCGTCCAATATAATTTTTATTTTTATTAAAATAGTGTCGAAATGAAAAAATTAAAATTAAAATTAAAGATTATACAGTTAAAAAGGTGAGAAGAATTTGTTAACAGTTAATAATTAATATTATGTTTGTTGAACTGTGAATCCCTAAAGCAACTAAATGATATTATAGGTACCTATGCTAGCATTGATTAAATATACAATTATCAATAGCACTAGATTTTAACCTACCTGTATTTTATAATTTGGCTACAAATAAGAAACACGCAATCGCTGATAATTTTTATGATATATGACTTTATGATACAGATAGACGATAGTTTAACTTGTTTTACCTCAACAAAACTATTTATTTATAGTCGTCAGTCAATGAATGTATACGCATAAAATGTAATCATTGTCGGAAACTCCTCCATTGGTATTTGGTATATAGATTAACAACATTGTAATCGACTTATCCAGAAATAAAATAGTATCGAGTTATTACCTAAACTTATGAGATTGTTAAGAGTGTCTAATACTTGTAATGTGTTTAAAATCTTGTTCTTATTTTCCATTTTTTTTCTGTTTACTAAGTTATAACTTATAAGTTATAAGTATTACTTACATCTAAATTCTAAAAAGTAGGTGACCGCTATTGCCCAGTGTTATAAATTATTATGATATTGTGAAATGAACAGAGTCGTACCTTCCGGCCCTTAATCCACAGAAAGCATACTGTTGTTTAAAACTTCACAAATTTACAAATTAATTTAATCATATTTAAAATATTGGACAATTTTTAGGACAAACTATGGCCTAAATTCCTCGGCCTTTTATACAAAAAAAATAATATAATTATCAATTATATACCTATCTGTAATAATTATTACCTGCCCATGGGCTATGATGTTTCATGTGGCACAACTTAATATTGAACTCTACATTTTAATTTTAAAGATTGATATTTTAGTTTGTATTTAAAGGTTAAAAGTGAAAAATTCACACAGTTTTCTGAATAATCAGGAAAAACTAAAAATAACTTATAAAAAAACGGGTTTATCTAAGCAACATTTTTGAAAATGTGATTAATCTCATAATCATATTAGCATTTCTAGAAATGATAAAATTACAATCTTTTTTTATAGGTTTTTGTTTTTAATAAAAAAAAAAAAAAGAAATATTGGATTAGAAATTAAACTTAAATTAAATATTTATTTATTTTTTTTTTTTTTTTTTTTTTTTTATTAGCTTTTAGTATGTAACTATAATAGCTCAACAATTATTAAAAAATATTTATTTATTATATGGATTACTAGCTGATCCCGTGCATTTCGTTCCCCGTTAAATGTACCAACTCTTTATGACTCGAACTTAGTACAATTCGTTATTTAATATTCGGTGTATGGTGTTCAAAATGTATCTTAACTTTTCTGTTTCCCGGAATAAAAATTATGATTTGCAGGCTGCAGCAGTATATTATCAGGTAGGCAATCTACCTAGGGATCAAAATTTCCGAAAAAAAGGTTTTCCGAAAAAAACCCGGGGTTTTCCCCGTTTTTTCGGAAAAATTGAGGAAAATTGGTTTCATTTAAAATTTCCGGAAAAATGGTTTTGACGAAAAAAACTGGTTTTTTTCCTGAAAAAATTGAAAAATTGAATGAAAAAAATGGTTTTTTTTTCTAAAGAAATGAAAAAGTAATGTATAGTAGAAACAATCTAATAAATAATGATAGTTGATAATCATATTACATACATATTATATTTACCATACCTAACTTAAAGTCTTTAGTGGATAAATCTAGAGGATTCTATACTTGATTTATAAATAATTATTATTTGTAATATTAACTACTAAAGTACTAACTATTAAGTATTTACTAATTGGTTATTTCTTATTATTTCTCAATATTATTTTATATTTAAATATATATTTAATATATTTTATTACCAACTCACTAATTTTGATAATATACAAACTATCAAATAGTTACTAGTCATTACCACCATTCACTGTAATATAATTTATAAACCTATCAGCCAGTTACTATATAATACCTTATTGGTTATTAGTTACTACAAACATAAATAGACAATAAGTATACAATTTTTAACATTTAAAAATACAGGTGATTTATTTTCGGGGAAATACACTCTCCCACATAAATACCAATTTAAAATGGAACTACATTATTTTTAGAACAAATATTGAAATATCCGTATTAATATTTTTAAATTTTAATACAATAATACATTGATAACCGTATTGGCAAATGTGAAATGATAATGACTGGTTTCTTTATCTATTTTTTAAAATGGTTTTTTTTTACATAGATTATTTTAATTTTTAAGCGTAAATAACATTTTTTAATTTTCCGAAAATTCGGTTTTTTTTTTTTAATTTTCCGAAAACTTCGGTTTTTTTCGGAAATGTATTATTTCAATATTCTCCAATTTTTCTACGTTTTCCGAGGCTCTGGGAAAAAAACCGTTTTTTTCCGGCATTTTGATCCCTAAATCTACCTACGGTAGATCGCGGACCCCGTGCGGTTTGTACATATCATACATAGTATGATTTAACTCTAAAGTATCAAAGTTATACCAAGTTTGTCGTATTCCACCTATATGATGGATTAATATAATCAATTAATACAAAATCCTAACTTAACATAACTACTAATATCAGATGAATAAAAAAAAACCAAATTTAACCATTCCTAAATTAGTCTGTCTTCTTCCCAGATGTTTAATCTACACACAAACATTCATATCAAGCTGAACCCGTGTATTCCGTTGTCCGTAAAAAATTGCAACTTAAAAAAATTATGATTGTTCAACTGTTTTTGGGTGTAACTTGCTGCAATGTTCAATAATTTGATTTGGTGCTAGCTTGCACCCGATCTGCCCAAATAACCAATAATAAATAAATACTAATTTCTACTGTAGACTGTAACCAATGGCAACTATTTAAAAAATAAATAAAAATAAAATTTCCAATTTCCATCGTGAACCTCAAGATCCCTGTTTGAGCACCTCTTTAAAATGCAAATTTCAACAAATCCTTTCATGGTGCCCGATGAAATTATTATAAAAATCTATCCTCGAAATTTCAAGTCGATACTTCAAATAGGTTCGGCTCTGCGTTGATTATTGGTAAAGTACACTTTCCTTTATATATATAGATACTTTACAAATTTAAGATCGAAAAGCCGATATTTACAACATTTGATTTTACCAGTTATTTATTTTAAGAGGACGCTACACAGGCATTGGTTGTCTTCGTCTTACAAGTGCGTAACATAGACAATTTACGGCCACGAGAGCGCGTTTAGCTCCGTCAGTTGAAAAATTAGAGTGAATTGACCTTTTATGAAACTCGATGGTAAGATGTATCTGTGTTTGTATGTGGGTTTTTTACGCTAGTTAAATTTTTTAGTAAGTTATGCGTATATAATATAGCGTAAATTAAAAATGATCATAACTCACTTAAAAACTGAATTATCATAAAAACACAGATGTTCTGATCATCAAGTTTCATAATAGGTCGATTCACTCTAATTTTTAAACTGAGTTAAACGTGATTTGCTGAGCGTAAATTTGGTATGTTATGTACTTGTAAGACGGAGATAACAAATATCTGTGTAGTGTCCTCTTAATAACTATATTATACACAATAGTCAATACTCAATAGACAGGTATAGCTATACAAACATTTGAAAACAATTTTTCTATTTTGGGATAGAAATAGCATTTAGAAAATTTAAGTTTACTAAGTTTACTTTTAGTTTTATATTTATAAAATTTAAACTTTTTAATTTTAGGACCTACAAAATTCTATGCTCCGTTTGTCAGTTTGTTTTAAATCTCTCTATATTATATAATATATTACATTATTACTACAATCTAAGTTCAGATTCAGTCCCAAACACAACATGATTCAACAAATCCATAGAATCATAGATTCCATTTCAACTTCCTTCGAGACTAAACAATTTTTCTTCAGGGTATTCCTTGACATATCAGTATATCACACTATTTCAGGCTTTTGATCGTGTATGGTATGACGGGCTTCTATTTAAACTTAAAAACTTTATCCCTTTGCCATATTTTCAAAGTTTCAAATAATCAAATCCTATGTTGAAAATCGGCAGTGTTGGGTAAGTTACTTTTAAAAAGTAATTAAGTTACTTTACTCGTTACTAAGAGATAAATGTAATTAAGTTACTTTACTCGTTACTCAAATAAAATTGTAATGAAATTACTTTACTTTTCAAATAGAAATACAACTCATTACTTTCTCGTTACAAAAATACATTTTTTTTTTAAATTTCTTAGCAATAATCTTCTGCAGGCAAATTGAACAAGCAAATTCTTTATAAAACCTGTATAGTTAATAAGATCATATAAAATTTAGTCTTCCACACAGCTTATATTCATAGGAAACCTATTTAAAGGAATAATAAATTTAATTAACTGTTCTCGTGATTTACGGAGCAATTATACATTTCAAATATCAAAACCATTGAAAACAGAATTGTGACGAGTTAAAATTAAATATATATAGATATTAGATTGGTAAACATAACAATACCAGCATTATACTTATATTTTTTTCAATTCGTAATAGATAGGTAGGTACTTAATAATTTGAAACTGTAACGCGTTATTCTATAGAAATTACTTTTCAAAAGTAATTTTCATTACATTTTCATTACTTGGAAATAATTCTAATGAAATTACGTAACGCGTTACAAGCAAAGTAACGCCGTTACAGTAACGCGTTACTTTCGTTACGTTACTACCCAACACTGAAAATCGGTCATCTTCAGTATGTCAAAAAATCAATATTCAATTGTTCAAAATAAAGGCTGGAGTTCCCTTCAGTTTACAAGTCAATCACCTTAAGAATTAACTTATCACAGCCCACAGGCGCTCCTTGGTAAATACCTAATAAACGCAGCTCTCCATAATGACCTAAATTTACAAGCAGTTAATTAACTTGCTAAAACCTCTACAAAAGATTTCATTCCAAATTAATCAACCGATAACCATATTAACCCTTTCATAAGAAATATGTACTTTCTCACATTGCCACAAAATATTCCACAATGATTAAAATTGAAAATAAACCTCGGCTAGAGACCTATTAAAATAAAATATAAATTAAAAAAAAATTGTACTTAAGAAAGGAATGTGGACAACTCATATGTAGAATAATTGATAAAAAAACTTAAAACAATTGCATAAATAATCATATAATTCAACGTCTACATAATATTATATATATATAATAATAATTATACTTAGCACAAAACATCGACAAATTGATCGAATAATATTAAAAATACATATTAAACAAATATCTAAATTATCATAGTTTATAATTTATTATTGTCTTTAAGGGCACAATGTTTCAAATGGCAATAGCTTTTACACAAAAGTATAGTTCGTAGCATAAGTTTCATAATAGTTCAGCTATAATACAGTTTATTGTAACTGCGCACCAATTAATTTCTCAATGTTTCTATATTATGCTAAATTGACATTATTTATGTCATTTTATTTTATTTTTTAACAATTATAACATACAAATATGTAAGCATAGGTAATTAATTCTATAGTGATAATTCATAAATATATATTTAGTATGGTATGTAATAATAGATTAGGATATGCAATAATATTATAATAACTAAAATCTTACATTCGTAAGCTATTGGATATATTTAAATAATAATAAAAATAAATATATTCAACAAATTTGATGATAATACTGTAAACAATATTTATGTATATGAAATCTAACAAGTGAGAAATTTGTTATAAGTGTTAAAGACTGATTCTCTATAAATTGTCGTCTTACTATATTAGTATACACGTCATCCATAATTATTAATCAGGGAAAACAAACTTTAATTTATTTACGTTAAATCAAAAATTAAGTTTGAAAATGATTCGTTATGTTTTAGACAGTCCTCAATGAAAATTGTTATATATCTAATTGTGTATTTTACTTAGTGGTGGTTGCTTCATAAATCTTTAACTAATGGCTTTGTTTATAAAAAAAGTATTAGTGTAAAATCAGTTTGTTTCGATAGCATATGTCATTTTTGAATCATTCTATACTTTTTAATGTACAGAAAACAAACGCTAAAGCTAAAAAAGCTGATATTACTCATACAAATATATTATTAAAAATAAAATTCTTAATAGAAAGTCAGTCTTTACACTTTTCTCAATATTCACGTGTTTTTATATTAATTTAAACAGCTGGGGTAAAATGTAATTTAAGATAATACTAAATGTATGGATAATTATAACACACACTCACTCCACTTATTAATTTATTTACTTATATAATATGTATCTATATTGTATGAATAAGAAAAACGCATATGGTTGCATGTTATTTTTACTGTTATGAGTAAATCGAAAATCGATTTTAGGAATTTATTGTTTCCATAGGAGTTAAAAAAAATAACGTAACCACACTTAAATTATTAGTAAAAAAAAATATATATAACAACAATATGGTTTTGTTACCTAATCAGTTGAAAAAAAAAAACTAACACACTGTAATATTAAGACGCTATTTTTAAAAACCAACGTGATTCCCTCAATATTATCCAGACGGTAGTTACTTACAAATTACCAGTTTATGCACTAACTGTTTGAATAGATATTACACCACCCGGTCCAGGCAACACAGATTGTTCCATGAGGAATGCGTCTACTTCTCTGGCTGCTTGACGTCCTTCAGATATTGCCCAAACTACTAAGGACTGACCACGGCGGCAATCTAAATTAACAGTAAGAGGTTATAACGGTGTTTATCATAATTATTGTAAGCAAGTAATATTTGTGTTTAAAACAAATTAATAAAAATGTTAAAATTAGTTTTATATTTTTTAATTATTTATTTAAGTTACAAACCTCCAGCAGCAAATACTTTAGGAACAGATGTAGCATAACGGCCAGAAGGTGTCTGGTAATTAGATCTCGGATCAAGGGCTAATGATAATTCATTGACGATTGTACGTTCAGGACCAAGGAATCCCATTGCCAAAAGAACCATATCACATTTGAAAATCTAAAAAAATACATATATAGTTGCATTACATAATTCAACTAATTATTACATAATTCAACAAAGTTTTTAAAAACAATTACCTGTTCAGAATCTGGCACTTCATCCATCTTCCATCGTCCAGCCTCGTCTTTAGTCCAATTCACTTTAACTGTCTTAATACCACTAATGTGACCATTACCATCATCAACAAACTCCTACAAAATATTTATGTTGATTAAAAGATCTATTTATTCTGATACGGTATAAAATGCTAGATTACTGACCTTGCTCATGATACAAAATTGTCTAGGATCTCTACCATACTTAATTTTAACTTCTTCATGACCATAATCGACTTTGAATACTCTAGGGTATTGTGGCCAAGGGTTATCTCGACCTCTAGTTGCAGGTGGCTCAGGAAGAATTTCAAACGATGTTATAGATCTCGCCCTCTATATAGATTTAAGACAAATTAATCATAATATGTATTATGATATGGTACTTATTTAGTACAAACAAACACTAACCTGTCTTAACGAAGTAGCAATACAATCACAACCAGTATCACCACCACCAATCACTATTATGTCTTTGTCTCTAGCTAGCAAGGGTAAGTCTGTCGGCCCACCAAGTTGTTTCTTTTGTGAAGATTCCAAGAAGTTCATAGCAAAGTAAATACCATCTAGATGACGACCAGGTATTGGTAGATCTCTTGGCCATGTAGCACCAGTGCATAGCACAACAGCATCAAATTGATCCAAGAGCTCCTGTCATAAATTAATATTAATCATTTTTCTCAATCTTAATTATTTATATACAAATTACTTTAGCTAAATAATCTTTTCCAACGCTGACATTTGTGTGGAAAACCACTCCTTCGTCTTCTAAAAGCTTAACTCGTCTTTGCACAACTTCTTTAGATAGTTTCATAGATGGAATTCCATATTGCAATAATCCACCAATACGATCATTCCTTTCAAAAACTTTTACCAAATGTCCAGCCTAGAAATTATCATTTAAACTTGGTTGATATTAATTGTTAAAATACTGGGTGCCTATTAAAATTATTTTTACCTTATTTAGCTGATGAGCAGTCGCCAGTCCTGATGGACCAGAACCAACAATAGCTACGGTTTTACCTGAACGGATCTTGGGTGGTTCAGGTTTAATCCAACCTTGTTCAAAGGCATGGTCGATAATTGCACATTCAATGTTCTTAATAGTAACTGCAGGTTCATTAATACCCAAAACACATGCTCCTTCACATGGAGCAGGACAAACACGCCCAGTAAATTCTAAAAAATAAAAATTTAATATATTTAATAATATTCAACTATATTGTTTAAAAATATCATCAATAGGATTACCAGGGAAGTTATTAGTTTGTAAAAGTTGATTTAATGCTTCTGGCCAATTATTATTGAAAACTAAATCGTTCCATTTTGGTATGATATTTCCTAAAGGACATCCATGTGAAGATTGACAGAATGGTACACCACATTCCATACACCTTGCAGCTTGAACCCTAAGTCCTTTCCTGACATGTTGGAAATTGTAAATTTCGTCCCAATCATTGAGTCTTTTTTCTGCAGGTCTGTACATCATTGTTTCTCGTGAATATTTTACAAAACCTCGAGTCTTATCTAATATTTTTTCAAGCCTTTTCTTTTCAAATGTTTGGTCATTAATTGTTTCTTCGATGTCACGAACACTAGGCTCATTAATGGTTTCTATTATACTTGTGTGGCTTTGTGTTACTTTTGTGTCTTCAGCCAACTGTTTCAAAGCTCGTTGATATTCATAAGGGAATACTTTGATAAATTTGGATGCAGAATGGGGCCAAGAATCTAATAACTTAGAAGCAATAACCGATTCAGTTTTAAGAACAAATTCTTCTAAAAGAGATTGAACATAGTTTAAGTCTTCTTGACGGTCAAGAGGAAGAAGTTCTACCATTTCTGTATTGCATTTGCTTTAATACAAACATTAAACAAACCATAAATATTTAACTTTTGAAAAAAAATCATAAATTTTTTTTACCTTTTAAAAGATCCATCAACATCAAGAACATAAGCAATACCACCAGACATACCAGCAGCAAAATTACGTCCTGTGAGACCCAAAATTACTGCACAACCACCAGTCATATACTCGCAACCATGATCACCAACTCCTTCGACGACTGTTATAGCACCAGAATTTCTAACTGAAAAGCGTTCGGCTGCAATACCCCTGAAAAATGCTTTCCCACTAGTAGCTCCGTATAAGCAAACATTGCCAGCTATTACATTGAGTTCAGATTGGAATGTTGATGATTTTGGTGGGAAAATAACTATTTCACCTCCAGAAAGACCCTAAAAATTATATATTAGTATCTTAGAAGTAATGATATTTAATGAACATACTTTTCCAACATAATCATTAGCATCTCCTTCTAAAATAACGTGTACTCCCTTAGTCATAAAAGCACAGAAACTCTGCCCAGCAGAGCCTTTCAATTTTATGTTTATACTGTTTTCTGGTAAACCATCATCACCATATTTCCTAATATGAAATAAAATATGTGAAATAAGTTTGTTTTATAGATCATAAACGAAAAACTTACATTGAAATATGGTAGCTTAAAGTTGAAACAAAAGCACGGCATTCATTATTAATGGTAAGTTCAATATTTACACTTTTTTGCAAACCATCGATTACTGGTTGTGCAGCAGCTATAACAATATTGTCCATGCGTTTTTCTAGTTGGAAGTCCTAAGAATAATATATGTTTTAATTAGTACAGAAGGAAAGAAATTTAATTTAATGTATTTATTGATTTGTAAATATACTTGTGATTCTGATCCTCCAATTATGTTAACACCAGGTCTCATATGCAAGGCATTGCGTAAGACAGGACTAAGATTTAAAAACTTCGCTTTAGGATTGTTGTTGCTGTCTGTCATTTTGAGAAGGTCAGTGCGGCCAATAAGATCTTGATATTTGGCGACACCAAGGTTAGCCATATGTTTACGTACATCTTCGGCTAACATAAATAAGTAATTAATAACATGTTCTGGTTTACCAGCAAATTTTTTTCTCAGAACAGGATCTTGAGTTGCAATGCCAACAGGGCAAGTATTTAAATGGCATTTTCTCATCATGGTGCATCCAAGTACAATTAATGGTGCAGTACTCAAGCCTATTTCATCGGCACCCAACAAAGCAGCTACAATTACATCAAAACCTGTTCGTATTTGACCATCAGCTTGGACAACTACTCTGGATCTCAAATTATTCAATACAAGAACTTGATGAGTTTCTGCTACACCAAGTTCCCACGGAAGACCTGCGTTTTTGATACCAGTCCATGAACTAGCTCCAGTACCGCCATCATGACCAGAAATTACTATATGTTCAGCTTTTCCTTTAGCTACACCTGAAGCAACTACTCCTACACCAACTTCAGAAACTAATTTTACAGATATTCTTCCATTTGGGTTAGCACACTTCAAATCATAAATAAGTTCTGCTAAATCTTCAATTGAATAGATATCATGATGAGGCGGTGGAGATATTAATCCAACACCGGGTACTGAATGTCTAGTGGCAGCAATATCTTTAGTCACTTTATAACCAGGCAATTCTCCTCCTTCACCAGGTTTAGCACCTTGAGCCATTTTAATTTGTATGTCATCAGCATGAGCTAGATATGAACTGGTCACACCAAATCTACCAGATGCTACTTGCTTAATAGCTGATCGTTTGTTATTCTCTGAATCTTGATTTAAATAGCGGTCCGAATTTTCTCCTTAATATTTATAAGATGAAATTATAAAACAATGAAATATATATATATATAAAGAGAAACAAATAAATACCTCCTTCTCCAGTATTTGATTTTCCTCCCAATTTATTCATGGCAATTGCTAAAGATGTATGTGCTTCGATAGAGATTGAACCAAGACTCATAGCACCTTAACAAATAAATTAATAAAACCAATATAATATTTAAAGTAATTAAATCAAATTATTATTTTATTTTTTGTTTAAGTTTGTTTAAGTTTTATTACTTTTATTTAAGTTAATATTTTACCTGTAGCGAATCTTTTTACAATATTGGCTGCCGGTTCAACTTCAGAAATATTTATTGATTTAGTGGTAGGAACTAATTCCAATTGACCTCTAAGGGTACATGCACGTACACTTTCCATTGTTGATTCACAAAATTTATCATAAGAGTTTGTGCTTTTGTTAGTTGCTGCATCCTACAAAATAGTATAATTCAATGTATTCCAAATACAAATAATAGAACTATAGAAACATTGTTTATAAACTTACTTGTAGGTTGGCTATACTGATAGGGTCGTTTATGTGTTTTTCACCACCTGTACGCCAGTGGAAATAACCAGGATTCATCAAAACCAACATATCAGTATTACGGTAAGAATAAGATAAGTAATGACGTTCATATGCTTCTTTTGCCAAACGTTCAAAGTTGATACCACCAATACGTGACTGGGTGCCTTTAAAACACTTGTTAATGACTTCATCTGCCAAGCCTACAGCTTCGAATATCTGAGCTCCTTTGTAAGACTGTAGTGTGGAAATTCCCATTTTTGCCATCACTTTAGATATTCCCCTTTCCATTGCTTCGCAATAGTTCTAAACATTCGATTAAAAGTTATTAATATTAAATAAATTGAAATAATGTTTGATGCTAACCTCAAATAATATTTTATCAGTAAAAGATGAATCCAATACTCCTTCAGCACGTAAACTTTTTGCCATTTCAAATACTAGGTAAGGGCATATGCCATCAGCACCATAACCTAATAAAACGCACATCTGGTGGACTTCTCTAGCTTCACCAGTCTCGACTATTAAACCAACTTTCATACGTAGTCTCAGATCAATCAAATGATGGTGAGTAGCTCCTAAGGCTAATAAAATACTAACTGGTATTCTGAAAAAAAACCACAAAAGTTTAAGTTTTATTTTTATATTTTTCATGTCAATATTCTACCTTTCGGATCCAGCTGATCTATCTGACAATATAATGAGTTGATAGTTGCTATTAGCAGCTTCACTGGCTTCTTCACATATACGGTCCAATGCTTTTGAGAAGCCTGATGGGCCTTCTTCTTTATTAAATGTAACATCAATAACTTTTGTCTGTTAACATTTTGTTTATTTGGTAATTAATATAATAAATTGAAATATAATATATCAATTAAATATAACCACTCAATATTAGTATATAATGCTTAAATTTATACCAACATTATTTACTTAAAATTGATTTAGAAAATTACTTTCTTCATAAGGTTGGACAATTAAACTTTATATTACCTTCCAGCCACGATGTAGATTATTGCGCAAAACTTCCAGATCATATAGTGATAGTATGGGGTTTGGCAAAAATAGTCTATGGCACTGTTTGGCACTTGGTATAAGAATATTGGCTTCGGGTCCAATTGGGCACATTAACGACATGACAATTTTTTCACGGAAAGGATCAATTGGTGGATTTGTTACTTGGGCAAATAACTGTTTGAAGTAGGAGTAAATCAATGGTTGAAACAAAGACAGGCAAGCAAGTGGAGCATCATTTCCCATGGAACCTAATGCTTCTTTTCTAAAGTTACAAATAAGTAAATGTTAAAATACTAAAATTTGATTGATTTATTAATTTTAACGCACTTAGTTCTGATCATTGGAATAATCAGCATGTTAATAGTTTCAATTGAGTAACTGAATAACAATAAACGTCTGTCTCCTCCCCATATGCGAGTCATTTCTTGTTCTGGAATGTTTTCTCTAATCGTCTTTTTACGTTCACCGCTTATAAATTCTATTGATTTAGCACGCACTAAACCAAATCCTTTAGCGACAGCTTCTTCTCTCAAGTCTTCAATCGTAATCTATAGATAACATAAAATATATTATTTTACAAGAATATAATATATATATATATAAAAAAAAAGAATAGACTTTTATATACACACAAAATAAATATATACAAACACCTAAACATTGTAAGAAGTCAAAAGATATTTTCAGTATGTTAATATAATATTAGTATATATATATACACATATTTATAATACATTAATCCATCACACGGATAAAGTTAAGAGTAAAAATATTAATAATCAATAAGTAATAAATATTTACAGTAAGAATAAATGTAGAATAAAATAAAATAAAATAGCAGTAAAATAAAATCTTAGAAAACTAAATAGCTAGGCATTCTTATGAAATGCACGATGGTAAGATGCGCAAGTTGCAGAAGCATATTTTCAAACCATTTATCAACACATATAACTCACCCTCTAAAAGTCAGTACAGGAAACAATTTGCGGCATCGGATAAACAAACAAAATGTTTTATGATTTAGTTTTTGTAAACAATAACTTTATTATTACATTTTAATAATGATTGAAAAACATTATTTGAATATACCTGCTCTCTAAGCCAATCGGAATGTGGTCTACTCCTTGCTATATCCAATTTAAGTTGAACATCTTGTATGATGCGCTTCTCTTTGGTGTCGACCAACAACATACGACCAGGTTTCAAACGACTCTGTAATAACGTTATAGCATTAAGTATGTCAATATGTCAAATATGTGCATATTTTGTTGAATACAATATATAACGAAAACAAAATAGTAAATAAATAATTGTTGTCAGTTTTTCTATTTCACCTTCAGAGCTACATTGGCTGGGTCTGTGTCGTACACTCCTACTTCAGACGCCATAACCATCACATTATCTTTTAATACGTAGAACCGAGATGGTCTTAATCCATTCCTAAAAATAATTCGTAGTGAGCCAGTGTTTAAATAATTAATAAGTAATAGCAATAATAAAAATAATAAAATGAATACCTGTCCAACAAAGCACCGACGTATCGACCGTCGGTAAACGTCAACAGGGCGGGACCATCCCAGGGTTCCATCGCGCATGCCGCCCAATTGTAGAAGTCTCTTTTTTCGGATGGCATGGTTTGATCGTTCTGCCAGGCCTCCGGGACCATGGTCATTACGGCTTCGGGCAACGAACACTCACCCGCATTGATCAGGAATTCCAAAACGCAATCGGCCGACCCTGAGTCCGACAGATTCGGTTCCACCACCGGGTACAACTTTTTGATGTCGTCAAAGTGCTTGCTTTCCATCACACCTTCCCGAGCGGTCATGAAGTTCACGTTACCACGCACCGTGTTAATCTCGCCGTTGTGAGCCAACACCCTAAAAAAACGGAGACGTATTATTCATTAATCACTATTAATCACTACGGACACCCTAGGCCGGTGAATTAAACTCGTATAATATTTACCTCAGAGGGTGCGCTCTCTCCCAGCTCGGGAAAGTGTTTGTCGAGAATCTGGTGTGGACGAGTGCTAGGTACGTTTCGTAAGCCGGACTCTGTGGGCGAGAATAAACATTATGACATAATAATAATAATATAGGTACCTATATCACATAAGATATATGTCGGTACGCATAGTCTATTTATGTGTCACCTAAGACATAGTTTAACATGTCTTACGTGACATATAAATTGATTATGCATTTACGGACATTAATAGTATAGTTAGTTTTTGTAGTTACCTATCTAAATATTTGGTTTTAATTAAGTTATGATTCATCATACTTATACATCGTTGCGCTAACTAATAAGTGTCTATATTTAATATAATAATATATTTTAATGTACCTATTTAATACGTAGAATAATATTTTTTTTTTTAAAACTCTAACAGCCGTGGTCGGGATTGTTATTTAGCACAAGTGCACAACGTATATTACGCTATGGGTGTATATTATTATTCTTACTTGTAAGTCAGCAAAGTACTCCCATAGTTGATCGGACGTGAACTGGCCCTTGTACACGACGATGGTGTGCGACAGCGAGCAGATGTAAAACCTCCTGCCCGGCTTGGGTATGGTGTGCGTGGAACGCTTCCGGAGCGCGAACACGCGGCGCTTGAAGTCGTCCTCGTCGAACACATCGGCGGCGTCCACCACGAACGCCTGGCGGATGAAGGGTTCGCTGCTCCTGGCCACTTCGCCTATCTGGCTGTTACGCACCGGCACCGTCCTCCAGCACAACACCTGCAATGATTGCGATAGCGCACCGCCGTGATCAGTTTGCGTAATTCGTTATAAGACTCAGTGCGCGGTTTCCGCTGCGGACGTCCGGGCGTTAAAATAGTGAGTATAATATAATAATACATCTTATGATGGCTACTGTTGTTGTTGTTGTTGTTGTTGTAATAATGGTTGTATTATAATAGTTTATGGCATGTTGTATGATATATGGTTCGGGGCGGTCGAGGACACTAAAAATTATGTGTTAGACTATATTTTTTAGTATTGTCATCATCGAGCTAACAAATTTGGACGTCGGACGATGGTGGTCGGGGTGTATGATGATATTATATAGGATTAACATGCAAATATATCGTACACACCTACAGGTGGTGGATTAACCGCCTGTAAGTTACACGGTCCACAATACTTATCACTAATGGTGCATGATAATATTATAATAATACTTAATTTTTTTTTGACTGAATAATATTTTCGCACAATTTAAATACCTAGGTAAATTATTACTAGGATACAGTTTTGTAAATTGTCTATTTGTAAAATTCAAATAATATTCTATTGGTAATTCTATACATAATATAATATAATACGTCGTTGCTTTAAATATATAATATTATATAAGTACTAATTTATGCGATAGTGTTACATTTTTGAATTATTAAAAATAATTACTTATATATAATATGTATAATCGCTTATGTATTAAATTGTAAAATATTTAACTGATTATAAAAATAATTGTAAAAGAATAAAATTAATATGCAAGAATTTAGCATTTTCGTGTTTTATTAAGTTACCTAATCTTAAAATTTCACAAACATATTATAATATAATTTAATTAACACTAATTATAATTATTTCAAATTATCAAACACATCTATACTATATAGTAAACGATGTTTCGTATAGTGGTATCAAGTTTTATTTATCCATCAACAGTTACATAATATTTTAATACGTACCTATAGGTATAATTTTAATTTGATAAAAACAATTGAGGAAACAAATGTACAACATTATAGGTACTAACATTTTTTTTTAATTGTAAGAGAAATTGATTATGATCTTTCATCTTTGTATGGTAGATAGTAATAGTACTTATTTATTTAAAAAAATGTGTACTATTGATAATCGTGTATCTATCAGTACATCTTACGAGTAAATTAAGTAGGTATTTTTCATGTACACGATGGTAGAAGAATTTACTTTTTGATAATATTGTTATAAAGCGTTATTTTATGTTTAACGTGAAGATTAACTAAATGTTTTTTTATTATAAGTTACAATACTATTTTAAGCCATAGTTAAAAATTAGAAATTTAAGTATACGTTTGAATTGTTGGTCTGCTTTCGAAAATGTTGATAGTTATTTACACCCTAGGCCAGAGGTTCCCAAACTGTGGGTCGCGATTATATTTTTGGTGGGTCGCGCTATATTTTGAAATAATACATATTTTTCGTTGATGTTCAAAGTTCAAATTAAATTTTTCGTTAATCGTTATCTGCGAGATTGACGATTACGAGTTTACAGCACCGTATCAAACAGATTAATAGTTATATAGTTATACACCTATTGAAAAAATAGCGATTTATCTAAAACAAATTACTGTTGGTAGGTAGGTATGTACCTAAATACCTAAAAAAAAAAGGTCATTCAATGTATTGTGGGTCGCCAAATTTTAAAAAATTCTCAAAATGGGTCGTACAATAAAAAGTTTGGGAACCTCTGCCCTAGGCCCATAAGGCATAATATAGAATATAAAAAGATAATCTTTTTTATACTAGGTATATGTTTTCAGTTTTAGATCATTATGAAATCAGTTAATACTGTTACTTAAGTTTTCTGATACTTATATAATATGAAAAATGTATTTGACCATCCAACACCAATTTGTATGTATAAAACACATATATTTTGTAGATGGAAAACAAAAGTTGCATACTTGCACAATCAGAAGAAAAAACGAAATAGTTGTTGAAAAATATTATAAGTTTGCACCAGTAAAATAAAATTTTAATTAAAAAGTTTTTATATTTTCACAACATAACTTTGTGTGCGTTGCAAAAAAAATTAATATAACAACTATTATAGGTAGGTATCATAAGCGATCAAACTATTAAATCAAATATATAATATTATCCTATATATGTTTAAATAATAATAAAAAGATTAATTTTGCTGTTGACATAATATTAACGATATACATATGTGTATATATATACATATACATACATAATATACGTAATATCCCATATGTGTATATATATATACATATATTAATTGTGATGTAAAAAAAATAAAATAAAAAAATAGACACAGATGATAAATTTACCGTACGACGATAGCGTGCAGTGGTTGTCTATCGATCGGAATCGGCTATTTTGTTTCTGTCGGTATTTGTATATTAGGTATTGATCAGGGCCGTTCTGCAATAAACAATATCATAACCTAGCTCACATATTCTCACACAAAATTGTTGTTGGGCTCACTTGTTGCGGATCGACACATAAACGTGTTCAATTCGCTTTTACCACGTTTCGTTTTCACGCTATTTTTCTAAACATAATATTACGTATAGATATTATACAGGCGGACAGCAGCATTTTCCGAACGTAAACACAACATACAAACCAAACCTGCACCGTCGCGACTGCCGGTCCTATATATAAATACACGCATTCTGGTATAAACCGCGTTAGACCGCATTTACCAAAACGTGTTCAGTACTTGCGCACGCTTGTTGCCCGTGTATTATACGCGGTGCTAAAAATTATTATTCGATCGGCCATTATAGTATATCATAATATATATAATACATCATATTATTAAATGTTTATAATATGCATACAAAATGTCACGCACACATTAAATAAACGTCGTGTGCCCATTGTCGAAATATTATAATGGGTAATTAAAAATATAATGTATGGACTTCACGTCACCGCCAACAACTCACTTTGATTTTGCACTCTAAACCGATGGCCGCGAACATCTCTTCGCTCTCGGCGTGGTGCGCCTTGTCCAAGTAGAACATGCCAGTCGCGTACTTGCCCTCTTCCGGCAAGTCCACGTTTTCCTGTTCCCTGAAACGTTACATAGATATTGGTTTTATTAAAACATTTTACCAAACGGCAGTTGGCAATTGTATTATGGGGGTTACCCAGTGGCGTTCTCAGGATTCTTCATTTGGAAGAGGGGGGTACACAAATTAATTGTAAAGTGGCTCGTGGGTCAGTGGGAGGGTAGGGGGAAATTTGACACTAAAAAAAAGGCCATGGATTTATCCTCCATATCACCCCCTCCGTGAGAGAGCCCATAGGGCTACCAATATAGGTATACTCGATCGTATGTCAATATGTCATTACAATATGGTAGCATTGTATATGTTATACTTTACTCTGGGTTCGTGCAGTTGATTGCCGAATCCGCGGGCGAGTTTTTTTATTATATAAATATATAATATTCGAACATAATCTCGATGATAATTTCTGTTGGGTTATATTATCGTAAAATTGATATTATTTCTCATAAACCGCTGATCGCAGTTTATAGATGTCAACTGAAGCTTTTTTTATTAAATTAAAAATAACAATAATCACAATCTTCGATCTATTTTCTATGTCACTATTTTTATTTTATTTATCAAATTAGCTCATTGTTTAAACTTGTTACAAATAGCCCAATAAAAAAATGTTGAAAAAAATTGTAATCAATGATATTACAATACAAAGACGAGAAGTAAAATTAAACGATTATTTATTATATGGAGGCCATCTCCTGACGTTTAATATAGAACCCTATTTCAGCGAAGTTACAAAATGCTTCGAACAACGGTTTGAAATCGTACACGATACGATATGTAGGATTTACATATTGCCCTATTGGTAACCCAAAAGATTAAAAACCAAATATTATTTCGATTAATTGCCAAGACGTAATTCTTGTTTTATTATTCAATTAATTTATTATTATTTAGTGCACCATGGGCGTTACAAAATTCATGATTAAATTAAATTATTTATAATGGCAGTTATGATATATACGTTCTATTCATTATGACGTATTTTTGGACAATGTCCAATCATTTGTATTGAATATTTTAGAGTAAGCTTGAAGATTTTATGGGATAATAGAAATATTATACATTTATACCTATTATGTATTTTGTCGTAGATAATGTAAATAATACTATGATTAAGTTATTGGTAAATTAATTAGGTACCTATTATATTATACGTGAAAAAACGTATCAAAAGCGTATATCTTAAATAAACAATAATGTATGACAGTAAGTTGAGAGATGTACACTTACTTATATAGTTTAAACAAACTTTAACAGTTGAAACTGCAAAGTCAAATAGATAATGAAAACACACACATTAATCTGTTGTATAGTATTTAATATTTATTTTACTTGAGTCTGAGCGACTGAGCGTAGCTGTTTGTTTGATAATGACGAGTGCGATTTTATTTTCCAGTACTATTTATAGTACAGAACTTTGAATACCTACTATAAAGCTTAAACAGGATTGACATTTTGGAATTTCTAGATATTTTTACCGAAAAAATTAATAAAAAATTATTAGATTATACATTTAAAGGTAGGTATCCGTTTTATTTGCCCAGTTAAGAATAGTACAACACCTATTATCGAATATCGAATTAATTATATTTATTTATGTGTTTTAATATTTATTTCACTTAGAATTTGTAATGAAGTTGCGAACAATCGAAAAACTGGTTACAACTGTACTATTTATGTAATAAATTAATAACTATTAAGTAAGAAAATCAAATAGTTAAATAATTAATGTTTAAAGAAAAGTAAAAACGGATTCAAGAATTTTTAATTATAATTTTTTAATGATTTTCCAATAAACTAATTGTATACATATAATATATACATATATTATATTAAATAAATAACAGTAAAAGTTAGTAAAATTCATTTAAAAATACCTTTATAGCTATATGAATTAAACAATCATAAATTAGAGGGAATAAAAAAAATACATTATCAGTATTTAAAAACTAAAGACAAATTATAAGAGTTCATATAGTTTTAATGCGTTTTAATTTTATTATAGCTTAATGTGCTGTGAAGTGTAAAGTATCTAAAAGGGTCGTTACCTACCTATATGCTGATTGTTGGGTACAGTGGTAAAGGGTAGAGAATTCGATTATAGGTATAAGTACGAGTCAACATTATTCAGAGAAATATTATTGATTGTCTCAGGTAGTTCATTAATATTGTTAAAATATTTTTGCTTCGGTAAGTAGTTTTAGAAAATAGGTGGAAACTTTTTTTTATTCTGGAAATTAAAAGCATCGTTGAGACATAACAATATTTTAGTGAGAAAATAATCGATGTCAACAATATGATAATAATATTAATTATTATCCATCATAATTCATAAGATATTACCATAACATAGACTTTAAATTAGTTAGTTTATAAAATTAGGTATATTTTAACTTTGTATGTAATTAAATAATCATGTGGTGTAAATAAAATCTAAAAGTTTATTCCAAGATACACGTTTGAATCAATAATCATAATCGAGACTGGGTATACCGTATAATGTTGTACACTAGGTACCAAAATATAGTAGTTTGATAAGTTCCCACACGAAACACAGCAGGTAAAAGGTTAGTGCCACAAACTTGCTGGATACATATATTATGTTCCTTCAGGAAAAAAATTCACCCGTGTGCGTAAATTGTTACAGATGGAGAGAGATTAAATGCATTACTTTCTGTATACTGCACTTGTGTATAAAATTATAACATATTATTACTACTATCTAGGATTATCTTAATCACCTATGATATGAATAAAATAAGACCACTAAGTATGATGGATAATCCATTTTGTCTAAATCAGAACTTGTTGAGTCTTAACCACGAGAACATACATTTAGAGATTTATAAAAATAGACGTTATTTCTACCATGATTACCTATAGTTGGTTTTTAGTCGATAATAATTAAATATAGAAAAAAACATACTGCTAATACAAATATAATATGTATGTGGAAGTATATGTAAATAATGCAGGTAAGTAATAATGTAAGTATATGTGAATTTATTAGTTACTTAAAAATGGATGTATTTTTTTCACGTAGGAATGATTTTTACCCAAAATGAATTGTGTGGAAACTTACACTCACCTAAAATATTTTTGTACCTGCATTCGTGACTTTGAGGTCATAATATTATCGCCATACTTCCCCAATCCGTTGTACTTTTAACTACCACTCGAAACATAATTGTTTGATTGTTGTGATTGGTTCTGTATTTTAATTTTAACTATAGTTTATAATCAAATTGCGTATAATATTCAAATATATAAATAATATGTCACCTTATATCTTTAAGACATAATTGAATAATAATTAATAATTATTTAATTTATTATGAATAGGTTATAACACCACGTTACGTAATAATTATAAATAACATATTGCATACTATACATTTTAGTTTTTAATTATTATTATTTTTTCTTATAAAACCGAAATCGAACAATGGACACAAGCGTAAGTAGGTATATCGTATATATTTATAAAACAATTAATCCTTTAAGTGAATAGATTAGATAATAACAGAACAATTAACTGTATGACTTCTCTAAGTATGTATTCGAAATAACTTTTCGGTACTACCTGTACTATTCATAGCAAGGATTAACATAGTATTTAAGTCTTAGATGTATCATCGCTTGATTATTTATTGTTTTTTAGTAAGTCAAACCTTTTATGGCCATGGCCCATGGTCACCTTCACCCCGATAAATACGGGGTATAATATGGAATTCAATTGAAAAAAAAAAATCCATATTCTATTTTCTATTTTCCGATAGCGTGGTGTAAAATAAATGTCAAACCTTAGCTCGTGGGCGTAAAAAGAATGTGGTATGGCTGTCAGTACACCCGCTCCATCACCGGAATCGTTATCGCATGAGCATGCGCCTCGGTGATTCATTCTCATGGCCAATTTTTGTGCATCGCGAACGATCTGAAAAAAGAAACAGTTTTGATCAAATCGCGTTGACTCTATAAAGTTATTTTAACCAATTTTAAAGTTTTAAATGGTTTTCGATTGTTGAAATCGTATATTATATGTACTATAATACGAATAATTTAAAACTATTATGTATTTATTGCACCCCAATATGTGTGATTAACGTCTAATAAGTCACACAAGTGACTTTTTTTAAACTATGTAGAATATATAGGTACTATTTTATTTAAAGTCCAAAGGAAAGTATCAACAGCTTAATTTAAGTAAAATCAACACTAATATATGTGTGAAGAGCGACTTGAAAGCATAAAAAGTATGAATGATATTTTATTCGACGGATTCGTGAAATGTGGTATTCTGGAATAATTTAGTCAGTGATTATTATGCGTATTTTCAGATAATACTGTCTTTTAGGTTAGGTAAAGTTATTATATTTATTAAGATTTTCAAAAACTTAAAATGAAAAAAAAATATATTGCTATAAAAGTTGAGAATTTAAATGCAATAGGTTATAATATAATTATTAGTTAAATTAAAATGCGCTTTAATTGCACAACAATATACATTGATTTAATTATATATATAATTTAAAGTTGAATCTTTATTAGTTATAGGAATATATTACACATCAATTGTGTATCCAACAGTACCTATGAATTATAATGTAATATAGCGTTTCCATAATGTGACCTTTATACTATATTGTAGATACATAACTTAACCTAAATTGTTGAGAGGTGCACACACTACACTGACACTGGCAGTAAAGAGTTGTATGACTTACGTGCACCATAGCCAGATAAATAGGTACATGTAATTTCGCCAATTTGAGTAAAAAACATTTTTAGAGAAGTAATCTGAATCCTATTGTTGGTTCTATTAAAATTCGCACTGTACGCAAGAATTAAATCAATAGTTTTCAAATATTAGGAGTTAAATAGGGTCATTATTTGGTGTATGCATTCAAATCATTATTTATTTAATTTTTTATTTTATATTTTCACAATAAATAAAAAACTATTTTATTTTTCTCTTTAAGTTTCCCTATACTTGACATTTCATAACTGTTATTCTATTTTCGATTTCTGGAGTGTATAGTAAAGACCACCCGTGTTTTGGCCTTTGGGTGACCCGAAGCAAAGTCCCAAATACGCAAAATCACTAAAGATAAATTAAGTGTTGGGCTTTTAGATACGATAAAAATGTATAATATGCCACGAAAAGAAAAAAACAAATCTGAAATTTTTATTATAGTTATCTATTGTTATGTGTTGTTTATTATTTAGCTTAGCGTAGAAAATTGTATTATATGTCTTCATTCTTAATTTATGACCTATGTATAATAAGTACTTTTCATTCCTGGTAAAAACGATATTTATTGAATCTGGGTACTTGAGCATATATTTACAGCACACAAATGAATAAATTATTTACAGTAGTAGGAAATGGTCTATGTTATCAAGTGAAATTCATTTTTTAATTTGAGCCAATTGTCAATACCTAGATTAAAGTTCAGTTGGTCTACGAAATTTATTACACAATACGTTAATCCAATGAACCTATAAGCATAAGAACTAATAAGCTAGGTATTACCAGAAAATGTGTAAAGATAATTCGTGTATGGGTTTCATAATATTCATAATGATTTACATTTCTGCAGATTGTTAGATAAAAAAAACTTCAAAGCAATCGTCGATTTAACACCTATATATAAATTATTATATTTCATCTGACGTATTAATAAACTTTCCGTTGTATTATTTTAATATTAACATTAAAATGTTTAGTTAGGTAGATGACTTCGTCTAATGTAGTCGTATACTGTAGTGTAGTCGTGCTGGTGAATTACTATTAGGTATACATTTTACAATCTAAACTCAACAGTAACGGTGCAATACTCATTATATCGATATTTCAATTAAATCAAATATTTCAATTTTCATATCTTAAAATATTATGTTATAAATTTCATTAACAATTATTGATTAATGATTACAACATAAATAATTACATAATAATTATTATGTTTTGTAAACCAGATATTAAACTAAATACTTTATCAATGGCTATTAATAATTAATTAATTAATTATTTAATTTATAAAACTCGTAAAATAATTTAAATTTGAATGTAATTTTGCAATGATCAAAATATTATAAGAACCATTTATTTAACTTAAATCAACAATCATGTTCACTACCCAAAAAATGTACATAATATTACCTATATTATTATACAAGTTGAATGGAAAATTCTAGGTACACATTATAGGTACACACTACACATAATAGAATAATACTCAGAAATAAGAAATAACTCTATAAAATATATTACTATCTCAGAAGTTGCAAATTTTAGATCATTCAAATAGTTAAGATGTAACCCCGGTATCAGGATATAAACATGAATAAAATATATTAAGTATGGGTATAATGATTGTTCAGTGTAACCATACTATCGAGTTCATAAAAAATTGAAGTTGAATGAAAATACGGCAGTTTTAACTAAATATTTTATTTTTGTTAAAACCATTATTTTGTAGGTAATTTTTATATTTTTATTAAACTGAATTTTGGATTTTTAATTTTGGTTTGATCAAATTGTCTAAATAGATCAAGAAATAAAATTAGTGAATGAACAACTATAAGGTATTAATAACTCATAGGTATTCATTTATTGTGATCGAAACATGTTTATAGTAACATCTTGATATCATTCAAACAATTAAAGTAATATGACATATTGTGGTTTTTACACTCTTTAGATAATTCGTTTATTATTCATAATAGGTACGCTTATTCTGTAGTACCTATAATGGCAGATTATTTTCAATAGCTTCGACGCGCGTCTTCAAGTACATGATCGACGAATATTCCGCACGATTGAAATTATTATTTGCATATGACTTATTTTTAGATAACAAGAGAAATGTATAGATAAAATTAGTAAAATTAAACAAATAAATAACTATGATAATTAGGATAACTATAGCAAACTAATAAAACAAGTAATAAGACATTATTGATTACGATTGAAATTTGAAATGCCATTTTACTAGTGGGATTATTATCAGGATTTTTTTTGAATTTTACTATCAGGAGTCGATCAGGAGTAAAAATTTGTTGGCGAAAGTTATAGCCTCTTGTTATACTCTGTATTATAATTAACTAGATACCATATATGCGTAACAATTCAGGCGTACAAAGCATACACATGTTCAGTTATATGGAATAATTTTTATTGGCTTCTTGTTACTGAATTCTGAAGATTGATTTAACCATTATTTTCTTAAGGGAAAATAATTATATTATTTGATACAATTTCGTAGACAGCTTAATATGGATGCACATTGTTCCTGTCGCAGCAGTTATTTAATCTACTAGATAGATAGAGTTGAAAAATGTAATTAATCACGATGAATTAATACGCTCTATATAGTTACAGCAGTGGCGCACGGCCAGAAGAATTTCCTTCCTGTTTCCTGCGAAACAAATATTATCGTAAGACGTTGATACTACTGTCTGTTTTCGTTTTTCTTTTTCCAATAGGCATTTATTTTATGGTATACCTGTTAACATTATTGTTTTGTCTTTTGTGTCAAAAACATTGAACGCAACTTGAACGAAATCTGTGATTAAAATAGCTTTTGGCGTGGATACTGATGGGATAGAATCATAGACGATGTGGTGGCGAGGTGAAAGACGAAGAGCCACGACAACAATGGTATCGTTATAACTTATAAACTATTAATTTATAATAGCTAATACTCAATAGCTAATGATCTGGTCCAACTATACCTATATATACCAGAACATATGAATGCATATAATATAATATGTATTAAAAAGATATTTTGAAGTGTTTTTTTCTTTCTTTTGTAATTTTCTGCCGTCATATTATATTTCTCACTGATTAAAAAAAAAAAATTCAATAGAAAATTTGCTAAACGACTCTGAGGAGGAAATGAATGCCGGGCAAACGCCAAATTAGTGGGTCAAGTGTAAAACGACAGCGGAACGAGGAAAATCGTTGAGGCTCCGCCGCCGCTACCGGGAAGGTATGGTAGTCGGCGAGGAGGGCGGGTGACGTGAGGAGAAAAAACGCAGTTGGCAACGTTTGTGTTACGCCACGACTGCCGCCGATCGATCCACAAGTTTCCCGAACAAACGTCAGCCGACGCGCGTTTGGATAATAAAGGGTGTTTTCTGCAGATCCACCCCACCTCTTATCCCATCGGGCGCCACCGTGTTACATCCCTAATTTCAATGGGGGCGACCACCGCGCTCTAGTGGTGAACTCACCAACGACCACATACCACAAGTATTTTTATCACGATAGGAAGCACAATACAAAATGCACGGTAGCCAGCCATCTTGCTAGACTGCAGTATAATGGAACGTACGGGAATATCATATTTTTATTTTATGACCTGTATCGTGCTTTCGTATCAACAATCAACTCCTGTTAACACATTTTTTAGAAATCCAAAAAAGCCATAACATTTGTGAACAAATTATTTGAAATGTATTGTTACTACCGTTAAATACGTGATTAAGAAAAAAAGTTAGGTAGGTACAGTATGTAATATTCCTACTGATTTCGTAAAATTAAAAATTAAGACCCTTCAATTGAGAATATTATTTTTTTATACTAAAATTAATACAAAACAATACAATACAAGTAATTTCTGAAATAACAAGGATAATAAAAATACTTATACCTGGCTATAGACGCACAATTTGAAACATGACATTCAATATGGAAATAATTTATATAAATCAGTTGATGTAGTACAAATATGAGTCAGATAAAAATTATCAAATATATTCATATATCCGTTATTTAAAATGTCATTTTCACTGTGAGAGCGAAAAGTATAGTATGAAAATGTAATGCGTGTTTTGTGTTAACATTATAGTATACAGAACAATTGTGGTAGGATAGAGGTACTTTATAATAGTTGACACTATGCAATACGACTTTTTCAAACGTTGAATAAAATAAACGTTGTATAACGAATAATTTCGCCATAGCCAATAACCTGCGGATTCACTGTTTGAAAAAGAATTGGCGATACTATGGGCGTAAAAACAGAGAAGATACTTGTCTTGAAAGTGAGGTAATTATCATAAACATTTTTTAATTTAACATAACCTATACATAAATGTATATATATTAACATATAAATTATTTTTAACCAATTTATGAAAACGCGTCTGGTTGTCAGATATAATATTATAATATTATTTTGTACATGTTATTATATCCCTGCAATACCGTATCAACAGAAACACGTAAAACAGTTAGCACCTCCGGGGGTTTAAAAAACCAGAGGTCGTACTTATAGACTATATATATACTATATAATAAAGCAAACGAAGAGTTAACCATGATTTTTAAATTAATCCCGCCTAGGTCATGGTCACTATCTCCCCCCCACCACTACACAACTACATATTATCAAATTATATAATTAAATAATAAAAAGAACTTTAACCGTTGACATAATATTATCTACTAATATAATTATCAGATGATGATGTGTACTTATACTGTATAGGTACCGAGTACCCACGTTTTTTTTATCGTCCAGCGTCCGTTCGCGTTAAATACAATGCGTTTTACCATTTATTTAGTATACAATAAATAATATATAAGTATAATAATTAGTAATTCAAATCAATGAATTTATTTTATACATTTAGTTTAAAGATAACTATAATAATAGGCAAATAATGAAGTTTGTTTGTCAAACAAAAGATAATTTTCATAATGTTTTTTGCTAATAGCCAATTCAACCATTTAAAATCAATCTAATAAAATACCTAACCGAACCAGTTATTCAAATTTAAATTTAATGTTCAATTATTATTCAAATTTACTATTTAATAATAAGTAACTACGTTGTTAAAAAACATTAAAAAGAATTATTTTTGTTCATATACAATTTAATAATTATAATAGTCTGAAAAATGTAAAAAGGTCCTTGTTTGTTGAGATTGACATTGGCTGTGAGTAATAAACGAATATATTATAATAGGTATAATATACATATACCTACATTTAAGGCATTATACCTATATAAATACCACACAGATATCGTCAAATATATTTTTAATTATTATATAACAATATTATCTAGTTATATGAAGAACAAATCGTAAGAAACATCTAGGAGATTACAAAATCATATTATGTACTTATTTAATATTAGGTATACATAAATTTTTTTTTAAACACATAATATAAAAGTAATTTAAAGTAATATATTCTTGTGATGTAACTCATTACTTTTTTTATTATAGCAAACTACGTTCTCATTTACTAATGCTCATTTACATTTCGAATAGTTCGTTTAAAATATTTATTATCTAAATAGAACTCATAATAATAGCCTCATATCTTAGGTATGTATTTTTTATTTATTTTGAAGATGTTTCAATTATTTTTAAATTTGAAATACCATAATTCATAAATTATTAAAAGCAAGTAATACATTTAACTCGGCGAAGTAATGTATAGATTCACTGATGTAGGTATTTCTCGTACCTATTTAGAACTTTTAAGTGTTTAATTTTATGCACGGTTGTCCACTATTCATGAATACATTTTCTTTCATGTCCACTTACGTATGCGTATTAGTAATAGTGTTCAATTTTTTTTCTCAAGTCAACAACATTGCCTGTACTTACAACAATTATATATTTTCAAATCCATGATTTTTTTTTTTTTTTAGTATTATTTGTAGAAAATTATGTCATTATTATTCCATTTTGCAGTCAAATAAATATTGATTAACACAATATTAGCATTATAGAAGGCACACACTTATCACTCATTTATATACAAATAATTAATTTTATATTCAATGTTCATGAATATACATATTTGAATGTATGAAAGTTATTTTACAACGAAGTACTTCTTCTGTATTCATGTCTCATGATAAAGCGTTTCCTATATAAACTATAAATATAACTAAAACTTTATAAACTATAAAATAGTAACTAATAAACTAAAATTGTATCTAATGTATAAGATTTAAATTAATAATTGCAGTAATTTTTGCAAAATAAGACAGGGATTGATTTAATGTTGTTCAGATATCATTATATTTTTGTATCACGTATTAGGTACACGTAATTTACGTACACCGGATGACAGTTAAATTTATAAGTTATCACTGTTTGATTCTTGATAATTTACAATACTCAACAATTAACTGACTTAATTCACAATTTTAGATTAAAGACAGTAAATCAAAATAACGGCTCTTCATAGTTAATGATTTCTATGAAACTATTATAATGTATCTGCTTTAAATAGATAAATATAATGCATATTATTATTTAAATCTACGTGGAGTAATATAATGTGAATAATGATTAACTTAAAATTTGCTTAGCAAATGTTTCAGTATTAGAACTATTGAACGTACTGCCTTATACTATACTCAAACATTTGTAAACTTTTACAAATGTGCAAATGTTCAATATATACCTATACTCTGTAGTCTATACTAAAAAAATAAACCAATCAGTGTATGAAATTACATATTCCAGAATGTTAATTTAAATGACAGATAAATCATATAGATACTGTACTTAATAAAATATACAGTATAAAATGGTATAAAACTACTACAGCAGGAATATTAAATGTTACATTAATGTAAACAGTATATTATTACATATTATTACATATTATTACATATTAATAATATTATGTTTTTGTTTTTAACAATAACTTTAATAATATACTTAACTAACCTACATAGTCGTTCGTGTTTTTATTATTCGTAAATTTTAAATCCTTTCAATTAATATAAACATTAATTACGCGTTAATACCTATACCAATATTATAGTACTAACAATGTTGAAAACTAAAGGTTATTTTATTACATTTTCTGAATTAATTTATGTAATATCAGCATTTTTAACATGACAGGCGACAGCTAACACTTTTCGATTAATATTTTTGGTACCTATTTATCGACAGTGTACGTTTTTAGAATTTATGAAAACTGCAGCAGGACTCGCAGGAGTATAATTTATCAATATGCTATTGATATACACAGGATAATTAATTTACCCAATTCTTATACTATTCTCATACTATCTTAAAATATTTAAATTTATGTATTTTGCAGTATTATATTACATAAATACGACAGCAATATAAGGTTGGGTCACGTTAATAATGTATTATATTATTATGTATTTATTATTATGACATAGGTATAATAAATATATTTTTTACTCAGAAATTGTAATATTAACCGTTTACTTGAAACATGCATATTGTTATTAGTACAAACAATAAATTATTAATTGAAGAGTGTAAAAGTTCAGAGTCGTACATAACGTTTTTCCTATGTACCTATAAATTATCATGGTAACTATTCAAAATATGTACAATGGAACTATCCCAAACCTAGAGAAATAATTTTTTTTTTGTACGAAAAATACTTAAAACCTAAATACAGTAGTATTAAATATAACAACGGGGATATTACTTATTATAACTATTTAGACAACCACTAGAATTGTTTGGTAGAAATATTCAGTACTATATACTATCATAGCTATTTGATATTGTAAACGATTGAAGATATTTTTTTACAACTTTTATAGCACATTTTTAAATTATATAGACACATTCAGTCAAGTTCGCGTGATACAAGTTTTTAGTATTATGTTGCGTTTCGTGGTGCAATAGTAAAAGAAAAATATATTATAAAATATACGTATTGCAAAATGTAGGTACATATCTAAATAAAATTGGCATTTTGAAATGTTTTATTTTCTAAAGATTTTAAATGGGTCTGGCGCAAAAAACTATTTTGATATTCTACCAAGGTATGATAAACTTTTTTCAATAATATATTTTTTTAAACTTTATAGACACTTACGTGATGAAAAAAAGTTTGCTTATATTGTTATATTTTTATTTCCACCAACTTAAAGAAAAAGTTGTTTGATTATAAATATATAAAAAATCAATTTGTAGCAATATGTATAATATAGGCTGAACAAAAAATGTTTTATTTATTGTAGCACGACTGGACAATAAAAATCAATACTTTTCCGGCCTATTATTGTGGTTAATGACATTGGCAACAGGTGTTATGTACGCGTACATATATTGTTGTTAGTACAGTCTGTTATACTGGTTGGTTTGATGCTATGAGCACATATTGGCAACTAAATCTTTGGGAAAAACTCGGACAATCGAATTTTGAAATTGGGCCAACGCACGTAAATAGCCACATACGAAAATAGATGAGCTATACGAATAATTAATAATTAACAAAACAAATTAAATATCGTCAAATTGTGGTTTAAATTGTGATATTCAAAATAGTTGGAAAAATGATTCAAGAAATATCTATTATAATGCCTATGCAGGTATAGTTAATATCTATATTTAAAATACGTGTCTTAATAATTAAGACTAATTTGTTATTCTTCACTTATTTTGGCTGACGATAGAAGAGGGAGGATTTGCTGTATCTTATGCAAATTTTTCAAAACCACTACCACGTTCAGTTTAATTGGGAAATGTCCCGTGATAAAAAGGGGAAGGGGAATACGGTCTTGGTTAATGACATAAGGCGGCGTCAGCTGTCTGGCTACGGAATGTGGAAAAAACACAGAATTAGATTTTCGCAACCGTTTTTTGGCGATTGTTTTACGTATTATTATTTGTACAACGTAAAACGTTTACATACCAACTCAAATTAGTAAGACATGAATGAACTGATGATGACTACGATGAAAATACTATACTTAATATAAGGTAGGTGTCACAAATAAAGTTTAACTCGAAGTTTAAGGAAAATATTTTGATGAATAGTAATTAATATACTACCGTATTATGCCAGAACCGTTACAGAATATTAAAATTGTGTTATGGATAATAATATAGTATATTTATCTTATAGATACTAAGGTACCTACTTACCTATTTGAATTCAATGAAAATAACTTGTTTTAAATATATAATACATTTGGCCAACTTTTGGCTGAGAATTATATTGAATTTAAAAATTCATCAAAATGTAAATTAATATTTCAGAAAATTTATAGTCGATAAGCATAATATTGTGCAATGTTTTCACATAGTAAAATGGGTTGTTATTTCTATCTATACACATTACACCCGTATACACCATAATACGCAATAAAATACTACAAACTCGTATTCTACCAACATACGAAAATGTTTCAATAACTTAAAACAACAATATGTGTATATTTAGGCATTTACTACAGGTGAAATCATTACTCGAAAATTGTTTAGGCAATTGGTTTTTTTTATAATTGTGTCACCAGGAATTGTTTAGTTACAAAGTATAGCAATACGTAGTAGGTATTAAAAAAAAAATTGTTTGATAAGATTTGGACATTTATTGGTATGTATTGCAATATATTTCCATGGCGAATGACAAGAGTTTAAGTTTTGTACAAGGATTATGGGTTTGAATAGGTTTATAGTAAAGGAATGTCACGTGGCCGATAACTTCATGTTCTAAATATCAATAATTATGTAAAATGGACATGGGTATTATTTTTTAATATTGCACAAACTAAGTAATAAACTTATATAATATAATAATGTACGTCTACGTTACAATATAAATAATACAATTATTGATATTATTATAACTATAGTATAGACGTGGGTTTAATAAATACAATACAATATAGTATAACTAGTGTAAAATAGATTGCTGAAATAAATTCAAATAATAGGTAACAAATAACAATAATAATTATACACATGGATGTCTGTAAACAAGTTTTTATAAATTAGTCTGTTATAAGTACCTACTATCTAGTGTCATAGTATCTACCTATTTTGTTTAGTTAAAGAGGGCACAATTTTAATGAGCAAAATATGCTATAAAAACATGGTTTCGTACTTCAAGTAATAACTGAAGGGGTTTACATTAAAGATAGCTATTATAAAAATTCTAAAGGAGGATTTTGTCTTCAATCGTAAGAAATTCGATGTTTGATATCTTTATCTATTAACTTTTTTTTATTTTTTATCATTCAATTATTTATTTATTCATTTATTTCATTCATTAGAATGATAAAAAATAAAAAAAAAGCTTGATTTTCATCGTTTAATATTGTACGATCGAAATACCAAATCTAAAACGGGCTTCTTACGATTCTTGAAAATATTTTCCTCATCTAGGTACAATTTGTATAATAGGTGTGTTTACTATAATAAACCTTCAGTAAGTATTACTTGAAGTACAAAACCGTGTATTTCAGTAAAAATTGTTATTTAAAATTATACACGTTTGTTTTGTAGGTACCTACATATTTTTATTATAATATAACGTATTTAATAGGTTTTAACAAAACTATACATCTCAGCTCACCAATGTGATCGCATGTTATTTTCTTTTTAAAATAACATAGCAAATTACATTTACTTCAAAAAGTAGGTAGTACCTACATAAGATATAACGAGTGAAATAATTTGAAACTTTAAATTATCTTTTTAACTACTATTTGATTTAAATAAGGCTTATCAGTAATAAGCAAGGTAATAACCGAGGTAATAACTATTGGCTAGTCGTAAATTAGTTTAATTGTATTGTAATCATAGGTAGTATTTTCGTCGTTCGATCGAACATGCTATTTATTTAAATTACTTTAAAATATTAATCATATTAATGTAACTAATTCAACCGTTAAGTAAAAATACTATTTAAATGCGTCTCGATGAATTTGCCAATTGTTGCATTTGTTTAAAATAAGAATTAACTATAAAGTTGCATATAGGCATATAGCGAATTAACCTCGGAATCAACTCAGACAAATTATTGTTATTAATTCCCGTTCGATAATTTTGTTTTACAAAGGCGTATATTATATTTGATTTTAGTTTCCAATCTACATGAAAATAACGATGTATAATTATAAATTTTAAAAGTCAACTATTATAGTTATTACATGGAAATATAACTACTGGTACATGTATAAATTGAATCATTTATTCGTGGTTATTTAATGTAGGTAACTGGTAAGTACCTATATTATTATGAAATCACTATACATAGTTAATAGTTATTATATGGTATGTATTTTATAATTAAAATATATATACCGTGGTACAAAAATGTCTAGAAAAAATTCAGGTAAATATATGTTTAAGCAGGTATACAGTATACGTATTATACATGCGGCTATAAATTATATATATATTATATGGTTATAAATTATATTTTCACCAATTTAAACTGCATTTTTTGTAATGCAGTTCTACACTATCGTTATTTTTAATTATAGGCAGGCAACTATACAGAATTTAAATTTTTTTGACTTTTAAGGAGTTCAAGATTTTTGTAATCCAGGCCAACCATTCAAACATTGCGATGAATTCGCTATTGATCCCTATTTTGAATAGTTTTATAACGATTTAACGACGTACTAATAACAGACTATTAAGTACCTAATGATAATATCATTATCGTTTAAGTTTAATTTATAGGTATTTGTGCATTGTTGGAATTTAACTAGGTATTTGATGTATGCTAATACCTATATAATTATATAGCCTATATTAATCACAGGTGTTTTACAATAAAACTCGCTGACGACTGTCAGTGCGAACTAATGGTGCGTATTCGATACGATCAATACGGTTTTCCGATAATTCGAATGTTCAGGCACGAATTCAGTATCTACACTCAACAGTTACAGTTGTACAATAATATGTTAATGCTTCGGTACATTTGTGGATTAAATATAAAAAAGAGTTGTCTAGAATTTTGTGCAAGAGCTAATAATTTTATATCTAAAAATCAAAAAAAAAAATTATAAAGTTAAAATCCCTCCACCGCATGTTAATCTCTGCGGTTGTGCGCCTATAACTGCAGGAATTCAAATTCGTTTAGGCAGGACGTGAGTAATAACATATAATTCGTAATCGTTCTCGCGTTATTTAGATGTGACCCTAACCCTATCTATGGTATTAACCCTTGTGTATACCAGATATTGAAATTTGGTTTTTGTCCCGTAGGAGGAGCTTGAGATGACGCTGTAAACGGCAATTGGTACAAAAAGTCAAGGTCAGACT
Source organism: Acyrthosiphon pisum (assembly GCF_005508785.2). Taxonomy (NCBI): domain Eukaryota; kingdom Metazoa; phylum Arthropoda; class Insecta; order Hemiptera; family Aphididae; genus Acyrthosiphon; species Acyrthosiphon pisum. The sequence goes on along the minus strand of NC_042494.1, from coordinate 51,253,393 downwards.
TAGCCACTTAGGCATTAACCTAGTCGCCATGACGACGCGGAATCGTGAAAAATTGACAATAGTCTATTGGCTGAACGGGGAAATCGATAGGGGACTGTCCCCAGACAACGAAAATAATATATTATATATACCTATATGGTTAATAATAAAACTGCACCGTCGGCGGGATTGAACGTGGACCGTCAATGAATTTGCCGGTCTTCCCCGCACAGGGCGACCGAAAAGTTTGGTGGAGGAGGGTGGCGTGTGACTTTATCCCTGTGCATGGGATAGGTAGGCGTGGCCAGAGTGTCTTGTGGGATCCGACGATTCGTTCATTACAGACGAAACACGGCCGTCGCCGTCTATCGGTGGACGACGTCGGCACTCGGCATTATCGGCAGACAGCAACCATTCGCCAGTGAACACATTAGATACCACTAGGAGTGCCTTGATAGAGGCATATCGTCTCTATCAAGGCACTGTAGATCCCACTAGGCAGCCCTCGCCGGAGGGGGGGGGGGGTGATGGTGCAATAACTAAACCGCCCAGCCACCCGCATGCTTACCTTGTTGGTGCGCTTGCCATCGATAGCCACGATAAATCCCACGCCGCACGCTTCTTTCTCCAGCTGCGGGTCGTACAGACCGTCTTTCTGCGGACCGTTCCATGGGTCCTGCTGCTCCGGCACCGGTTGTTCTTGGTGCGCGGCCATGTCTAGGTGAGAGGGTGGTGATGGATACCTGGAACAACGAGTGTGACGGCCGGTTAGACGACGATACGCGTGTCGCGACCTAATAAAGCGGTAGCGCACTGACAACTACGTACCCACTAACGAACGCGCGGCGTGCGGGTGGTGTCCGTCAAACGGAACACGTGCGCCGCGCTTACTGACTGTAGAGGTACACAACGCCGACCGAGCGAGTCGATAGAATCGGCGGGGGGCGATGTGTATTTTTTCCGCCGCGGTACCTACGCTATTGCAGCAATGTTTGACTTTTTTTTTCAAAACAATTTTTCCAGACGCGATAGAATATTATTATTATGATATACCGTCTTGTGATGTTATCGAGTACGGCGGGCGAACGCGACACAACGATGACGGTTTAATATTATAATTGTAACGCTACGGTGACAGGTAGTTGTATATTATACTGCTATAATATTATTATAGTCTGGACGCGGGGTGCGACGAGGAACGGACGGCGGCGATAGACTGAGAACTCGTCGCGGCGAGCGTGTGCACAAGACTGAAAGCGAATTATGCCGTATCGTCGTACTATCGTGCTGTTACCGCCGACGGTGCGTTTGGGGGTATTATGGTACTGCCGTCTGACGCCACAGACGATGGTGCTGCCGATTTTGTGTGTTATCGGAAAGAACCAGCGCCGTGCGCATCGGCGAAATCGACCGGTGCCGGTGCCGGCGGCGCGCGCAGCGAGTCGGCAGTGTTGCCCCGGCTTCCGGAACGTAATTATCTGCTCCGTCTGTCGTACTTCGGTCCCCATTCGCCTACATCACCCGCACCACCGTCGGCACCAACACCACCGCCGACGACCGACGAACCATCCGTTATCATATTTTCTCCTCTATGACTCTGGGGACCACCTGCGAATATTTTTCACCCCTATGCGGCTCTGCCAAACGGCTAACGTGGGGCTTTAATATTTAAAAACTACCCGAATGTGTTTATGCTGTTGTAATGCTGTAGTTACTGCATAACGCTCAATTTTAAATCTCGAGCGTAGCCAATTCATTTTTACTCAATCCCCGATGTCTGTTATTATTGGCAGCCGAACACGGGTTTAGTAGGTACCTACATACTTTAATACCTACCATTTTTTTGGGAATATTGCGAAGCGGGGGAAAAACATTAAAGAAAATACGGTTTTTGGGCTAATGGAAATTTTCACGAAACGGTTTTCGTGTGCAATTATTTTGCACACGCATCACTTTTCTAGCTAGACATTTTCACTGTAGCTTAAAATAATTATTTATTAATATCAATATTTGCACAAATTAGTTAAAACTAGTAATATAATATAATATATTCTACGAGGCAATAGTAATAATTATAGTCTGAAGTTTGATTTTAAACTTTGTTACGCCTCCACCTACCACAATAGTAGTTATACGACCACGATTAGAGATAAATATATCTCTTAAAGTGCGTGTGATTATATATGTTCTCGTTCTGGATCCTTGGCCAGCAAAGTTACTCGGCAGTCAGCGTTATCGTTCGTAGTTTCGTACGATTTGCTGCGTCTATATTATAGTTCTCTATTAAAATATCGTCTGCTACCACCGGCATTACGTTTTTTGATACATTGCCAACGAATATTATATTATTATTATTTTTCTGTACATTATAAATCCAGCCGCGTGGCTTATAAGGTTTATAAATACACGTAACTTTCTACACGATCATCCTCAAAACGGGTTTATAACGTGAAAATATTAATATTTGTCAAACTGTTTTTTTTTTTTTTATCAAATCGTTTCCACTAGCTTTATTTACCTATATATATATATCGATTGACTATTATATTTTTATATATTTCAGTTTTAAACACGTTTAAAGCCTTGATATTGTATTTCTTTGGTTGCGGTTAAACATCCGACGTCTGACACTCTGACCGCATTTATAACAGCAAAAAACGCTAAAATGGCTGTCCCAATTAAAAACTACAAACGAGTTATAGGTACCTACTTGGTAATTTATGAGAGTCTCTCAAAAACAAAATAGTCAAGCTCATATGGACGATCAACCCACTCGAGAATATAAATATTTAATACTGTAATATAATATAACATTATTCTGGTTTTAAATTCAGTTTCGTATTTTTTTCATATTCCGTAAGTATAGTTAAATTTATTGTTCAATTCACCTTTATATTTTCGTAACTGATAACGAAAATTATGTTGGATTTCTCCTTTACACATTTAAATTTGTATATATTTGGTAACTGGATATATTATTATTTATTTTTATGCAAAATGAAAAGATAAGGTACCAAAAACGTTTTTATTGTTAAAAATTAATGAATTCAGAGTATTTAACATTATTTTGTCAGCGCCAAGCTGATTTTTGAAATAGAATATCGATAACATTATACGTTATATTAGAGTGTACATTTTATCATAGGTACTACTAAAACAAATAAGATAATGAATATTTAAACTGCTGGCTGTAAATAACATCATGGTAAGTAGCCAAGTAGGTACCTATTAAACGTATTTTAGATTATATTCCTAAGTTTGCAGATCGAATGGGACATCGGTCGAGGTCTACATATAATAATTTAGTCATATTATATTATACTATTATATTAACTATTAAAGTCGACAACTAAAATAATGAATAATCAATAGACGATAACAGTTTCTATTCGAGATAAAATATAATTAATAGAATGAAAACAATCTGAATCGTGTACTATAATTTGTTAATCTAATATGACAAATTATTGTTAAATTTACCAGAAATATTTTTACGGTTTTTAGGGATACCGGATATTTATCCCATCTTTCTCTGAAAATGATATAAACATTTTATATGACTTTTCACGTTTCCAAAATGTATTAGTAAAATTTTTACTTGTTACTCAATGATTTGCTTAGTTAATATTTATCTCAATACTGCGATATGGATACCCAGTAGCTGTATGGACGCATGGTTAAAATTTTATAACGTAATAAATGTATTATAATAATATAACCCAAAACGTCGTCGTCGTCGTTACACCTAGGTATAAGTTTTAGAATACCTACGTCTTATTATAATATCATCTGTTCCGAATATTCGTATGGAATATTTATCACAACGTGCCGTATGCCTGTAAATTGTTGTTGGGCATTATAAGTTCGTGGGCGTGTGTAAGTAGGTATATATTATTATATACATACATCGAAGACGGGCTTATTGAAATCCTATACGACCCACGCACAAAGAGCCGAGTCTGGTTTTTAGGGGATAATGCGTGTATTATATTATAATGTATTCTATATACCAACGTTCCTAACCTCACTCATATATTATTATGCGTGCGACAGCTCAACTTGTTGTGATAATATACCCGTGAGCATATGCCTACGGCATAATACCATTTTAATACTTAAAAATATTATCGGCTGAATATTGTTCGTTTAGGTCGGCTTTTAACGTACATATAGCCATAGTTACCGAATATATACGTCCATAAGTCTTTTCAAAATATATACCTATATAGTCCGTCACGACACCGTTGGAAGGGGACTCAACCTCGCAATACGAACATGTAAATGTCTCAAAATGATACGAGTATTCCCTGTACAACTACTCCAATAGAATTTAATATTGTATTGTGTCCACTGACGACGAAATAAAATCAAAGGATAGTAGATAGCCAGGTATAGGTACCTACTAGTGTACGAATTCCTTGTCGTATGAATAATGTATATGTCTCACATACATAATATTATTCTCCATCATATTATTATTATATTTTTATAATATCGATTGGTACCTCTTCCTCTATAACCTATATTATGTTAAATTATGTTAACCGAATATAAGTTACCTATTAAGTAGCGTATATTCAATACATGCATGTACGTCGTCCGTAAAAGTACGAAGAATAATACAATTTGATTAATTTTACCAATAGGATAATATGCAGACAGCTACTGATTCTTATAGGACCTGTAGGTAATAAAGTAAACATCGTAAATGGTTTTCATGCTACGACGATATTATAATATAGATACAACTATACAAGTAATATAATATATTATGATACCTATATCTACTACCTATGAGTGTATAATATAGGTAAGTATACAATACTACAATGGATTTATTCGCGTACCTATAGACTGTGCATTCAGTTAAATCATTAAATTCATTTTCAACAAAAACACTATAGGTACAAAATGTAATATTTATTTAAATATTTAAGATATTTTAAATAGTAAAATGTATAAAATGTGTACTACTGTGGCACTATATGTCATGCAATACACGTTAAGACGTAAAACCATTTTTAGTGCAGGATTAATATATAATATTAATTATATTGTAGTTTGTAATAATTGTAAGTTGTAACTATAATAATTGTTGAAAATGAGATATTATATAAGAATTATATTTATAAATAGCTCATAGGTTAGGTACATACTATTGTATCATTTCACATTTATATCATTTACTTATATAAACTTTACTAGTTTATTAAAATCTTAGTATGTTATACTAATATGAATATGACTTTTCAGCTCTAATTTATTACATTTTACTATCGACTTATACTTGATAATATTATAAACGAATGCCACCAATCTGTTATTATAATTAGTTTTTAACAACTAAAATTTGATTTAAAGTTCTATGACTTGTAATGTTTGATCGATCAATTTGTATTTAATTATAATTTTTAAATAATTAAATAATAATATAATACATATATAGTAGGTATACACAATGTTACCAAGCGAATAATAATTGTTTTGGGGGGGAATAATTTAATACATTATCTTTATTCTACCATACCATACCTATTACAGTTATTTGGTTATAAGTACTTATAACTTATAACATTAAATAATAATAATCATGAACTATAACATGAGCAGATAAAGCCCAACGAGTAATGAATAATGATCAAATTAATTTTTTAGATAAAAATGTATTTTATTGATATTGTTATGTTATCTTAACCATTCCTCGTTAGCATATCACCGCTACAGGACCACACTAAATAATTAAGCTTACAACTTAAGCTAACAAAACTTGAACTAATTCATAGGCACTAAGTTCATGAACTCGTTCATTTTCACTAAATTAACTTTATTTATTCTAGTTCATTTATTTAAAAAATAATTACCTATATAGCTTTTCCCCGCCTCAATGATTATAATATTAATATCATATGCATTAGGTACATATGTAAATTCTACAGTATACCTACTACCTAAATACTTCTAATTAAAAATGATATCTATACCTACTCATATTCATACGAGGAAAAAAACCCGTAATGATAAAATCTGGATTCATACCGATAATTATTTTAATCAATATAATGTGAAAATAATGTTCTATGGATTAGGGTCTGAATAATATGAATAAACAAAAAACGATGTCAACAATTTATCATTAAATGTTTAAAATTTGTTTTTTTTTTTGGTACCTAGGTAATTAAAAAAACCTTAATTCATTATTTTAACAAACGATTTTAACAAATATATTTTATCTAATAGGTACCTAATTATGAAATAAAAAATAAATGAAAAAATATTTTTATAATAATTTAACGAAAATCATTTTTTATTTATATTTTGAACTTTGAACTTTGAACTTTGGATAAGTTAATTTTTACCCACTCATTCCGAAATCTGCTTATACAAATATTATGTACCTCCTATAATAATCTCTATAAAAATAGTGACCATATATGTGAATATTGTGAGTTTGAATAATATATCAACTATCAGATTTAATTTAGGTTGATAAATTATTTTTAGTATTAATATTGACCCCTAACTATTTCATTATTAAATTATAGTCACTAAATACCTCTTTACCGCAAAAATTTCGGCATGAAAAGTTCTATTTCAATGGCAAAACAAATATATCAAATTATGTAGACTACTAAGAATTAATATATATAATTTTAATAATGTAAATGATTTTAAATCTTACTTAAATAATGTTGATCTTACACTAATCAATTTATGATTAATCACGAATGTAATATATAATTTCTATTTATAGTATTATAAATATTTAGTAGGTATGTTATTAACTGAATTCAAATCAACTTCTCAACATAAGCAAATCTTAGTATATAATTTAATTTATTTTATGAAATAAAATAATAAATATGAAAAAAAACTAATAATAATAATCTAAAAATGAAGTACAGTTCAACAAATGAATAAAAATTATGATTATAAACATATAGGCATACATGTTAGCATACTGTCGAGTAAAATATATTGAAATATTATTTTAAAATACTGTAGTAAAATATACAAAAATTATATTTAATAATTATTACTAAATAGATACGATATTTTGTAAATTGCATGGTTATAACCCAGACAGCATTTTTTTGTTTAATAATATTATTATAACATTATAATAACGAATAATATTAGTATAACGTTGTTATAATACTATTATAATATTATCATTACAAAATGCTGTCTGGGAATTTGTAATAATTAAATATTTTCACGTTAACGAATTTCTATAAACAAAGTTACTTATATAAATATATTATTACTAAGTAACAAAGTTTTGGGAGTATAAAATACGAACATATAAATTAAATAATCGCTTTTAAGTTTAAACAAATCTTTAATAGAAATGCAGTATTTTCCAATTGGGTTAATATTATATAACAAAGCAATTTGATGCGAGAGAGAGAATGCTTTTTTTAAACAATAATTATAATGTTTTATATATTATAGTTTATAATATTATTCTCAAAGAAAAAAATAATATGCTAATGAACATTTTTGAATTGGTTTATGGAATTAAACATTGGTTCCAATTGAAATTTCGTTTTTGTAATTTAAAGACAATTATATTATTAATTATTTATTAGTTTTATCGCTTTTATTTCTTGATGTGTCAGTATGAGCAAATAATTGATAGCTCATAAGTATATTGATTAGTTTCTATTACGGTTCAATTTTAAGCATTTCAAAAATATATCGTTATATTATTTTGTGTTAAGTATAATATACAACACATAATAATATAACAGACTAACATAAATTATTTGATTATCTGGTGTTCGCAGTCACTTATAGAAAACCACATAAATTGTGTACGTCTTATCTTGATTAAAAAATACTCCAAGTTAACAAAACCTGCAGGCGAGTCCATTAAATTAAAGGTTTTTTTTTCGTATAGATATTACACCATTCGTTTGTAAAGTGTAAAGTGCTCCATATAAATTATCGATATATGGAACATGCGTCCGATAATATACAGAACACTCGCATTAATGTGCACACAAATAATGTTATTATCCACAATCAACGTGATTGATGTGATCTACAGGCACTTGCAGCACATATACCTAACACATACATATTTTATAAATATCTATTTATATCTGTGTAAAGTATCGTAAAATGTTTACGTTTCATATATTTTTGGTATACGTTTTTAAAGGGAGTATACTGCAATACTGCAGAATACACATTGCGCTTATGAGAAGTATCAGATCAGATCAGATCGATTAAACGAGGCGATAGAACTGCTCTTATCCGTTAATAATAATAATAATGATAATCATATGTAAATAACAATCGATGAGTTTTCACGGTATTCGGTCATAATTACACGTTAGCCTATCTCCAAAATGGGCATGTGTGTTGAGTAAAGCTGTAATAATAATGGGCTCGCCAAAACCGGCTGGTATAAATTAGCAATAATAACAATAATAATAACAGTGCGTAAAGGGAAACCAGAACACTCCGTATACGTACACGTTTCCATTGGGTGTAGTGAAAAGAAGGGGTTCGGTTTTCATTTAAACGAGTAGATCAAAAAAGATTCGTCCCAATCTATTCGCCGAGTTGGTTGACGGGACAAGCATGTTTAAATTAATCCGTCTTTGTTGGTTCATATTATTATTATTTGCACAATTCAGGGTAAGTGCTATTACACGTTTATAGTATATAATATGCTCATCTTTATCCCGCGATGGATTTAATTATTTAGGAGTCCCTTATTGTATAATGAGTTTTGTGTGTTTATCAACTTTAGGATATGCGACTGTTCAAAGACTTAAACGATTATTCTCGCGTCGCTGCTCATCCAACGCAGTATTTGGCCGACGGCTCTCAAATACCATTATTGTCTGTAAGTTCTGCGAACAAGTATACAATTCGCTGGTACCGTTCAGCGATTTATGTGAATGTTTACTATGTCTTATACTATAAGCAACGAATCAATTGCCGATTCGATCATTTAACCACATTATAAAATATATAACTTACACTATGAAACTCGACTGGCTATAATAAGCGGTTTTCCCGTCTATCTAGCTTCTGCAAGACAGAACGTCGAATACGGTCAACAATCTGGGACGACACCACAGGAAAAGCGTTTACTCGGATTGGTCGGATTGGAGTTCGTGTTCGAATAGATGTACCACGGTCAGACGAAGGTTAGTACGGTATAAGCGTTCACGGTTAGGTTATAGGTATATGCCTACTATTATATGCCATTCTTATTTCTCAATTTCACATACTCGCGTAGCATATTGTGCACCGTAAATACAAATACTACCCAATTTCATAAAACTACTTTTAAATAAAAATCTATTGTGTAAAATATTGTGAATGCCGAGAAAATATAATAATAATAAAATTCAAAAGCCTGGTGGGAGGAGGGTGATAACGCCACTAGTGCCTAGTGGTACCCCTTCCCTGGAACCGTACCTGTAACAAGCTGTATTTAAATATTATATGAATACGACGCGTGTTCAGACATTGTTTACGATCAAAAATTTGTGGATCGAACGTCGTTACCGAAACATCGTATTGTTTTGTGACCGGTTCAAGATGCCCGGGGCTCGTGACGAATTACTACAAACGGCTCAACTTGAGTTTCTCGAACAAAGGTTATACATTATTTTCATAGAACACGTGTTCATTATTTGAATGAAAATTGTGTATTGTATTTATAGGTAACGCGCATGATGTGTCCGTGAATTCCACATGTGGTGTTACTGTTGCTTCTGCTACCATTCCCGGTTACAAGACTCCTAGGTTTTTAATTAAAATAATGGGAGGTCAAGAATCTGAGAAATTTCATTGGCCTTGGCAAGTCGCGGTGTTAAATGGATTTCAGGTATTATGATGGTAAAATAAATAATAATATTGTTCATACATCGTCCATTATATTATGCGTTTTCACCTTTTCAGGAGGTAATTTGCGGTGGTACACTCGTGGCTCCTGGTTGGGTGCTCACAGCTGCACATTGTTCTAGACAAAAACTATTCGTTATATTAAAGGAATACGATTTATCTGTTTATGAAGGCGATGAGATCAGAGTGAGGGTATGTATGTTGTATAATATGTATACAATGGGTGACACGATTTATCTGTGTGTAAAGGCGATAGGATCAGATTATGAGTATGTATGTTGTATCTACATGTACACATTATACAATATAAACAACATACATACCATTGTATACGATATACCCATTTTATTATAGTGAATGGTGTTTAGGATTTTCAAATATTTGCTTTGTAAACTTAAGTAATAATTATTATTATTTCCACAACAATTATTATAGGTTGAACGTATTATAATACACCCCAGATACAATCCAAATACAATTGATAATGATATGGCTCTGTTAAAATTACGTGCCTTGGATTTAGAATTAGATGGTGGATTAAACTTGCAACCAGCTTGTCTTCCGCCCTCCGATTTTCAACGGCGGAAACGGAAGCCTAAAATGTGCGTAGTTATTGGATGGGGAAAAGTGCAATCTCAAGATTCTTATGGATCCCAAATACTTCGAGAAGCTAGGGTATGTATAGTTTAGTGTTTATTACTAAGTAGATAAGAAATTAGGTATAGGAAGGTTTAATACATATTAATACAACATTAATGAATAATCAAATTCCTATCAAATATAAGCAAACAATTTATTTTCTGTTTCATAGCTACATAAAGATTTGTCCGAGTTATAAAATATTTTTATCTATCGATAGCTGACAATATTAATATAAAAATATGTTATATCTGTTGAACAAAAATGCAGTTCTTACAATGAGTAACTGACTAAATATTTCGCAACTTTCACCAATAAAATTTTTAAAATAAATTGAGAACTCAGATAATTGTTTATCAATCTAGCTGTACATTTTTGAAATTAAATCGTCCCTCATAGTATGACAATTCTTAATAATTTGTGTATATTAAAATGGGTAAAAGTATTTATGCGTCATTGCGTCATAGGTACGAAGTGGTAAACTGTCGCTCTGTACAGTCCTTAGTTTAAAATGCACAGTGCGGATACTTTGTACTATTATTTACATAGAGTATATAATATATAATATAAACAACTCTGAAGTCATGACTAGACTATATGTTATCAAGTTAAATATTATTTGGTAAAACTAAGTATCTTATAAATACCAAATAGTAGGGAATCGTGGGTGATCAATCATAATCCGTTTTTAAAATTAAAAATCTGTCAAACCAAATTCTTCCAGTTTTGTCTAGCTTATTGGTCTAAAAGTCACTTTATTTCATCTGCTGCAGCCCCCTTAAACAGCAAAGTTTTTACTTTAGGTGTAAATTGAATTTCTAAATTCATACAATTTACTGATTATTGAAGTATAATAAAAGATTAAAATATTTTGTTAGTTTTGTTCATGAACCATCTTTATTAATATTGATATCGGGTCTTAATAGTCTTATAATATTTTGTTTTTTTTTTTTTAATTACCTACCTATACGCAGCCGGCTGTACTTTTAATCTTTATAATCAGATCCAAGTAATTAAATATATTTCAACAAACGAATAATACTAAAATTAATACTAAATAACTACTTAGGTAGTGTATAATATAAAATTTATTATTAGTTACGCATACGCATAATTCTAATATCAAAATATCATCTCCATGATGATAAATCTACTCGTTATAATATATTTACACTGTTTACATTTATATAGCAATCAAGACTATTTTTAACTTTGTAAGTAAGCAAAACATAGTTTTTTTACAATATATTTATACGCTGTGAAGTATATATTTTCATTATATAAAAAAAACATAGGAATACCTACTCATGTACCTACAAGAAATATTCACGATTCAATATTGATAAAGGTTAACTAATTTTATTATTCATTTAGATAGATCGCATATTTTTAGTATAGAAAACATTATATAACTAATAGTTATGGGTGTTGACCACGGACATTGTGCCGGGCATTGAAAACAGTTTCACATTCACCGAATCACAAGTCACTAATATAGCCTATGCCCTATACTCTATATGTACTTATCGTTTGCGTAGGTATTGAAGAGATAAGTATACTAGGGAGAACAGTATAACACTGTAATATTGTTATGAGACAGCAAATTAAGTTTTTTTTTACTGTAAATCAGACCTAACTAAGGCACTTACACAATCAATTACAGCATTCAGTACCTATACCTAACACTACTAAATATTAATTAATTTAGTATTAATTTATAATACAACACAAACTCATTAAAAGTACCAAGTTGAAGTCTAACTTGCTTGGATTGATAATATATTTCATATTTCTAGCTTATATTGTTTACGCATTAACGAATAAAAATTGCAAATGTTGCCCATTTCTCGTGACACATAATAATACATGAAATGTGCGTTTGTATTGACATCTTCAGGTACCGATCGTTGGTCAGCGGACGTGCCGATCTGCGTACTGGCGTTATCAGATCACTAACAATATGTTCTGCGCGGGGTACAGAGACGGTCGGTCGGACACTTGTTCGGGTGACTCGGGCGGGCCTTTACTATGCAAAATGCGTGGCCGGTGGACGGTGGTGGGTGTTACAAGTTTTGGCTATGGCTGTGGCCGGCGCGGCAAGTACGGGATCTACGCCAATGTGGCCAACCACGTGCGGTGGATCAAGTCCGTGATAAAGACGTCTGGCTATCAGTGAACCGACGTTGACTTCCAAAGGGAGTGCTTGAATGCACTCATTTATAATAGTTACCTGATTTTGTTCGTTTATATATTTTCTTGTCTGTAATATTATATAATATATAGATAATATTTTTGCTCAAAAAATAATATTTATATAATGTATTTCTGAAATTATATAATAAACAATATTTAAATATTATTTCATTTATATATATACATTCAACATTGTACGAGATGTAGTTAAAATTACTACTACGTTTACCACTAAAATATAATTTTGATTATAAAACAATCGTTATCATTTTTATGACTAGGTACCAATTTTAAATTTGTTTCATACTACAATAAATTATTTTGATCAATTTTTGTAATTTAATTTAATACCGTTCTTTAACCATTTGTGAATTGTAAAGACATGGAAATATCATGCGGTGTGTACCTATGCAATATACATGGTTTTGAGACAGTTTATATTTACAATTTATTTTACACTTCTGTTTTAGTTTTTGGAAGGATTAGAGTATAGGCAAATACACTTACACTAATACTACAGTAATACGGGGTGATCCATTTATCATAAGACATTCATTATTTCAGAAAACCTATTTTTGAAAATAATTCTTTTACATAATTTTAAGTTGTTACAATAATTAAAAAAAAAATTATTTAAAAAAGTTTATTGTTATATTTTTTTAGGTTAATTACTCTTTTGAATCACAACAAATATACAATTTTAATTGTATATTCCAAAGCAGAATATTATTTGGAGGATTTTGATCTATACAAATACAATTTCGGACAAGTAGTTTATCAGTCACAATGTATAAGTATTTTAAGTATAGATGCACGGAGTAGTAGACCAAAATATTGCAGGGTACCAGGGGTACTACTGTACTCAGCTCATATAAACTTTAGATATCTATAAGTCATAAGGTATTCATTCAAATTTCGTTTATACACATCGAAGTACCTACTCCAAAAAATATTTTGCTTTAGAATAGGGATTTAAAAATGCACGGTAACATAAAAAAATACCTAGTATTAATATATATTTTCTAAGAACATTTTTTTGTATTTAATGGCTTCCAATTATGTAAAAAAAAAAACTTTATAGGTTTTGAAATAATGAGTGTGTTACGTTAAATGGATCATCCGGTTTACAGTAAAATATAATAATGACAACTATTTCACTAAATCTTTGATAAGAAATTATAAAATTTTGAATTAATAGGTATTTTCCCCTTGAAAATATGTAGTTTATTTTACATTTGATATACAATTATCCAGAGGCCAAAGTAACAATGATTTCTCTTCATATGAATCGGACATTATAAAATCACCATGGTTAAATAATCTAATATTATTATAATTATGATCAGTCGATCATCATGACTCATGAGTGGATTGCAGTGTATGGTATTAGTTTAGTAAAAATGTTCTCCATAATCTATAACCTCAGATGCATAATTTCAATTGTCATTCTAAAGCAATTATGTAGTGTCCTTTATCAATACAACGAATAATATTTTTTAATAAGACATAAGTTAATATAAAATAGTTGATAAAAAAATTTTAACAATTAAAAATAACATCGAACTTAAATTGCTTTGTGATAAAAAGTAATGTTATGATTTGGCCACTTATGAAACTACAATTTTGTTTTTATTTCACATTTATTAAGTTTTAAAAACTATTTTAATGTGTTTTATTTTTATAAAGTAGTCTTTGCAATTTAGGGAACCTATACAAATGTCAGGAAGACCTGTTTTTACAAAATCAATTATTTTTTTGTAATTCAAAAAACAATAATGCTAAAGACTTCCTTCACTAAATATTTCTACTGTTAATATTTTCTAGACATACCTAGCACGATTTAAAAAACATTTTGGTCATTTTTAAGCTATGTATAAACATTTTAAATTTTAACCTTAATTTTTTTTTCAATTTATTAAACAGGTAAGGATATTTTGTTTGTTTTTAGGTAAAAAAACTTGGAAATTTAATTGATTTTTATATTTTGTTTTTACATCAGTTTAAAAATATCAAACATACATTATTATAGTTAACATTTTTATTTAGGTACCCACAGCTGTTTGAAATTCAAATTTTGAAGAAATTGGAGATTCAAACGGATAGTAACGTTTTAATTTCTCATATTTTAGAGGCATAATCATAAAAAATAGCGAAAATCGCAAATTGAAACTGCCCGATTAAGGAAAAACAGCATGTAAAATTATCACAAAAACATAAAAACAAGAAAAAAAGTTATAGAAACTTTAGTTTCTATCTAGTTTTAGTATGATATGAATTTGTAGCTTATTCTGCAGTAAATAAAAAGTATAGGAAAAAACATTCAAAATTGGACATTTTATATTATAAGTTCCGATCTCTGTTTGTATAATGTCATCAAACAATTGAATTCAGAACTCTTCATCATTATTAATATTGTCTTACGTAATAATAATTCTATAGGCGTGAAGTTTATTTGCATGTAATTGTTTGTTTTCGTTTTTAATAGGTATAAATACAAAAATTACGAACTACTTCCATTAAAATATTGTATAGAACGTTTTATTTATTTTCACGTCCTTCAAAAAAAAAAAAAAACATACATACATTTTACAATAATAATAACCGTAATGTGCTCCAACAATAGGCAGGCATCACACATTTTTGGTGAACATTTTGTTTATATGAAATTCATCACGCGAAGGGTTGACATTAAAAACATTATCATAACAATGTAACTATTCTAAAAATATATATTATACGCATAATATATTATATATATATTATACATTTTATAATATACATATATTATATAATATATTATAATTTGTTATACAATGTAAAAGTTTACAAACACCGAAAACAACACCAACATTATTACATTATCTATTTCAAGTAATTTTTTTCATTCTGTCTTGGCGTTGTTATTTATTAATTATTTTTATACAGTATAATATTTTATGTCCCTGAATTCTGATACAATCACAGTAAAAAACAAGTGTGCGACAACAATGCGCTTGATTAAAATTTTAAAAACTTAACACCATATTCCATTTAAACATGAAAAAAAATCATATAATGTCTTCTAAGTCAAATGTCTAATTATTTGTTCAAAAAAAAAAAAAAAAACAATAATAACATAAGCGATTTTGTATAAAATAAAATAGATCAATAAACAAACGGTGGAAACTATTAAATTGGATTGCTGAATATTTGGATACATTTTTACGAAACTCATAGTTTTGATCGTTTTATGGAAGCAATAATTATTTTTTATTATTTATATACTTAATACTTTTAATGGAAATTATAAGTTTAATCAGGTACGTAGCACAATTTTTATTTTCACAAACGTTATTTGATTTTAATACAAATTAAGATTATTTAAATTGTTTATGTTCTACGTAGAGACAACTTATAGAATAATGTTATTTTGTTATAAAATGAATAATAATAATCCTTGGTTAAGTATGCCATCTATTGTTATAAGTTTATCGACTTATAGTGTATCAAACGTACCAGGTGTGTGAGGTATGATAAAATATGTGGTGGGAGTCGTCAACGTACAGAAACTGCTGATAATCTTTTTTGGAACTAGTTGATTTTTTGACAGTAAGATCTGTTATTGAAGTGAGAAGGTTACCATAATGACATAATAAGGAGTACCTATTGAGAATGTTTATCGTTCACGAAAAAAAAATCAAAATTACTATATTAAACCATTTTTTTAAACATTTTTTTCGAAAGAAGGATTTTAACACGTCAAAAAAGCATTAAGTGCTATTATTTTAAATTGAGTTTTCGGCCAATGGATTTTTTTCAAATAATCAGTTGTGAACACGCAATTGTGGAAATTAATTCGGCGCACAAGTCTAAAGGCTTATGAGATTAATAAAACGTCGTATTTTAACCGATGAGATTTTAGAAGTATTGTAAAAATATGCATACCTATTATTATATTGTCATAACTGAGAGTCTGGTGGGTAATACTTCGATTGAATTAAATCTTAATGTTATAATGCTGATCAATGATTTCAATATATTAATAATTAACTCATCTGATCTATGTTTCGAGTATAATAAGTTGAAAGTTAAAATGAAACTGCCTGAAAAGCACACACTGAATTATTGGGTATACGTATTATAGTTACCATAGACAAATTATTTACACATATATTATATGAACGTTAACACTTCACACTCTAATTATTAGTTTATATGGTTTAGATTATTTTTATTGTTATAATTGTTATAATATATAATATGATCATAATATTGTTTTACAAAAACCATACAACATAGATACCATGCAATTTAAAATATACACATAAATTATAAACGCGAAAATAAACAGTTGAAAACTTGATTGTTTCTCAAATTATTATTATTATTATTATTATTAATTTTAATTTATTATATATTAATTACTTAGTAATTTAAATATGCATTTATTTATTATTATTTTATTATTATAAATAGCCATTATTATGTGAAAGATAAAAATCTTTCAGCGATATGATATAATAAAACATCATGTTTGTATAATAAATCTTAAACTAATCACAAAACATACATATCTTTGTAGTAAAAACTAAAAATTTTAATATTATTATTAGTGGTCTTCTTTTCAAAATGATTTTTTATTTTATAGATAAGGCTCGACGTGGTCCCAATCAGACCTATGTCTGCTGAGCCTCTCGAATACAGTCTTTTCGATTTTGTACTCCCCGGTACCAGCTTGCTTACACAGGGTGCTCAGAATGTCTTGATTATCGACAGTTCGCGTAGGTAACACGATCTAAAATAATGTTTGAGGTACAATAATTTCGGTTACTATTTTCTACACATAATAATATTTTATTTACGTTTATGAGATCGTTGGGTGCAATTTTAACCAGATTAATATCTTTTTTCAGCCTTGTCATGATATGATGGAATTCTTCTTTAGCATTGGTTTTTGATTGGCTCTTATTGGTTGCCCACTTTATCATTGCCTGGAACTTTCGGATTTCGGACACTTCGAGTGGCCTACACATTATCTGCTGTACCAGTGACTCGGAAAGTGTGAGAAAATCACAGTGATTCAAAACCTAGACATATCCATCGAGATAAATATAATCCAAAATATTCATATAATTAATGATACTACGGGTATGTAAAAAAACCTATATACCCTCAATGCGTTTTGTTCAATATAAGTAAATATCAAGTTAACTAATTCCACTGCTGAATTATATCTCCATACGTAATTTTCCAAACTGTTTAACATCAGGCATATCTGAAACCAATTTATAGTTATGACCAGTAGAGTAAAGGATCAATTGAAAAATCTATACTTACCACATCTACTCTTAAATGCTGTTTTGTATGGTGGAAACATGCTTGTAAGAGCTCTGGCAAGTCATAGTGTTCAGCAGCACATATTAGTCCGGGGACATTCGCACAAGTAATTTTACAAGAGCTAGTATGTAAGTAATCCAGTAATATTCGAAACGTGTCGGGATCAAATTCGATGATTGAAAACTTATGGAAAAATAGAGATATTTATTTTATAAGTAGATAATTATTTGGTTCGTGAACATTTTTATTATTGTGTTACCTCGATTTGATTGAGTTTCGCTCGATCAATCTTGTCCCCTCCGTTATTTGGACATACACTTACTTTAGGCACGGACAACTGAGCTAACCTTTCTTTCTCCTTTTCTTTGTCCTTTTCTTTTTCTTTATCTGTAAATATAATATTTTTTAAAATTATTTGAGTACTATGGATTGTTAACCGTTCGAATCCACTTACGGCTGAAATCTTGAGAAGAAGCCCACTTCTTTTTATCATCAGCGGACAGATTTTGCTGTTTTCTTATCGACTTACTCCATCCAGCAGTAATCGTTCCTAATCTGGTAAAAGCTCTCCGCATCATCGGAGAGCTGGGCACACTTTTGGCCCTTTAAAATTTATTTTTTTTTTCATCATTAATATTTTATTTCAAAAATGTAATTACATTTCGTGAATATACTAACCTTGGTGTTTCTATATCTGGAACTTGTAGAAAGTTACTACTTTTTGCTTTTTGGTGTTGTTGAGAGGGTAAACTAGGAAGACCTCGGGCTAATAATTCAGCAACCGGCATTTGAGGAGATCCAAAACCGGTGGAAATGCCGTATAACATTTCTTGGAATACTCTGTTAGATATACAATAATATTAAGACACAATTATTATATTTATTAAAAATAATCTTCTTAGCATGATACATACCGACTTCTTACACCCAAAATAGCTCGTACACCGATAAATTTTGTTTTTTGCTTACTTTGGCCTACTAAAAATACTACATCAAACAAATGACCGTTTATGGAGACATTTGATTCGGAGTTTATAAAGAATTTCGTAAAATCCTTAGCAAGAGTATCGTAGTCTTCAAATCTATCTCTAACCGAATCGAGTAGTGGACTGGATGGCCTCATATGCCCTATCGGTCTCCATGAACCTCTCCTGTAAAATTGTATAGCAGTGTCATATGCGATACAATAATACATAAACACTTTTACTTACCTATATGGCTTAGGTATTTGACCAGTCTCACAATGGTTTTGTAAGTTGGCAACGATATCTTCAAGCATTTGGCTACGAGTACGTTCTTGCATTCTAGCAAATTTTGGTGCTGAATAACTAGCTCGTTCGCCATTTACAATCTTAGTTAAGATCCATTCTCGAAACATATCTTTTTCTTCAAAAACTGATTGTTCCCAAAGATATGGTTTATAAGCCCCAACTTCATCTCTAGTCACAACAGATACCTTCGAAAAACATTATTCAATGGTTTAATTTAATTCACTAACAGTTAAAATATTTAAGCATATGTTTACTTCATATTTAGTCCTTTCTGTTTTTCTTCGAATTCTTGGACTTACTCTGACCAGTATAAAAGTATGAAGAAAATGCGATTTTATACATGCTGGTGAAAATCGAGTATCATCAGCTTCGAGGAATACAACGCACACAATATCATTACCAATATGTCTTTTTCTTTGGAGCTGTAAATCATATGATACAATATTTTATTATTTTACAATTGATTCAAAGTTGATTTGAAGTTTACTTTTTGTGCATCGTGTGCTTCATAAGGTAACATAGTTGAAACGTGGAACATTATTTCAATGTTTCTCCAATTTGTATACACAGAATGTGTTCCCGTCAAATCGTGTACCGTATCTAATCCTCCTCGATACTTATCAAACCCTATGAAATGTATAATGAATAAAGAATATGATAATAAATGATGTTTTTATGTGTTATCATACCACAAAGTCTTTTGGTCTCTCCTAAAAGTCCGAGAAATTCTTCAAATGCTAAACTATTTTCATTGTTATCCAATATCTCTTCCTCAGTGGTTTGGCCTTCTTTGACGTATATTACTCCAACTTTGAGTTCAGATTTCATGAACACTTGGTCTAGTTTGAGCAGTTCATCGGCTGTGTCAGGTAGTTGGCCAAGCACTAACGGTGGATTTAAATTTATCTCTTTACCTAGAGACCTGACCACTTCCTCACGGTTATAGCGATCGGCAAACACACAAGACGCTGGTATTAAGCCATGAACTGTGTAGCTGATTGCTCTGACCAATATCCTAGGTAAGGAAAAAAAAATTAAATACATATTTTCTTTTTAATCCAATTTATTAGCTTAAATGGAATGTACCTAAATTGGTCTCGTCCATTGATGGTTTCTTGTTTTAGACTTAGAATAATTGGGCCCAAATCTTCATCATTTGTGAAGTAATTCCAATGTTCCTTTTGATAAAAGTACCTCTCAAACGTTTCTTGTTCTACAGAAGTCAATTCAAAACATCGATTTTTCTCCCACTGTTCCTCAATTGAAGTTTTAGGTCTGTAAGACAGTAAATTAATAATTAATAAATATATTATTATATTATTCCAATTTAATAACAGCACCTGGATGGTGGCATGACATAATCATCATCATACGGATAATATTCATCATCCTCCAGTAGTAAACTATCCGAACCCCTGGGCCGTCCATATCTATTACCAAAATATTCTTGGGCGCCATCTGCACCGTCTGAATTTGAGCCATTATTTAACTCTCGCTCATCCGATCCAGATTCTTCAACATATCCTGTTTCACTAGTGATTTTTTGACGAGAACATTCTATCCAATACCCGGGGGCTGGCTGAAAGTTATGAGGCCACTCCTCACAAATATCATCTATAAAAAATAAAACATAATATAAATAAAATATTATTATGTGTAGGAACACTGTAATTTTAAATTGAATTTTATTATGTTTTTGTTCGTGGGCTTAATTTTTTTGACTTAATTTTCCTTCCGAGTAAACATCTTCCAGCGATTTAATCAATTACTCGTGGTTAAAGAGTCTACTCTACAAATATCCCTTGTAGTGACAGAATATTTCTGCTCGGAAGCTTAGAACATAAGGATTTATATTATTTTGGCTTTATATTTTCCACTTCGTTGGTTGTGAAGAAGATCTTGTACGGTGGTTAGGAGTAAGTATTTTATTTTCAAATATTTTTAGTGTTGTTGTTATTTCTAGATTTATAGTTAATTAGTATTATAATATAGGTAATGGTTAGATTATTAACTAACAAGATATACCTAATATGTTTGTTAATAATTGTTGATATAATTAAATAATTTTTTTTTAAATTTGCACATTGCGAGTTTAAAACAAAACAACATGAGTTTATTTTTCCATACTTGTTTTTTATATTTATAATTCATATTAAAAATACAAAATTCTATGAATATTTTTTAGGTAATAATGATATAAGTTATTTCGTAAAACGATTTGTAAAGATACGAATGCATATAAAACTTATTAAGAGCAATTTAAAAATTGTTCGAAAGTATTTATAATATGTTAAATGTTAAAATTCATATAGTCCTCACATACGATATATCTACACATCGAGTTAGTAGGTAGGTACTAGGTACTAATATATAGTTATATAGCTCTCTATAATCGCATTTTGGTGTGTTTTAATATTATGATTTATTCTTTTGGATTTTTCAGCTGCTATATCTAGTACCCATCCGAGTGGTAGTTGTACCTTCTTAAATTTAAACTTTTCTTGATAAATGCCACCTATACAGACCTCCAACATTTTTAAGGTTAGAATTTATAAATAAGAATTATTCAGATACATTATATTTTATGAACAATTTTATCGCTATTTCCCGAAGTTGTAAAAACACAGAATGTTCACAGAATGTTAAAATCGCCTTTAAAACTTTTAAACTAAAGTTGAAAATTTTGTAAAATATTAAAATAAGGATAATATTTGATATGATTTGTATTTGTATATGTAGTCAAAACAGTTATCACTTGTTATTCTAAAATACAATTGGTATTAAAGTTTTGATGACACGCAGTAATAATAATAATATTTAGTGATCTAAAATCGAAATATTACATTTATATTATACATATTACATTTGTATATATATATTTTACCGGTACAAGATTAAAATTGAGATATAGACTTAAGCATATTATTGTTTGTATACGCATATTATTTTTTTTCATATATTTTTGAAATGATTTCCGTCTATTTCGGATGAGAGAATTATTATGTCTAACTTAAAAAATTATAAAAGTTTTTACAACATTTAATTGCCCAATTAGTTAATCTTAACTAATGATGGTAGTATTTGTTTTGAAAAATATTAACTGTATAATTCTGCTGTAACGTGAAATTAACTTTTTAGCAAATGTACTTTATACATTTTTTTATTCATAACATTACTAGGGCAGTAAGTAATGCCGATTTAATGGTGTGGGAAATCATGTTAGTATTAATCAAAACAATATTATCTCATAGTAGTGCCCAATAATTGTTTGATTTCCATCAACCTCCAATAACTTATTAGCAATCGTTATTGGCATGACGCATGTTTGCACGGAAAACGGGTAATCTGCGATAAGGTAAATTAATTAAACAGTTTGCTATCAGGTTTTTAAACTTGCCAAACACACCTAGTCGTCTTCGGCTGTTGTTGCCAGATACAAATATTCGCCATGCACAGTACGTGCTCATGTTCACGTTTACCATCCAGGGCACAATATGTTATAATATGTATGTATATACGTATGTACGTACGTATGTATGTATGTATGTATGTATGTATGTATGTATGTATGTATGTATGCTGTATGTATGTATGTATGTATGTATTGTAAGTTTGTATGTTTATGGAGAATAATAAAAAAAAAAATTAATTTCCGGCTCGGACAAGCGGCTTCCGTTACGTGTATGTGTCTCGAACTTTAGCACAAATGAATATTATTCTGTTTATATACAGACACCGACTTTATTAAAATATTTTAGTAATTCAATCCCCAGCAACTCAATGCTTGTAGCGAGCAGTAGGCCAGAGATTGTGAAAGTTGGTTGTTTTAATATATTTTCCTGATAAACACAACGGCCATCATAATAAAGTGATCTATAGGTATACGCGCATAAAATCCACTAGGTAGAAAAACTGTTATTTCATTATTTATGTATTCAAAGTACAGGAGGAAACTATACTTGTGAGGTGTAGATATTTTACTCATATGTGATGATACATTTTAATATTAAACATAATGTTTATCATAAAAAACTAGAAAGGCGTTTTAATTATTGTTTTTATTATCATCATCCCAATAGTCCATGTTTCCGAAATCAATAAAATGTATAAAACATAATATGTCAGCGTTTTTTTATGCTTTACTATATTAAAATTTACATTAGACATATTAACTCTATTCAATTAAATAAAAAACTAATTGTCATGGTGTCACAATCATTCAAAAATGTGTTAAGAGAAGCCTATAATAAATATTAAATAATATGTACCTACAATATTTTATATTTGTACCAATCATAAATGATTTAAGTAGGTATACCTAGTATGCTAGCGTCGTCTAGGTACCTACATTACGTAATTAAAAAAATGTATAACATTTGAATTTAGATAATATAATAATCAATAAATCTTTAAAAGAATATTATGTTTTGAATTCTATACACAGATTTGAGAAGATTTTTTTTAAGAATATTGATGAGTAATAACTAATAACTATTAAACAATGGTATACATATTTATAGTTATGACTTATGAATTATTAAGATTTGTATAGTTATGAGAAAGAATTGGTCGATATTGTTCTAGACATAAATAGTTAAAATAACTGTGAAATCAGTTGACCTTCAAACTAAGTGTGTTAACTAAATAATATGTTGATAATAACTACGATTTTTTGTGATATACAAATAGAAAATCATATTACCACCGTCGTTTATTATATTTTTGCATTTATATATACTTTTTTTTTCAATTAATAATAATTCTCACGTCTTTACGATGGTTCATTTTGGTGTAAATTTTTGCATATTTTTCTTTTGTCATTAAAAAAGAAGACATTTTTCTAGAACAATTTTAGCAATTCGTCAGTGTCGCAAATAAAAACAAAAATAAAAATGGTTATTTGTTGAAGCATTCAAATAATTGGAGTCTTTACAAAAAGTGTTCCATTAAGTAGAATTTTTGATCTAGCATTAATTGTTTTTCAAATATCCGGAGTGTTTTGTGTAATAAAATATATTTTATTTTTATTTCTAAGCAGGATTAATTAACTATCACAGTAGATACTTAAATGTTACGAAAAATTAATGCTTATTATACCTCAATTATTATTACACTGATGTGGGTACAATGTACTGGTTGCCCTAAAATAATTGAAAATGTTTTGAAATATTAAAAATAGTAAAAATCACGACATTTTATTTTGCAATAATTTATTTAATGTAATAAAAATAATAGGTTCATAATAATAAAAAAATGAGTACCATGTAATCTGTAACATGCAACGACAAAAGTCGTTGGGACTATATTTTGAGATGGAGAGTTATTATTTGATATTATCAAACGTAAAATATATACATCACCGAACATCGACTATAATAGGGCTGCATTTAATGGTATATCGTTTAAAGCGTATACGTGGCAAATCTGCACGTATGCATTTATCGTATGAATTGAAAAATATAAATTTTATTATTCCTCCCTTTCAAAATCGTAAAAATTGTTCGCTGCTTATTTATTCGTCCGTTTTATTAGGTGTGGGTACATTCTGATGCAGCCCTTATAGTCGAAGACAACCACTGAGGCGCTGTAGCTATATAATGAAATTGAAAAAAATCTCTCTATATATATTATATTACATCCAAAACCAAAGTATATGACGACAAGTCGTTTGGCTCAACATAATCAGACCGATCCATATTATATAAGAAATCGTTAGGACTCGGACTATCTGCCAATCACGACGGTTGGAATCCGGTCCACGCCATTTAGCCGGAAACTTTTTGCTTATCTGCAAATAACAGTAAATTGGAACCTGGGTCGCATCTCTTATTACACCTTAATACACAGTAAAAAGCCGGCAAGGACTGTGAAACTTTGGCGTGGGTATCTAGTTTATATAATATACCGTGTGGGCAGTGTAATACAAGTACAAGTCTACCCAGTTATCTAAATTATGAAAGTAAAAATAGTAAAATAATAATAATAAGAAAATCCGGAACATGTGAGCCAACTAAATCCAATCATCAGATTGCTATAGGTATGGTCGACAATTTAACGGAATTATAGATATATTATTGGTTCCTGTCTTCCTGGTGTATACAATATTATTAAGTTTATTTATTAAATCAATACATTTTGTGTCAGAATGTTTGCTCAAGAAAACAATATATCAACCAATTCTGCGGGGTATGGATGCCTTAAATTAATTATCGATGTATAATAATATAATGATATATTACACTATATAAAATATAATCTATGACCTTTTATATGTCCAACACGGCTAATAGGTAGTTGTGAACAGTGTGTAGGTAGTCAGGTAGCCACTAGGTAGGTATTATGAATGAATGTAAAATAATATAAAATAAACATCAATGTATCAAAATAATAATCAAAATCTAAAATTAAACTAACTTACTGTTAACCTTTTGCAGATACCTACCTAATTGCAACGATTAATACTTGAAAATAAGTGTAAAAATACATTTTTACAGCAAACAATATAATAAAGGAACTATTTTACTAAGTTTCGTGATAAAAAATCAATTTTTTTATACTAAGAATAGTTGATTCTGTTGATTGTAGCCTACTACAACTAATAATGAATGTAAAATACAATTTTGAAAAATAAATATGAATAATCAATAATTAATTCATAAAATGTTATTATTAACATTTCTATAATATATACAGTATAGCATTTAAGTATTTTTATTTTATATTTTGTATTTTAATCTTGTTTGAATATGTTCCAATCATGAAAATGTTCTTTATTTGTCAAACATTTATGTACATTAAAAAATATGTTTATTGGTTTTTCAGCAACGGTGTTTACACTTTTTAGGTTAAAAAAAGTTCCGAACTTATTTATTCTTTAAAGAATTTTGAAATTAAAATTACCGTATGAAAAAAAAAATGTAGTAAAAAACATCGTATGTGAATATTGTTATTTTACCTATCAGATGTTACATGGTATTAGATGGTGTCATTTTCAGAAATGTATATGGATATAGGTATGAATTATTAACAACTATAATATATTACTTAAATTGAAAATTTATTAAGAAATATAATATAACTGTAGTTACCGAATGATTATTATAAATTGTTAACCTTAACATATTATATTTTCGATAAAAATAACCGAATCGGTTTATGAAGCTTACGTGTTCAGAATGCAGAAAAAGTCATAAATCGCAAAACGATCTTATAAATCACGACAAAATGATGAAAACTAATTTTTAATTTGATTTACCGAAACTATAGAGAGATGCACATTAATTACACGATTAATAAAAAACCTTTTGTGGGACGACCGTAAATATATCATCCTGTAATAATTATGTTTTAAGAAATTCCGTATGTGTATATTATACTTACTCACCGTAAAGCGTAATATTGCGTATTAATATTATACTTCAATAATTTTTGGAATTTTAACTATTCATAACTTTGCGGTTATAAATTATTATGATAATAGGCTAGGTAGTATAATAATATGCTCTACAAATCCACGGTGAAAATGATCAATACAACAACACATAATATAATATGTGAGTAGACTAAAAGAGCGTACCTATACCTTTGTAAACGAGTAGTTTTGGATTATCAAAAAGTAGTATATAGGTATGACAGCTGGAAAATATGTTACAATAAACTTTTACATAAATAAGTTTGAAATTTGTTAAGAATATGAGTCGTAGTGAAATGATCACAAAATGTACTGTAATAACTATAGTGATACTTATATGCAGAGAATATTATCGCCACGGGTAACGTTAGGCGTACCTAACGATGAAATGAACCATGACTGCGGTAGAAAATAAAATAAGTATAAGGAACCTAAAAGGCTAAAATAACGAAATCGGAAATATTAGCATAGCATGTAACAAACGAAACGCGGCGAACTGACTTTAAAAAAAAAAAATTGTTTAAGTGAGAACATGGACGAGTTCAAATTATCCGCGACCTATATTTCTCGGTATGAACTAATACAAGAGTTTACGCCTAAATCGATATAATAATATTATTTTCTAATGATTGATATTTTTAGTTAACGTTTAAAAATATTATTCACTTAGAAGCATGTTGACTCAAGGAATAATACTTGACTTAAGTTACGGTACGATACGGTTAAGAAACATGTGTATACATTTGATTCGATAGTCCTCTTATTAATTATTACGGTTACCCAATTTAAAACTGCAGATTATCTGCAACAAGCATAACATGCAAATAACTTTATCTCGTGGATTATCGTTATTCATTGGGTAATATTTTTGCGGGTAATGTGCTGTCATGATTTTACTCCCAAAATCGATTATTTAATAACTGTACTAAGTACACAGGAATATATCGCGTCCAATAATCAGAATTATTATCAGGTGATGTGTATAGCGTGTGTATAATAATATATTTTTTGCTCTATTACAATAAGGAACTTTTAGTTCGTTCAAAACAGAAATGCTATTATGATATAATAAAACAATAGAAAATAAAAAAAAATGAGAGTTTGCGACTAAAAGACGGAAAAAAAACTTAATTAGAATAATAACAATATAGCTATTTAAATTATGACCGTTTGAAACGTCGTCGCACCTAACTAATGTTTATTATTTATATATATATTTATTTATATTAGCATAGTGTGTAACGTCTTATTTGTAACGGGTCGTTAACGAAAATAACGATTCCTATATAATATACGTTAATACCATATTGACGGGCCGAGCAACAATAAATGCCGGTGAAATGTTTAACGGCTTAACGAATTATTATATAGGCCGGTCGTCGATTGGTTAGGATTATCGAGGTTATAAATATTTTACGACACGTCGGCCTTCGTAATTTCATAGTGTATAATATAGTTATTAGTTTCGCTGAAGGGACGTTTTTTAAGTGGTGGTTTGTTTACGGGAACCGTGTGCACACACAGCATGTCATAATAAACATTTCGCGTATATATACTTTGTATTAATGTTATTATTTTGCGACTTATAAATATAAGTCACGCGCGGGGGTCTGCGAGAGAGGAAATAAGAAAAGTTATATCGTATAACCCATGCAAATTGTTTATGGAATATTGCGGGGGCGTCTAACGTGTGGCGCAGGGCCATATAATATTATATATACGTGCGCCTCGGATACGGTGTAAGTATATATTGTGTACCTGGTGTATGTATATTTTATTTTCTGGTGAAAAAACTTAAGGACGGTAGCTGCAAGAGGAAAAATATAAACCAGGAGAACAGTACAAAATATAAATGAGAAATAAAATAAAAAGCGAACCGGACGAATTTATCGTGCAGTGTCGAAAAATATAAATTGAAATCGACCATCGTGCGCCGGGGCCACCGACACTGCCATTATTGAAATTCCTCACGCAGTAGTTGTCGGTGGTGGTAAGAAAAAAAATGGGGGAAAAAACATGGAGGAGGGAGGAAAAACTATAATATTAATAGCACCGCCAGCACGAAGTTTTACCGTCACTCGCGTACATAATATATATTATAATATATATATATATATATATATATATTATATTGTACATGCATGTGTGTGCGGGCGCGCGAAATTTATTAATATTTCAATTTTCTATTGTCTTGTACGACGCGTGGTGGTGGCTCTAATGATACGATATTCGGAAAGCCGTCCGGGAAAGTCGTCTCATACACGTCGTAACATTTAATAATTAAATAATAATAATTTATAATATTATGTTATACGCGCGTTTATTCCGATTGAAAACGTACACTCCTATAGTGACTTATAATTTATTGCTTATATTATTATTTGCTTACAAACATGTACCATATATTATGATAAATATAAAATACATACATATTATATTACAGTACGTCGTAGCCACGTATCCGAAGTTTACCGGCCGACTGCTCTGAAACGAATGTAACCATATGGCTTGTTTAATCGAATTAATCAGTTCAACCACCGATGAACTATTAGATAAGTTGCAGTAGAAATAAAGACTTTAAACAGTTCATTTAATAACGTCTAACCAACGATTTGGGCTAGAGTCTCATTTTTCAGTTTTAAGTAAAACGCGAAGTCGCTGTAAACTCTTTCTATAATTCTATCTCTCCACGTGATTTCTTTATTTTTCCAAAGAAGTGATTTTTGTTCTAAATAAACACTAAAAGGACGCAATGAAAAAAAAGCTGAAAATATAGAACTGTTTTGTAAGATCAGCCTTAAGAAAATTGTTCAAAGTGCCCATTTGAAGTATATTTTCAAAAATCCAAGAGGCGTTGGCTGTGATGTAACGTTGGTCGGGGAGATTTTATTTGGACATGTCATTTTTAGAATAATATTCAGAGAATAAAGTACCTATTATTAATTGTAAAATCTTATTTTGTTTTATCACACCTCTTACTATTAGAATATTAGATGCTTAACGATACGATATGTTAACATTATAATTTATTGTTCTTGGTCGGAATATGTAGACGTATGCCGTTTTTACCTATCGTAACTTTATTCACTATGTGTATTTACTAACAAATAATAAAATTTAAATTAAAAAAAATGTCATTGGCTTTTGCAGTTCTCAGTCTTAACTCTTAAGTCTCTAAATGTGGGAAAGCAATGTTACATTCATTTTATTTTAGTATATTATATAATAGGTATATATATACTGTATAATAAGTAATTATTTAAAATATAATTACATTTTTTCATTAAATTAAGTAATTACTACAGTTTCGCTTATTATTATTTTTTGTATTATAATTAAAATTCTTGTAATAGTTAGTTTAAAAATCATTAAACTTAGATTTAATAAAAAATTTTAAAAATATTCATTTTGATATTTTTTTTAATTTTTAATATAATTTAAACAAACATATTGTCTTAGTATTTCAAAATGTTTGATTAGTATATATATTACTATATTAGTTAGTATTTAGTACTTAGTATCAACAGTTCTACACTCAGTATACAAAATACATACAATTATAATAAGAATGAATATAAAAAATATAAAGTATATTATTATGTCTATTATGAGGGACATGACATATAAATCGGACAGACCCTTTTAAGATGGCATGCAAATCAGAAGTTTTCTGCTACTGTATCGATTTGTCGTCAAGGCGATAGAATATGAAATTCTGACGTGGGACATAAATATATAATGTCTACAACTTTATTATTTTTTAAAAAAAATGTAGCCCATATTAGGGACATTATAATTTATAATATGTCATGTAATAAATAATAATGTGTTAGGTATAGATTAATAATGATAATAATGTACCGGATTATGGTCGGATTAGCGCGTTTCGTATACCGGAAACAATATAGATAATAATATAATGGTGATAACAATGTTTAAATAGTTTTTATCATAACAGCCATATTTGTATTGGCTTTAGAAAATAACGATTCGAGGTATCTAATGTTTGCCTTTAATGGGTATAGAATCAGAAATTCGGACCACGACTATTCGATCGGAATTTAAATTTGTTCAAACGATTCGGTTTTTTTTTACGGAATACCTTTATGGAAAAGCGGTATTATATTAAACGGTTTGCTAGGTTTAAAGGACGGCTTAACGGCCCACGTACATAAAAATGTTCTGTTTACCCCGATATTGTATTTAACGTTTCTTAGCAACTTATATTTTTAAATATAATATATGTATGATATTATATTATACACGCATACGTACGTATAGTGTACACATACTTTAATTGTATATGTGAATAAAACAATTTTTCATATTATAACCACATCGATCGTTTAATCGAAAAAATAAAAGCCTTTACCACAACTTATACTAACTTCCATTTCACCACAACAGACACTAAGTGATTTATCTTAACGCGTTTCCATTCTTATAAACTTCTAGTATTCGTAATTTATTTATCCCTACACCAGCGGGATAACCTTCGTATTTCGTACATACGCTGACACATGTACGATATACAAGGTTTGTGACGTATATTCTTTACTTCTATACTCGTGTACACCGCACTTTATCCGACAGCAGATACACTCGAATAGTGGCATACAATTATGGTGAGAGGGGAGGGGGGAGGGAGGGTTTATAAAACCCGATGGAAATTTATCTGATATGGTAATTTTTATTTTAAATGCCTTTTTTTGCAGGACAGTTAAGGTCAACCGATTTCTAGATTGATCCCCTCTACAAAAAAAAAAAAGTAGGTCCAAACTCCTGCAGTCGAAGCTAAAAATATGTTGGACCACATTACATAACTCATTCAGTTTGTCACGCACAATAGTATCAAAAAAAAACCAAATTGCTTATTTGGTGTAGTACATTTTATTTTATATCCAATAATAACAGACCACTGTACCAAACTGAAAAATATCGTGTATGCACATTGCACCTACTATAAATACTATATATTGTATATTTTAATGTCCCAAACTCCTGTGTATTATTTGACCAAACATACTTCTTTGGATCATCATCACAATCACAATATGATATGTATGTAAATTGAAGTCGGCCAATGGTCTACAGTCACCGAGGCCATATTTAATCAAAAAAGTCAACAAATATGTACATAGTATAATATTATTTATAGAATGAACATAATATTATAGTGATACTACAATATACATACAAGTCGTGTTTAAATATCACTAGCTTATAAATAATAAAAAATAAAAATAATTGAATCATAGTAAGAAGTATTCTAGAGTTATATATACTCGTAAATGTACGATGATATAATGATAGTGATTGCTTAGAAAGAAAATATATTATTTTTTTTGTTATTTAAAATGATTAATGAACCACACGCTATTATGCAATTTGTAAATACCAACTGGCAAGAACTTTATTATTTTAGTTATTATTAAGTGATCAACCGTACTGTAACCGTAGTTGGTAATTATTTTGTACGCTTCTGTATCATGCAGCAGTATTATAATATTATAGGCGATTACAATTTATTTGCATTTTATAGGCTAATGATTATATTTTATTTTTTTCATATTTATTTAAGGTGCAATTACATAACACTTTTTTTAACAAAAATACAGTTATACCAGAATAATATTCAACTTTACTGTATTATAATATGATATTATCTAGTTAGGTAGGTAGTTATATAAGATAATAATATGGTAAACTACCTCAAAAATCGATTATCGAAAATGACAAAAATAATTATTGAAGTAAATCGGCGATTTTACGCGATTAAGCCATTATATTAATATTGATTGAAATGCAAAATTTATTTTATTTCACAAACTCAAACTGCGAACCCCATTCACACACGCACATCACATTCGTATGGGCTGCAGTGGGCTTGCCGAGGATAAAGGTCGATCGCTTTTATAGTATTATATTATAAACTTATTGACCGCTGGGCGTTTGGAATAATGTCTATGGGGTTTTTCTACATTACAAACACCAATCCGTACGTTTTTCACCCTTGAAACTTCTATACATACATCAATACATGCATATAATACTCTTGATCAATGACCGTATATGTATATATATAGTTATATATTCAATTAGATTCTATTCAAAATTGCGATATTATTCATTTTATCGTATGCTCCCAAAGTGCATATTATTGTATTTGTATACGCACCGAATTATGTCAGCAATAACGGGAAATGTATTTAATATTTACGTATTTTATTGTTGTCAACATGTATGGTTATGAAATTGTATTAGGTAACATAATAATGCATTTTACAAGTTGTTATTTTTATTAATTTTCAGACAATTCTTTACATTCGAACCATTTATAAACATATTTTTGTGTTTCATAAAAACCTTAAATAAAAAATATGTTGAGTGAAAAATTGACAATGTGTAATTAAACGATGGCTAGGAATTTATTATACGCATTGTACCATAATGTCATATTAATTTTTAGAGAATTCAGAATTCAAATTACGATAAAAATTCGTGAGATTCTTTACTATAATACACATCGTGATATTGTGTACTGATATTAACATTTTCACACTAAGTTTTCATAAAATATAAATTATATGTAAGAATTATAATCGACTGCAAAAAGCTTATTTCTTATCTAATTTTAAATAATTATTAATCCATGTTGTAGTTTTAATTTTTACTCTTAAATATATTGGATGTGTTGCATTTCCTTCTTCTTAGTAGAAACAATTAAATACAAAATTTAAACTTAAGAAAAGTAGGGCTTAATAGATACAACATTAATATACAGGTTGGATACTTTTTACTTGTATAAATATAGAAGTATAATTATAATGAAAACATTTTGCTAGCCTTTCTAAACCCTATTATTAAAAAAATATAGAAAAGTTATTTTATGCTTTAGTTCACAAAGCCTAGTTAATACTTCAATAATACGTTAATAGTTTAACCTGGTTCATCTTTACCTATATTTTAAATACATAATAATATGTACCTATATTAAATTATTTATAAATGTAAAAAAAAATACTTAAAATTATTAAATATAGAAAGTTTGTAAAAACAGTCTAGATGTTGAAAAATCGTATAATTCAAAAAATACTGAACATAATAATATAATATAAAAGAAAATACTATTCAATGTATAATTATAAATATATAGGTATATACAATATATATATATACTATATAGTATATTGATATAATATAAAGAAACTAATTTTGTGATAAGTCTTACTTTTAATTTAGTGAATGTTTTATTCAATGGTATATTATAAACGTAGACTATTAAATAATAGTTAATTAAAAACATAATAAAAATAATTACATTCAATGCGTACAACAATTCCAATTTTATTATTATCACTATTCAATTAATGTAAGGTAATAATATATAATCGTAGAGCTTATGATTTTACAGATTAGTTATTTGTATAAATTCTTCATATGTTAATTAATTTGTTATAATGATGTGAATCGAGTTACGTGATTATATTCTGTCCTGAAGTGAAATTTTGTATTAAAATCTGAGAAATTAAAACAAGAAACTGAAAAAAAAACTTTAAAAAAAAAATATTCTTGCATGCTAACTTTGTTCCTGTTGTTTATCAAATATTTAATAATAAAGTTTATTATGGTTGATACTTTGTATTTTACGTTTTATTTGAAACACGAATATAAGTAGATTATACTTTTTATACTTCCTAGTTTAAATTTATTCAAAAGACTAATTTAAATTAGTTAATGGATGGTTGTCTCGATTTAACATTATTTTTTAAATAGTTATTACTATTGAATGTAGTTAGACAATACAATAAAAAATATTAGAATAAAAAACTTAAATTATAACGTTTTTAAATTTGTTGCTCCCAGTCTTATAATATTTGAACTTTTTTTCATCTCATCGAATTAATAATTATAAATTTTAAACCTAAAAAAAGATTAACCATTGTACGTTCTATTTTCTATTTTTATAAGACAAACAAAACAATTATTTCTCAGAAAAATTAGTTGGAATATATTATAGAATGAAAATAATCATCTTTTTCTGATAATAAATCACAGTATAATATGCACTTCAATCAACTAAAATTAAAAATATATTGGTAGAATTAGTTCGAAACTATATTATGATAATAATATATAAATTATATTATATTATGTTCCACTTTTATATTACAATAACCTACAAAATGTACATAGAAGTGTCATATTACACTAACAGCAAGTGATTTTCGAATATAAAAAAAGCATAATACACCTACACCCATTATGAATTCTAAAAATACATTTTTGGATTTTTTCATCCACCATCACTGAAAAACGTGGGTGCAATTTCAGAATGAATAATGTGTTTTTAAATAGGTACTATAATTTCGAATAGTTTTTTTTTTTAATAGTTGGAATATTTAGACAATATCACGACGAGTATAGGTATTTGTTAAAAATTAAAAGAATATTTTTAGTACTCGTTCTATGTAAGGTAGGTATTGTTACTTTACTACGAACCGTGTATTGAAAAAAAAATAATTAAAGATTTTCATATTATATAATGTCGTACTTGTACTTTGTATCAAATATAACGAAACTGCATTTTGAACACGTTACATATCTCGTAACAGCAAAATATCAGTAATCTGGTCTTTCAATAGTCAATACACTGAGTAGGTATAGGTACCAATTATAATTATTATCTATTCAGTAATCGTTATGATATTATTATGCACGTCATATTGTAATATATACTTAATTGGACATTGATACTGCGTAATATACGCTTATTAACATCACCGGGTTTGTCAGTGTTGTACAGTATGATTAATCGTTGGAAAATTAACCTTAAAAAATGTCAATACGCTTAAACGTTATGAACTCGTGTACCTATATTATTATCTTTGAACTTTTACACCAGTATGTTATAATAGTTGTGGTCTGTGGAGAACGGGACAAACGTACGAATAGCCAGTGATAGGCTGTTGTGCACGAGACAGGACTCTGCCGAGACCGGCTAGTGTGATGTGCGACGAGTTGCGTCCTCGTCTCGTGAACACGTTGGTCTTACTATTTTCTCGTCCTATGATCACACTCCGTTATTGATAATATACACTTTACACGCCTATTAAATTATTATATAACGCGATTAATCACATCCACGCATGTACAATATGTACTTAAACACACATGCTTACAAACACTCGGAACGTATGCGACGCGTCTGCAAAGGGTACGAATTTGAACTTGGTGTGCATTTATTCGGTTAAAAAATAAAACTCTTCGTGTCTGAAACGAGAATTGTATTCGAGACTGATATAGAGGTACCCACACCGACACCCACGTCGGGCCGATAACGAAAACGATGTCGGTAGGATTTGTCGGAGATTCCGTGACGTGTTATGGTGTCTGACACAATGTCTGATTTGGGATTAACGTGTGACGTAGGTATACCACAGTTGTAGTTAACACCAATTATGAGCCACTTTTATTGTATGGAGCTGAACAGGTTACAAAAGTTTAGGATGTGACGTTGGAATACAATAATATGTTCATTGTTCATTGGATAAAAAAAGATCATCGTCAACTGAGTTCACTCAACTCGCCATCGACGCACATATTTACTATAATAATTTGTAATTAATATATTATCTGTAATAAATTCAATGTTACTATGCTGTAAACAAAATTATTAAAGGTCGTGAAAGCGTAGTCCTATATCATTCACAGTATAACGATGCGTTCATTGACTTGAATTATTAAAATTTAAAAATAAATAAGAACTAGTGTTTACAGAGCGTTATATAGACGACATTATAAATCTGTACTGGAACCATGTTATCAAAAATCCATTATAAGTTAAAGCATTTTTTTAAAGCTCCACTCACAATCTCACAATAATAATATAATGCTGTTATAATATTATATTCTACTTAACAATGTTTTTTATTTTGTTACGTTCCATAAATGGACTGAGATTGAGAATTGATCGTCAGACGATACTAGAATGATAATGTTGGATTAATGTTGAAGGGGTTTTTTTATAAAACGTATAAATTTTAAAACATTGATATTATGATTAACTATATAGGTAATAGGCGTTTAAGAGTATATACATTCATTACATATGGATAAGTGATGAAATGGACATTTTATGCAAAAATGTTACAATAGCTAACCAAAATATGTTACTAACAATAAAATAAATACTACACAAATAAATATTTTATTAAGAGGCTGTCAGCGCACTATTTGTTTTCTCTCTCTAGCTCACACGCAACATAGACAAAATGCATTTACGCAAAATCGTTTTTTCTATGTGTTTAAGTAATCTTAGAGTAAAGTCACCCATGACAAAAAAGATAGAGAATAATACTTTTGAGGGAATAACATATCGATTTGTCTAAATATTGTCTCAAAACAATTTGAACATCATTTAAATTTATAACATTTTTTTATTTATTTTGAGAGTGGAATACAAAGTCAAATAATAATAAAATATAAAATCGATATGTCATTCCTTCAAAAATATTATTTTCTATCTTTTTTGTAATAGGTGACTTTACTCTAAGATTACTTAAGCTCATAGAAAAAATGATTTTGTGTAAATGCGTT
Source organism: Acyrthosiphon pisum (assembly GCF_005508785.2). NCBI lineage: Eukaryota > Metazoa > Arthropoda > Insecta > Hemiptera > Aphididae > Acyrthosiphon > Acyrthosiphon pisum. The sequence goes on along the minus strand of NC_042494.1, from coordinate 51,216,118 downwards.
TTGTCTATGTTGCGCATGGGCCAGATAGAGAAAACGAATAGTGCGCTGACATCCTCTTAATGATTTGAATTGAGGATAAAGCAAGGGTAAATGAACATTTAAAAAAAATAAATTTCATCCTCTCCGCCTCCTCCCAACGATTAACAGGAACAAATATTTATGGATAATATTAAAGACGTAGCACTGTATGGGAGACAAGACTGGAAAACACGAGCAGCTGATATGGAAATATGGAAGATTGAATACAGGATGGTTTTAATGGCCGATACACCATATTATGTGAAGAAGAAAAATTGATTACTGGTACGTGACTTACTTTTTAAACTTTGATAGCAAAAAGTTGACACTTGTTCCGAAAAATGTTTACTATCCCTATCCCCTGGTCTATACGATATAGGTACGTCATGGCAAAACTCATCCTATGGTTAATTTTCTTCACATGAAGTTTTAATTTTTCTTACGATCTGCGACAGATTATTCATAACAATTAGAATAACGGCAGTATGTTTCCTTTTAGGCTGGTTTATATATCGTTTTCACAATATTACAATGGTGTTGAAAGACCAATATTTTTCAATTTTTATTACGTGGTGGTCATTGCAGCGTGCTATTGTTGCTCGCCGGGCGTGAAAAACGAGCGGACAAATAACGATAGCGGGAGCTCGTTAAATGAAAACAGTTACCCTTGGTTCGGAGAATGATGACAGGGGGTAGGGATGACGGAGGCGATAAATTACGGATTGTTGTTGGACGACAAACCGCGATTACCACGACCCTGCGAACGTGTGCCAAATTGTACGTTAGATAATGGCCGAAAACATAATATTACAGCTTAGATACTAACATTTTTTTTTCCTGATATTGTAGATCTCGGAAAATTTCCCCAGCACTCACTGTGAGCAAACATAATCGAAGAGTGAAGGCACACGATGAACAACAAAACCTCGACGGTATATAGGACGATAAAGCCCCGTGGAAATCTAAAACGTGTTCGGTTATATAGACACCCGGAGACATTTAAAAGTAAACATTGACTGCCGAGTAATTGATTTCTAAGTCTATACTAGATTTTTGAGTGTGTGTGTGTGTTTGTTTTATATCATTCAACGATCACCACGTCACCTTACTGGCTACAATTTTCATTTAAGGTCATCAGTTGATGTTTATAAAAGTACGAATTTCGTTGAAGCTTAGATTTATATTAAATGTGCCCTATATTCGAATTCTTAAAGAGAATTCGGAGTGTTTTTTGTTTCTTTGATTTATTAATTAATTAAGGGTAAGTGTATCATATTTTTTTAAATTATAAAAATATTAATACATTTTACCTTCTTTATCCGGGTATATTTTTGAATGAACTCCTAAATGATTCAGGTTTACACCAATAATAATCGAATAGCAAAAATATAATAAATGCTGTATAAACTTATACTAATATTAAAAATAGTACTGAATAGTCAATAATATAGATATTAATTACGACAATACACCTTTTAAATATTTATAAGGTATTTTTTTTTAAAAATACTCGTTTTTGTTTAAATAATTATTTATACACTTACAAATTATTTATAATGATATTTTATTGGGTGGTGTATTGTTTTTGGACGTACATGTCAAATATTTTAAACATTTTTATTAATTGGCATTGAGATATTGTTGGCTGTAAGAGTACACGGTTAACTGATGATTTTTTAATGTGTTTCATGGATCATAGTTCATTGATTTCCAGTTTCACGTATTTTTTACCGCCATAATGATCATTAATAGTAACTCCTGGTCCTTGTTGAGTACCTTCAACTTCGTGCCATATTATTTTTTTGAATATAAAATAAAACACATAGTATGCTATTATAGAATAGGTTTTACAAGTGACACCGATTCATAATAATTCAACATATACATTAACCTATGATCCTATTATTATTGGAGATATCATGATGAGTCCTGTTCACGGCTGTTATACTTAACTACAATTTATCCAGAAATAATTATTAATGTGTTATGTTCATTTGATATTTACTCGAGGTACTTATGTGTCAATTTCACAGATGAACAAAATGTAATTAAATCAACAACAAAATATGAGAAAGTAAAATATTAAGTATTTACTACCTTATACGCATTTATATATTTACTCAGAACTCGCGGATGTTGTTACTTTGAAGTTTTCATTGAGTATTAAAACGAAATTATTTACTCAGCATAAAAGTAACAATGAATGTAAAAAGAAATGCACATTTAATGTACCTGCTATACTAAGAAGTTAAATAAAAAAAGTAAAACAAAATTGGATAGTATAATATTCTATGATGAATAACAGAAATAAAAGTAGAGGAAAACATAACAGAAAAATACGCAGCTATAAAAAGGATAACGGTAAGAAAAGGAAAATGTCATGTTAAAATGTAATAATGGGACAAATGAAATGAAGTTTATAAATAAATATAAACATATACACTGCACCCACCCATATATAGGTATAGGAATATGTACATAAATTATGAAAGCTATCTCGCGTTCTTAAATAACGTTTTGGATTTTAAAACGTCTGGAAAACAGGAATAGAGTATCAGGGTAAATCATTAAAATAAAACAGGATGTGAAACGTTCGCCACAACGTTGTATTTATAATATAATTTTATACAAATATTATTACAATATGTATATGACTTGTTTAGGAAAATAAACTCTTTTATCTAGTCGTGAGTCGTGACAAAAAAAAAAAAAAGGAACTTTCTTACACATTATATACAATTGAATTCCACTGAAAGCACAAAACCACGATGTTTGAAGTGTGATATCTCTATTTTTTATTGAAAATATTTTACAACTTATTTACCGATACATTTTTTGGGACGTCACAATGCGAAAAATGAAAAAGCGAGCACCGCGGACCATTATAGTCATCGAACGACAGAAAAAAGTAAATATGGATATAAAAAAAAAAGTAATATAGAGCTACGTAAGTATCCAATACAAATATGAATGTGGTTTGAAACCGAAACCGTATATATTTTTTTTTTTGTCGGAGGTACGTTTCAATATAAACTATTTTCAAACTGAGAGCCGCTCGAATTCAAACCAGAAGAATTGGCTGACATTTATCACGCACGTCAGATGATGTACATAATATACGTATAAGTACCGATTTTTGAGTTTGTTTCGTAGACTGCTGCAGTATAATACAAACTTAACTTAACGTCTTTATAGTCTGCCAACAGCACTGTGCGTACGGAAGAATCGTGTTTTTTAATGTTATCGAGTGAGACGTGAAAAATGATAACGAGTTAAAATGTCGTTTAACAACTACAGTCTACTGTCCATTGATATCAAAACACGTTTTTGAAGGTGTCATTAATTGACATATTTCTATGAACATTTTAAAGCTTAGAGTTTATTCACCGTGCACGGAATTAACTTTGGTTTGAGGAATAATGATGATCACGTAGTGGAACATTATCATATATATTTATAGATGGCTTAAAAAAAGAGGACAGATCAAATAAGTATATATAAGGAATAATATCTATGTTCCGAATTGATTTTGAATTTGAATATTGTAATAACAAATATGTAGAATATTATTATAATTATATTGATTCAAAAGTTGATGTTATTAATATTTTGATATGTGAATAACTATTTATTTATTTGAATAGATTTGCGTTTAAAACTTTTACGTGGTTATACAATGAAAAACGAATATCATACAATTTGAAAATGTCATTCCACAATCATTAGATTTGAAGGGCTTCGTGGTTTGTGTGAAATAAAATGTATGGCCTTTTGGTAGTGGGTGCTGAAAACTAATTATTTTAGGCACTTTTATGGCTGTAAAGTTATCAAGAGAAATATCTTATATTTCAAAAATTTTAAAAAGATTTAAGGAAAAAAAATATACGCATGCATGATAAATATTACTAATTAATAATATAATTATTATAATTGGTTTTTAATAAGAATCCACAGACGTCTAATAAACTGATATTATGTTTAAACGGCAAAAAATGTATAAAAGAATACATTATATACTATTGTTTACCTAAACTATTAAATCATATTTTAAAAGTTGAGTCACAAATTTATATAATTTAATAATCATAAGATAAATAACGAGATACTATAAATTGATGAGTTCACTCTGTGACTTCAAAAATAATGTAGAAATATTATACTTCCCTTAAGTATATTTTTAAATGATAAGGATTCGTTATTTTATTTTTGAAGAGTTTTTATGTGGAAATATTTATACAAAAAGTTTTGTTTCATCCACCAATCTATTTCTTTGCATTTTATCCCTCAAGACTGAATTAAAATTTAAAACGGTATTCGGAAATATAAATTTCAACACAGTAGATACCCCGATATAAACATAAATATTTCTAATGTGATTTTAGAAGCAATGGTTTGTAAATTTATTTATTTGTATAAAACAGATCAGCTCAATTTACATGGCATTTATCACGTTCGAATGCATTTAGTAACATTACATGGATTTAACATTTATATTCAAATTAGTAAGCTATAGAAGATAGTTGGGAATGATTGGTCCACATCGGTAAATTGTTAGTTATAAAAATAGAGTTAAATTAAGCAACTAGTCAACATTATACTTAAAGGAACACGGTACCAGAACAAGCTTACAGGAACTGAAGATTGAATTAGGTATTAGAACTCTAGAGTTCAATCGCTAAATAAAAGGAGGGACATCAACATGGACATTAATAAGTTTTGATAAAATTACTCCTCCTATCACGTAGGTTCGTTGAATTGAGACGCTTTATACTATAAAGTTTATAGCATACTAATCTCACACAGATAAATAAAATATCTACTTATAATATTATGTGGGCGTGCAGTAAAATAAAAGCGGTAAATTTAAAAATATTCATTGCAGTGCTGCACTCTTTTAAGCTAATGACTATTGTCTATCGTGTAGTATTAAATTATGAATGCATAATCACAGATAACCATTCCATACGACCACTAAACGATACGGGAAAAATTAACAATTGAGGGTTTTAAATGATATTTAAAAAGTGTAATGTAGTATTATTTTCAAACATAAGCCAACTGCACCAACTTCCTTCAAATAGGTATAAACGTTTAAATCGATTTCTGTTAATCTACAGCTTAAAATGTTCAGTTCAAACCTTTAAACACGAACTTGGGTGCATATAAATAAACATTGTTGGTATTTTAATATTTTTCAGTAACTCCTCGAATATTATCATGTTCATTGTTTTTATTGTATTGGTCGGTTCGCTCTACAGAAAAAATAGTTTTTACTCGAGAAAAATCTGCATTCCTTTCGGACCATTTTCCAGCAAACGTATCGCTTGCTAATATCCGGCGGGAGTGGAAAATGTTAAAAATATTTGTACCTACCTATATAGATACTATTAACCCATAGGATCCCTAGAATATATATTCCTCCTTATTTCCCGGGATCGCTGACACTGATCCTTCCCGAACATTCAAATTCACAACATGCCGCAGTGTGCACAGTCCTGTGACATAATATTTATAAAATTATATACTATATAATTAGCCACACATTGTGCTCGTTGACCGTTCGCGGCATCATCGATTATGCACTCGCGGACCTTCGTCCTCTTGCAGATTTCTTGCGTATAGATACCCACATGGCCATTAAACTACGCAATATTACGTCCGTATCCGATAAAATATAATAGCCTGCAGCGTTCTCATTGGCAGGTGATTCACATTTAGGTCGGTTTTCGAAGCAGCCGTTTAACATTTTATAACACAAGCAATTCTTTACGACCCATATAAAACCCGTCGTTATACGCATACATAGATATTATGCAATATAATAAATATCACGTAAAACGGGCTCGTTGGAGAACGGGACAATAGCGTTTTTACTGTAATTCGTTAAATGTTTGTTAAATCAACGAAAATGATTTAAATTACGATTTTACTGTTGTAGAAGTATTAAAAAAAATGCAGAAAACAGCCGTCTACCTACAATGACAAACAAATAAAAAAAGTTTCATACTGATGTCGTTAATATTTTGTATAATATATTATTATACTTATGTCAATAAATTGTTTTTAATAGTGGTATATTTTGTATACAGATGGATATTGTGTTTATATTTTAATATTTTAACGAGTGCATCATTGGTTTAATTCGTAAAAAATGTCTGTTGTTACTAATATGTGTACCTGTGTGTTATTTTACGACTTATTTACAATATTTTATATCTGAATTCAATATAATATATATACTGATCATCGACAGTGTTTGTAAAGTTAATACCCTTGGAGCTAATATCAATAAATTATATCTATGTATAAACTATTTATACATTAATTTATGAAATTAACGTACCTATAATAGGTAGATTTACAAATAAAAACGTATCAAACAAACAATTATTTTTTGTCTGAGATATGTCTTTTTTTATTTATTCTATTGTAAATATATTCCCATATGGTCGTAATAACTAATAAATGTAAATTATTCTGTTGGGTTGTTCCAAAAGTAAATATTATATACATATATAAAAAATGATAAGCTATTTGAGATTTTCTTTCAATATGATTGTTTTTGTGTAGGAGCATAATACGTAAACCCTAAGGACTTGCAGTGTAGGTACCTAGGTGTCTAATTTTAATATATATACTTCAAACATTTCGAAAAAATACCAAGAGAGAAATAACAGGTCATATTATTTCAAAATATTATTTATTGTGTTTAATAGTCTTCAAAATTCTCATTGGCTTCAAATACCATGCAGTAGGGACGGCGTATGCCACTAGGGCCATAGCTCAAGGAATTTTCTCAAACTAAAAAACTACTTCAAATGTAATCCAAACTTTATTGAACCATACATTTTATATTAGTTGTTATAATTAGTTAATAATAAAGATGGTTTGAAGTAGTTTTTAATAATAAATTGTACAGTTTACAAATGAGTAAGTATTTAATTAAAAACTAACAAATGTTAATGACTATAATTTGAATATAAAAAAAATTGAAACCAAACATAGATGTGTAGACTGTAGACAAAAAATAACCTATGAAATACCAAGGTCTTGTGCACTTCCATTAAATACCAACAAAAATATCGAATACATATTATTTAAGAAAAAAAACAAAACATAATTAGGTGAAAAGTAACACTGTAAGTCACACAACCCTCGAGAAGTCGTGTGTTTGTCATTTTAATAAAAATAATAATACAAATGTATCGTACTTTCTATACATATAAATATATAATATATTTATGACAATGACAGTATGTCATACTTACTCAAGATTTATTTAAGTTTGAAACATAATACTTGAAATTGTCTTGTTCACTATCATTATTCACCCTATAAGACATATGGACGTCCAAATCCAGATTTTATGTATATTGTAAATATCTAGTGATTCTCCATTGGGGGGATTTATACTTTCATAATATATATTTTTTAACGGATATAATATAATACACGACGTATGGTGCAAAGATTAGTACCTACACACATTATATTGTACTTCTTCTATGATAATATAATATTTTTATGATATAATATATTATTACTAGCTGATTCCGTGCACTTCGTTACCCGTTAAATGTACAAACTGTATATGACTCAAACTTTGTTCAATGCGTTATTTAATATTCGGTGTGTAATGTTCTAGACTTATCTTAACTTTTCTGTTTTCCAGGATAAAAATTCTGATTCACAGCAGTACATTATCAGGTAGACAATCTACCTGTGGTAGATCGCGGACCCCGTACTGTTTGTACGTAAGTGTGTGATTTAACTCTAAAATATCAAAGTTATACCAAGTTTGTCGTTTTTACTTAATTCCACCTACGATGGATTAATATAATCAATTAATACGAAAACCTAACCTAACCGTAATAAAATCCGATGAGTAAAAAAAACCAAATTTAACCCTTTTTAAATTAGCCCATCTTCTTCCCAGTAGTCTAATCTACCCACAAACATTCATTTATATATAAAACAAATAATAAAAAATAACCACATAGAGTGTATGTTGTTACGTGTCAACGATACACTACTGTGTGATTAATATTGTACACTTAAGAGGCCATAATTTAGGAATTACTTATAGCACAGCATACAAACTTAAATAATAGCCGATTCTCAGACATATATATTGATAAAAATAATAATATTAATCAACGAACATGCTAGATTAACCAATAGCGACCACTATTATTATTTTTACAATAATATTATTTTTTTATATATATATAACCAATAGAAACCATTTATAAACAAATATTTCTACCGTAAATTATCAAAATCCCTGTTTGAGCACTTCTATTATTTTTTTCTGGACAACCCTTATCACTTAGGGGTATGAAAAATAGATGTTAGCTGATTCTCATACCTACTGAATATGCATAAAAAATTTCATAAAAATCGGTCTAGCCGTTTTGTGGGAGTATCGAGACTAACACTGTGACACGAGAATTTTATATATTAGATTATCTGGGTAGAAACAAGATTGATTGTCAAGGATCGATTTTCCGAAAACAAACAATGTGATGGTTTTATATTATTATTATAATATACGAACGGTTCGGGTTCTAGCGATTATTATAATAATAACGTACAAACGATCCGATCGGATCGTTTTCATCGTGTAAGACGAACTCTTGTGCTCCGGACGACTTGTCCCGGACGCAGAGGTATCCGTGAAATGTCCTCGCGGGTAATCCATTTGGAAACGTTAACTTTACAAACTGCTGTAGTACATCATTTTTGGCGACGTGTCATTTTGTATACGTTCATTGAGTTATTTTTTTCCACCCGATCGCACGCTCGACGGGAATAGATGCTGCCGACATCTATATATAATATTACCTATATATTCTGTTGGAATCAGACCCCCTGATGTCTCACGATACGGTTGAACTTGTTTTTATATTGTGATGATGATCACGATACTAATAATAATATTACTACTACTAATAGTTAATACCACTGATGATAATAATAATAATACGGACATAGATGTGACTCCAATAATATAATATAGGAAGGATATACTGTCTTCAAGATACTTACAGATATTAATAAGCCTAGAATAATAAATTTCGACTGTCGTATATCCGAACGCTGTATATCGAAGGTGTGAGCAAGTATATTATTATTATATTATCATCCCACATATTATTAGTATAGTTTGTAATATAATTTATGAATTGGTTTTGCGTTTATTCAATTATCACACAAAACGCTCTCAGCCGACTTATTGTCAGTTGTCTACAAAATATAATTTATACCGACTTCAATAGGTTTCAATGTTACAAATGAATAAGGCACATGAATGGATATCTAATTTTCAAACGATTGATAGATTGTTAAATGCGTTTTATGAAAGCTTATTTGTAATTTAATGAAGTTTGATTTTAGATTTAATTTACACACGATGTCTATAAAATTTAAGCTGACTTCTTTTTTTTTTTCATCATCTACCTATTCATATTCTATAGCCAATCGTTGTAAATATTTTCTCATTTTTTTATTTGTTTTTATTCAGCAACTCGTTACACGTCTTGTCTCGTTTCTTCTTTATTATACTAAACGGTATATTTTGTAAAAATTACGTTTTAAACGTCAAAAATACGATTTCGTGAAAACTAATATCAAAGAAATGTTATGCTTCTTTTAATGAACGGTGACTACCACCGTTGCATAGTCTTTTATTACAAAATGAAGCAGTGCCATGATAAATATTGGAAATTTTTTATAAAACATATTTTCACAAAACTATTCCAACCATCAATGAATCTAACTCGTAATGTAGGTACCATCACAAACCATAATGATTAATTTGATTTAAATAAAAAAATTTAAATTATTCAATGGTACTTACACAAATATTGGGTTTTTTTCACTATATAATCATGTGAATTTAAATTGCTTACTTTTGATGTTTATTGAATCGGACAAGCACTATAATATTGTATAAGATTATTCTTTCAAATTATATTCACAATTATAGTTAGTTTTTAATAAAAAGAAAATAACAATACAAGCAATATCACTGTTTAGCTCTGTCCATTAAAAAATCGACATTGTTTTAAAAGTATAATATGCAATACCCCATTTCCTATTGTGATCCAACAATATTCAGATACTCACAATAGATAATATAATATATTTTACCCGTAACCACTAATCATATTATTATAACAAATTTGGTTGAAACAAACGACGTTTGTGTACACCATTTATGGGTAGTCGCTTTATAAACTTCCAATATCAATATGAAAACACGCCGTATTGTTAGATTTAGTCAAGGTGAATCATCGTTAAATTTTAATTTCGTTTAATTTCATAAATATTTCTACAAGCAATCATTATAATTTCTAATACCCGCAATTAGTTATGATATGAACCTTGAGTCAAATAAAATATTAAATAATTAAACGATAGTATTGCTAAAATCAACACACGACATAACTATAAGGCGAACGAACGAGATCTATAACACTATTATCGTCACGTTAAAATCATCGGTTTCGATTCAATTTAAACAAGGCATTTTCAAATCTATTACATAACATTAACCAGGTATATTTGTATTAAATTGTTAACTTCCAAACAATGTAGAACACTACAACTTACAACATTATATTAGATTTATATTGAATTACATAATTGTATTACCTAACACATATCGTATGTTTCAAAATTATTTATGTACAGTTAAACCTCGATTATCCGAACTAATTGGGACCGCACCTAATTTGGATACTGGAAATTTATTAAAAATACAATTTTTTTTTTAAACGTACAATTTTATACACACTATTATATATAATTATGTATTACATATTTATTGTATATTAAACATAATATATGTTTATGAACATTTTTTGACAAAATTATCCATTTTCATTTGACAAGCTGCGACGCGCTTTTCGGCTGCTAAGTTTCACAAAAGTTCGGATACGCTAAGAAATTGTAGTTTGGATAATAAAGGATTCGTATAACGGAGGTTCTACTGTATTTAAATTTTAAAATATTAAAATAAACTGAACATTAACTTAAAAAACTCGTTTTTTTGAAAGCATTAAAAATACGAATTACCCCCCACAGTCGGGTCAAACCTGGGTTTGTCTTGGTTAAAAACCTAATCATAGGGTTATGATCTAAAAAAGTAAAATCGTAAACGCATTTTGGTTTCGTAATACGAATTAAATGTATGAAAGAAGTGAACAATTTTTAAAATGTTTAAAATATGAAATATAAGTTGATCATAATATGTATATTATGAACAAGTATGTACCTATATATATGTATTGTATTTGTATTTTAATAATTTTACTAATTTTGAATAAAACTCGATATCTCGAAATTTTTTCTGTCCTCCTTGTAATTCTATCTAACGAGGATCTTACTGTACGAGTCTTTCTCACAATATTTTCTAGATCATCTCATTTCATTGAGACGTGTGACGTAAAGTGGACCTCTCGATCGGTGGATCTGTCCCATGGAATTATTTTGTATATATAATATTATGAAATCTTTAGTTTTTTTTAAGATAGAGTTATCTTCGTACAGTTTATAAACAGATTCCATTTGGAGACAAACCAAAGTGATCCTGTCAGCTATGCTCAAGAGGTGCATGACGTAAAACATATAAATAGCAGTGATGGCTTAAACATTTTTTTTTTATCATGAATTGTATTGCCCGTATTACATGTTTTTTGTTTTTAAAAGATACAGCATGTAATGATTAATTGTAAAAACAAAAATTTAAATTTTTGCAATAATTACCCGTTAGATATTTTTTTAAACGTCATAGGTATGCCTTCTTTTGTAACCCTGTACTTATCTAAACAATACAACCGGATACGATACGTCGTACATATACAGCTGCGAGTGCGTTTAAAATGAGTACACAAAACCATACAAAACCATATAGATATAATAATTATAGCGGGGCATCCAAAGTGCACGTTCAGAAAAAAAAACGTCCAAACAGCATTTTAAAATGGTGAATCCGAATCGCACGCAATGTGCACCATGGACTACAAACACACAGTGTACCTATATAATATTTTTACTCAACATAAACTTTTTTATATTTTGTGTATCTACTGTTGAATTAAAAATTTTAAGTTTTGAGTTATAATAATCATTATGCTATAATATTTTTAAATTTTAACTTAGGTCGCCCAGCTAAGTTCAATTATCTAGCAGACTATTTTAACATAATTGATATCTATAGTTCAAAGACTTAGCTATAAAACGATATCACAACTTTTAGAACCGTTTTTTTTTATATACTTGTTGATAGTTTATTATTATTATTTGTAAGCCTTTGTTACGTGACTAGAAATAAGTAATAACGTTAAGAATATTATTAAGTAATAATTTTTTTTAAAACCCTTACGTAAATTTATTACGGTAGTTACAATCGAGTACGCGACAAGAAATATGTACCTAGTTTTAAGTATTAAAAATATCATTTTGTGATAGCGAGTGAATATCTCGTGTATTCGAGGATGACGTGGTAGGGGCAAACTCTGTGGCGACATCATAAATATTAAGGAATTATAATACTTAATATTATATTGTTATAATAATATTAAAACTATATATAATATCTATGGCAGCACGCGCGTAAGATTTCTCTGTAACATTATTGTGTTACATGGTGGGGAGTCCACGATCGTCGTGTCGAATAGTACAATGTAAGGCGGGCCGCGGGGAATATTATCTAATAAAATGTCGAAAATACGCTACAATAATTTCTAGTTAAATTGGCTATAACTCTGTTGATATTGTACAAAATGATTTGAAAAATACAGAATTTACTTTTATGTACAATTTCTAATTAGTTGATTGTATTTTCAAACCTCATCATTATTCATTTAACTACAAATTTGCTATGCTTTATCAATAGTTTTTTTTCTCGTGAATCGTGTTGCTTCTTGTAATATTAATATGGTCTGGTAGTTATCGCGTGAGTTTTGCCTATGTGTGTATTTTAAAGTGCTATTTTCTTTTTATACTCAGCTATATATGGATATAGCCCATAGTATGCATAACGGTAACGCACTAAGGCTATATACATACATGATGGTACACAACTGAGATATATATTTTCAAGAGATTTCGTGAAATGTGGATTATTTTAAGAAGTAATATACAAATCGGTCAATTTTTTATTTGCTCGCAATTCGGATACATTCGTAGGCGCTTACCCAGCGAGTTTCAGGTAAAAAAAAAAGAACATGCCAAACTACACAATTTGTTCAGTGGTAATGGATTCCGCGACGAAGTTTACACACATAGTCCCTCTACATATTTAGACAAGTAAATTTGGCAAGAGATATTATTATATCGGACACATTCGAGATGATACCTATACACAATAGACATGTACATGTACATTGTACATAAACATCATTTTATTTGCTTTTTTAATTACTCTGATTTGACAAAATTAGAGTTATTGAGCTCATAATAAAAAGTTTTAAAGTTTAATAAAAGTTATTTCAAAGTATTTCATGTGGTTGTTGAAAATTACATTTCTAATAGAATTTATTTTCACGTATCGAAAAATAAACACTAAATTTGTTTAAAACTGTATACTGTTGTAGTATATATTACTATATTAGTATATTAATAGGTATATATATAAATATATTATTATGTTTGGTTTGTTGTAGAAAATTAAGTTTTCGATTGTTTTGTGCTGAACGTCTAAAGTCGGTCGATATAATGTAATAATTTGTTTATGGACTCTGAGCTGAAAAGGGGGAGGCTATATTGGTTGTATAATGTTGTTTGTTTTTCCTAAAAAAAAAAAAAAAAAATCATGATTTGGGCAATAAAAAAGTTTGGAAAAAGTTTAATGCAATAGAGCATAATATTATTGTACATAGATTGGATATTAAATCGACTGTATCCAAAATGAAGACGTCTTCTGATTGAACTTTCAAAAAGATCACAGAAGTAGACGAATTATATATTATTATGCAAGCACAACCGTCTTGAACGAAAGCTTGACCATATGTTTCATGACAAGTAGGTAAGTACTAATTATAGTAACTCGAAGTTCGCTCATAAAATAGTACCTATCATTATCACTATCTATTATTCGAATCTAATGGTTTGTCATCGGATTCGAACGCGCGTGAACCCCTCTCGACGCGTATCCCACTCCTTTTTTTCTCTCGTCGAACTAACCCCCTTTAATGGGTGGACGGCTCGAATACATTTTTTCACACCATAAGAGAACTTTTTCCTGTTCTCTTCCCAATATCCTCTCCCGCGGATCGCCATTATAATATTATATATAATAATATTGCTGCTGCCGTTGGTGGTGGGACACGCGTTGATTGGTAGTGGCCTCAACCTGTACGAGTGTAGTCGATGAACACACACACACACACACACACACACACACACACACACACACACACACACACACACACAAATACACGTAGGTACAAGTATTATATTATTACTATTATTATTACCATTATTATATACAGAACACACGCATATAATTATCTGGTTAGGTACGGTCTTAGTTAAAGTGTCGAGTTTCGCCGCGTCAGATCCTGCACGTAAAAGTTGTAACCGTGCCCAGTCGGGTCGTATTCCTCGCCGTAATCGTGTCTTGGTGCTGCTTCCGTCGCGAGGGCGTACAATAATAATAATATAATAAGTAAATCAGTGATAACTATATCACACTAGGTAACACATAGGTAACACACTATAATATTATACAGTGTGCGAAGTTTTAGCGTTGGCGTCGTTTTCGTGTAACGGTGTACCTACATAATAATATAAGGACAACTCGAGGCGTGCGTCGGCAGGAGAATATCAAAAAATATGACATGTATATTGTATATAGAGCGTGTCAAGTGTCCGTGCCGTAGGTACTATAATACATAATATTTACCAAGCATGATGCGCACATCCAAGTTTACTTTAAATTCTGATATTTGAAATTTTTAAATATACGCAAAGACAGCTTTTTAAATTAAATTCTTGAATTTTTTTGTATTACTTAAGAAGTGCCCTGTGGTGATATAAACTTCTGTTTTACATTTTTTTTTTGAAAATTTTGTTGTACGCCTAACTAAATTCAAATGAGTATTGAGTAGTTTCTTAGTTATTAAAACGTTTGTATCAAGAATAATATTCCTTAAAAATGGTTTTACTAATATATACAATTTACGTAATATTGAAACTAGTATTTAATATACTTGGGCTATTTTTACAATTTTGAATTTATTAATGTTGAATGTTCATAGATGAATATTAAATATTAATAACTACAATTTTCAAATCATCGTAGCCCCCATATCTTATAAACCCATTACCATAGACCTTTTATCTTTAGAACACAAAGTTAAATAACTTAAAAATACTCATACAAATTGTGATTCTGATGCGTCAAATTTTTCAAAGAAATTGTCCACTGATTAATTTACAGTTGGGAGGGGGGGGGGGTCTTATTTGAAAAACAGAAGTTTGTATCTCCACTGTACACTCCTTAAGTAGTATAAAACTTCTCAAGAAATCTTTAAATTTAAAAAAGTTTAATCACTCTGTTTAATATCTATTGTTAGATGTAATATTGTGCGATTTATACCGTCCTAGGTAGGCGATAATTATTTATATTTAGAATATATGAAATTGTAATTATTTCTGTTGAAATTAAAATATATTAATACACAAACTTTACTGCAGTTACGGATGACAATAGTAACGATTGTTCTGAATCGTAACGGCGTTGATTAGTAATATTTTTTACATCCGATTTTAAATCATCCTTATCCTTCGTACAACAAAATATCAAAACTTGGACTTAAATCAGACGCTGTTCTCTAAAGTATTACAATATGTAATTATTTTTGAATATCGATGGTTCTTGTGATAATTTTTCAAACAATTAATTTAATTTATAAAATCGTAATATTTCACTTAACATCGAGAGTATAGGTGGTGTAATCGTTTAGTGCAAATCACATATACATTATATTATATCTCTTAGATATATATATATTCCTTGGTGTGATGAAAATTTCATAATATAATCATTATTTCAGTAGAAAACAAAAATCAAGGGTTTGGTTGCTCGCGGTGGTAAAATAATGATATGAATTTATTTATAATCAATCTCTCGGTATATAAGGGTTGCCGGGACGACTCTCGACACGTTATTTTAGGTCACCGGCGGAGACGATAATAATATGAATCTCTGGCCCCTGCGACCCTGCCACTTAATTTCTCAGCGATAATTACATTTAACAGGATTTACGGTGACAGTGTGAGACGAAACGGATTATATATTTCACGACTTCATCAGGTCCTTATACCATGGTAATATTTTTGACTTGGAGACGATACGGTCGTGCGGCTGATTACTTATTATAATATTGTCGTTGATTTCACTGTTTATCTCCTCTCATCGTTGCTCCTAGCAAGGTTCAAGTCGCACGTCGTACATGGTTTTATTATTTTAACCGTCATAAAATATTAACAAGAAATAAGAATTATTACACTTCAACCGTTTATGCGTGTAGTTGAACAATGATTTAGGTAGGTAGGTACTTAAGAGGCGTGGTTTTCGTTTTCACATCTAGGTAAGAGAGATTATATTGTAATATAATTGCGTCGCAGACAATACTACGAAACTTTATTAACGGGAAATCTTTGAAAACCGAAAGACGCGTATTTAATTGTATTATCGAAGTGGATAAACACAACGACGTTACAACAAGCAGTCATGCAGGCTATAATATTAATAATATTATACATTATGTCGACGACGTTATTTCGAAAAGTTTGATTTTGATTTTTTTTTCTCTAACGGACCCAGATTTAAACATAATATGTATTTGTGTTATTTTTATTATTTTTAATATTTTTTTAGAAATCAATAAAACATTTTCCAGTTCCTACTTCTAAAAATATTTCAATCAAGAGGAGTTGATGAGCATTTTGAGTTTCATTTTTGATTTAAAGTTTTAATATTTTATGTGACGGTTCTGACCGAATTATTTTTTATATAAGCTAAAAATCGATCATATTTAATATTTTAGAAAGGTTAAAAACATTTTTTTTATGTAATAAAAAAATAAATACATATACTTTCCTTTGATATAAATAGATGGGTGTAAAAGTATTTATATTATATTGTATAGGTACCTACTACTGCCACCTTCTTATTATTCATCAAATTAATTAAAATTATAAATATTAAAAACGGCGTGTTTGTAATTTTATATTTTATATTTATTAAGTGATCAGAAGTTTTAGTAAGTTTTTAAAATAAAGTTGATTCTATAACTGAAGGATTATTAAAATAATTTAATGATAATATAAAGATTTAATAATTTAATATAAGTAAAATAGTATTTTGATAACAGCGAAGTATAATTTTTTATTTTTTATTTTTCAATCTGTACCTTTACACTAAATACAATAAATAATAAACGTATAAAAAAGGTTCATGGACCGGCGGACTGCTTGATTGAAGGGCGTCTATTGACACTTCTTCAAAGTTCAAATGTTAATATTATTTTTTTTTTTTTTATAGTGCTTATTTGTTTGTCAGGAAGGATGAATTTAACCATTAAGGATGTCTCCATTTTAGGCTTTAGCCGAACCTATGGAATCTATGGTTAAAAATAAAACTGATATTTTTTTGATCTGTTGTAAGATTTGTCTAACTAATATTCGTTTTGCTTTTAATTAAATAATTAAACGGTAACTATATCAGTCTTTGTTCTAAGTACCATTTTAAAGCCAATAACCATTTAATTGGCCTACAGTATCCTAAACATTTTTTCCTCATACCACGTCACTCATGATCACAGTGATCTTGGTCAACTATAATACGAAACATTGCATAATATTAACTCGGTTTATAAATTATAACATAATGTTTTATATTGGTTTTCAAATTTAAATTTATGTTTAACTATATATCTTAAAAAACTTTAAAATTTAGCTATAAAAAAAATATTTCAGATACCGAAACTAATTATGCAACCACCACATAAGGATTTTGGTAGGTATCCTACCCAAACCATTATAAAAGTATATTTAATCAATACTGTTCAGTGTTCACTTAAAATAGTGGCCTGTTCATATTTTTAATTATAATTTTATTTATGCATGGTATTTATATGATGAAAAAAAAAAATTGATTATTAAAAACACAATTAATATATACATATACCTACGGGAAGGTATATGTTTGGAGATAATAATTTAACTGTAAATATAGTTTGAAGCAATATAAATACAAGTTTTATTAGAGTATATAGCCATATACTATATAGGTATGTGAACCAATTTATTATTATTATTATTATTATTATTATTATTATTATTTATTTAAATAATTGTTATTGAGTCTTCGTTTTTGTATTAGGTATAGGCATGTTTTATACATATCATAAGTATAGTATAAAATTATGATAAAATCTATATGCTAAAAATGAATTACGTAGAAACACGTGTTTCTTTTTACATTTTTTTTTTCGCAAAATTGATTTTTTATAATAAAGTACAAAATTGAAAATATCACATATAATAATATATACGTTATCATAATACAATTTTAATTATGTTCGATAAAAAAATAAGACGGAATCAGAAAATATATTATTTTGTTTATTATTTTTTGTTTCTGGATTCAAAAATAATACATACACATTACTCACATAAAATAAATAAATAAATACATTTATATTGGAACTCTGGTTTGGTCAGTTCAAACATTCAATTTCGAACGGGTATAACAGAGTAAATAGACGGAGAACAACATTATTTTTCTAAAACATAATTTAAAATTTAAATTTAATTAAAATATTAATAGGATTTTTTATGTTAGATAAAATACACAATGTGAAATATTCTCAATACGTATTATAATAAATTCAAAAAAGAAACGTTCATCCATAATTTTCAATCAAAAAACATAATTAGTTTTTGTCAGAATCGTACAAGCATAATAAGATGACTATTGTCTAATATTGGTATGCCGTATAGATATGTGATACATATAATAGTAACTTTATACCTACTGTATACCTATAAGTAAATATTATAATTAGAACCAAATTCGAGAGCCATAAATAAAATGAACATTTAAAAAGTTCAGAGAGCGGTAATAACTATTAATTTCATTTGAATAGATGTATTGTATTTCTTCAATTTAGTCTGCATAAAAATAATACAAAATTATTACTATTATACATAATAATTTATAATTTATAAAAAAAAAATTAATACATTTACTCATAAATATGTTTATTTCTACGATACACAATAATATATTGTATTAAAATTAGGTATAATTATAAAATGAACAATACAAAATTCGTAAAATATAATATACACAAGCTGAATTGTCTGCCGTCGTCTCGAGTACGTCCGCTCACTGTAAGGTTGAACACCAAACAATAAGCCTGAGGCTTGGTGCTCAAACTTAAAGTGGGCGGCCATACCCATTCAGTTTCTTTGGTCTACACAGGATTGTATGCGATCAGATTTGGCGATGTTTAAAGTTGAGTTGTGGTACCTATAGCGGTTAAACGCGTTTCATTTGTTTGACTAACAATATACAAAGAGGTAAGTGGTTTACAATAATTATTATTACCGAGTAATTATAATATGGATACAATTCGCGTCTTACATAAAAATTAATCATCTAATAACTTACCGTAGGTATATATCATTTATAATTAATGTTTAATATTGAACAAATGAAAAGTATAATAATAATTTAAATAATGAAAACAATTCTTACATGCATATGAATGAAGAAATACATTAAACATTTCATTCAATATTAAATTTCACGTTATGTCTCAAAGATATTCTTGACATTCAATTAATTTATTCAACTGAATTTGGTTCTAAAAATATTTAATAACTTATAACCCTTGGCCTTATACAGTATAGATACGCTTTATGACAGAGTAACATTTTTTTTTTTAAAATAATTATTTGCAATTAAAATATAATTTTAGAACATGATCATATTTAAATTTTTAATGGGTCCATCATTAGCTAACCTGTGAATGTATTTAGAATGAACCTAAAAAACAAAATTCAACCAGCTATTAATTGACAATAAAGTTTTTATTAAAACTGTCTTTTTAGAGGTAAGTGCAAAAACTGTATAAACTATTTAAGTTACATTAAAATTATTATAACATTTTATACTCATATTATTTAATTCTAATTCTTAAAAATTTCAATTTAAAGTAGGTATATTAGTATATACCTAAGTCTTTATGTATAAAAAATAAAAGTTTGAAATTTCATTTGTACGGTTTGAATGTTTGAATAGGTACATTTATAGACATATTTGTTACAAATGTATTTACTTCGAAACCAAATAGTTTTATGCTATTTAGTTAGAACTCAATTATTGAATAATATGAATTACATAATGCATACAAATATAAACACGTTAATATGTATTTTTTGCATGAACAAAAAAAATCTATATATTTAAAGGGGTTTATTATAAAAAGTGTTAACGAATGTATAAAAGATCATTATTTTAGATGGATGGAGGTTAACGGAACAAAAAAAAGTACTAATTAAAATCTAGGTTAATTTCACTCTTTTTATTAAAATATTAATTGAGTAATCACCATAGGGACTGATTTTTCATATTTGTTTTTTATTTTTTTTTTAATTAAATAATAGGTAATATTTTTTTATTCGAAAATTGCAGCACGAGGTCAAAGACTAAAATTAACTACAAAATATAAATTTTAATTTATTAATATTTTAATGAATACTTTTACATACATAATTAAGTTATGTGTTTGACAACTAATAAATTGAACATTATAATATATTCATATATTATATATTATATATAAATATATTGACGAGTACAAAATACACAGAGAAAATAAACTTGTTGGGCTATACATAGGCAATGTATAACAACCGTTTACAAAAAATCAATCTTTCTTAATGTACATGACATATATAGTATTTACAATCGAACATGTTTATTGATAGGCACGTATATCACCATAATTCGGTCGAATCGATAAATTAATAAGATGGAATTTAATAATTTTTATCCAAATTCATCATTATATTCCGCAGTATTAGATCTGTAACCATATAGTAGTTGTATTTAAGTCGTATTTGATGGTACAGAAATATACGAGACATACTCAAATAAAAGTAAATAAGTGCACTGTTTGCATAACTTTTTGTTTATAGTTTTTAAAGGTAAAAACATAATTTGTCTGCCGGAGTTTTCTTTTCTTGCCTACTTTATTTTCTGTTTTATTTTTCACAGCACATAAATAACTTTACTCTAAAAGTTTTCTCATCCAAATACTACAGTGCCACCACATAACATTCATCCTCAATTAACCTCGTCATGAACTTCAGTCTTAGCAAGTCATAACTATTTATATATTGCACACACACTTCACTCATACTTAGCGTTTGGAAATTTCAAGAAGTACAAAATGTTGATGTATTTTCATTTTCATAAAAATCTTTTGGCATGCATATTATTGCGAATAACGATTGAACGAACTCGTTTGTTTTTAAGTTTCACTGAAATTTTTAATACACATGTTTGTATGTAATAATTTAAAATCATAAATAATGAAGGTACAAGTGAATAGCACATTTAAATCAAATATAATCAGTGGAATACTAAATAGTAAATAGTTATGGTAGGTATCAACAATTAGGTAACACTATATTATTATGTCCATATGTAAAACGATTCAAACAACTATTTACCTATTAAAAACACTTATAGTTTTATTTTTGGCCTTTAGGTATAAATTAATAAATTGTAATTTTGTAATACAAAATATAAAGTATAAAATATTAGAATAGATAATTTATCATTATTCATTACTAGATGGACACGGCAATGCGTTGCTATTTCTAGGTTTTTGTGATTATGCGAGCAGTATTAATATTACCAGATAGGCAATCTACCTGCGGTAGATCGTGGACCCCACGTGGTACGTACGTAAGTGTATAATTCAACTCTAAAGTATCAAAGTTATATAATAAATTAATACAAAATCCTATCCTAACCTAATTGTACTAAATTCCGATTAATAAAAAGAAACCAAACATTCGCATGTATAGCTAAAGAAAAATGAATAAAGTAAAAATAAGAAAAAACATTGTAAAAACAATGCATACAATTTGTACACCAAAACCGTGGTTCGAACTCGAGACCCCTGTTTAAATCCCTTGGAAACTCTGGATTGGATCCCTTATTTATATTTTTTCATGACAAAATGTAGCCTGTCTTCTTCCCCGTAGTCTAATCTACCAAATGTACCAAATTTCATCACAATCGGATAAATGGTTTAAGAATGCATAAAGGACATAGGGGCAAAATTGTTTTGTCTTTTATATATATAGATTTCATTAATAAGGAAAAAAATAGGAACATAATTCAAAATCAAATATTTAATACTATCGTCTATTTTATCTGCACAATTATATTAATTATTGATTCATAATTTAGAAAATAACTTGAACTATTAAAACAAATTAAATAATAAACTCACGACATAACAATGAATTATACGGCTGTTTCATAATTGTCTCATAATACTGATTAATATGTGTATATAGTCACAAATTAAAAAAAGACATAGCTATTAACAGATTTTCATCAGTATATTTTCAAAAATATTAAAAATATAATACTTGTTTCAAAATTATGTGAAATATTTCTTTGTAAGCCAATATGTCCAACCTCAAAAACTACTCTTATTTTAGTATTTTAAATTTTTCATTAGTAAGTTATATTTTGAAATTAGTCTTATAAAATCTTAATATTATTTTAATTTGCTTCATAAAACGTATCTTTAACTCTAGAAATATTTGCAGAGGCTTACGAAAATTTCTCCGGGAAACATAAATTTGCGAATGAGAAAATTCGACAGAAGAAAGACGTGTTGAATTAAGGAAAATAACCCAAGAGATTGATAAACAGCTTTCGCTGATTAATATATTTCAGGTACCTACTACAATATTGAGATGTTTACAACGTTAACCACGCGAACAACTTTTTAGACAGTAGAACAACTTACAACTAATCCATATGTAGATTATGAGATAAGAGTAGATGTGAATCTTCGATACATTTTAACATTTTATTTTAGCGTTGTAGAATGTGATAGGAAATAATACACAGGGCTCAAAGTATTCCGGCAGGTTTGACAAATTAAAGCGCCCTCTCAAAGACATTCGATCATTTATTGTGATTAGTAATATGGTGCAACCGATGTACTACACTATATTATAATATGTATAATACATCGTGTCGATTTAATCCGACATTGAGTTTTTCACTGAACTAAACATATTATACGTTCAAAGGAGGTGAAAAAAACTAATCACAGGGTTAATGGTTAGCATATATTCACTATATAGTACACCCAAATGATTATTGGTAGCTTGGGTACACATCGGAGCTGTTTGATTAAAAAGTTTTAGTCAGATTTAGTTATATTTAGGTATTGAAAAATGCATGTATAATTCATTTTTTTATGTCTCACACCGATAAACCCAATCAAATAAAAATTATACTAATAAAAAAAATAACTTTTGAGCTGCAGAAGTCTTATTGCATAACTCAATATGATGAGAATATTCATGATTTTTTTTATACATTTTAAAAGAGTTACAGATTTGTTAAAAAACTTGATTTTTTAAAACCGATAATCTCCCAAATTACATTACGGAATTAGATATTACAAAATGAATTAATACAATTATTTATGTTCAAAGTCGCAACGATGTAATTTATGAATTATAGACAATCGGTCTTTGGTTACCTACTTGATAATGACGTGTAATCATTTTTCTTAATTATGTATCATTATAGGACACATTTCTATAATGTAACGTGTCTGCAAATGTTATATCTGGCGTATTTATTCAGCTATCACGCCACCAATTCGAAATTATTGGTGATTATTTCATCACCAGATATCTGATAATACAATACATTACCATACCACGTTTATCGTTAACAATTAGATTAATTTCTGTTAATTAATAATTAATATAATATAATATATATGTGTGTGGTTATAATTAAAATTAAGAAGTCTGAAATTGATTTTTGAGCGCAACAGTGAAAGGTATTATTTTTAATTTTTAGGTTTCATATTGTATATAGGTACCTAATATTCTACGTTTTATACAATTTGTACGTATTAGGTTGTTCCCGATCGGATGGCATTTGGATATTGAGCTTACGCATTGGTAATGGAATTTAGTGTTCAGTAAAAGTCACGATTAAAAATCGGTTTATTGAATCGAACACATTTGATTTAAATATTTAAAATACTTACGTATATCGAAACAGTGACGGAATGCTAAGCAGGCGCGCAATGACTAAGGTCGTTTTTGACATAGAAAATTTGATATGCAAAAAAAAAATCATCACTTTTAAGCCTAACATCTTTCGACCGGCCATTTTATCATATTATCTAATATAATATTTTGAATATTAAATTTGTCGCGCACTGGAAGTGGCACGTGAATATTCCGACCATGCGTTGCTTCGTACCCCGACGAAAACCCGGAATTCCGTATAGTTTTGCACGCTGGTGTGGTTCGTACCATGTATTTGCATAATGACATCCGGTACCCGTGTAGTGGTAACCAGACGCATATATACCGCGGTCGAACGCAAAAAAAAAAAAATTAAAATAGAATACCGATTGGATTGTTAGGGCAAAAGACGCGTGTGGTTCCACCCTCGAATATAATATTTTATATCGCGGTTTATAAAGTCGGTCGCCGAGTAACTACAACGTCATTCCATAACACAACATTTTGATCGACCTATTTAATGTTATATTTTTCTCTTACTAACGGCCCAAACGTAAAGTTTATCATAACTTTAATATTGTTATAAACATTAATATGAAATTCATAGTTAATGTTCACGTTAAAATCAATAATGAATAGATACGTTTTAATAATTTATTATATATTTTTTTCTAATTTAGTTTCTATAAAGTTATTATATGTAGATATATTATTATATAGATAATAGATGGTCTTACTGTAATATTATATTATTATGTATTATTCAAACATCGTTACGTTACGACGGGGTAGATATTTCTTTTTTAACTTTTGTATAAGTACCTAAATAAATAATTAAAAAAAAATTAGAAATACAATTTAAAGACTTCTTAATGTATCGCGATAAAGGTATAGTCAGAACATTATCTTTCCATTGAAAAACTATTTTTATATTTGAACTTAAAGTGTAGGCCTAACTTATTGAATCACTATATTATATTGAGACTGCAGCGTTTGTAATTTCGAATAAGTAATTTAACAAAATACTTGCGTATAACTGTAAGTATATAATTTTCTGTGATACAATTGTTTTGAAAATAACTTCACAGCAAGGCGTAGTTATGCGTTATAAAATGGCCCTGCAGATTGGACTTAACCAGCCCTCTCAGTTGTAGCCGGGTCGGCCAGGGACAGTAATATCAGATCCTGATGCCGCTGCACGCACGCCACTGATCTAACATAGGTACGCATTATATTGTATAAAGGAATTCTATTCTTATTAGGTCAAAACATCGGTAATCTATATATATCTGCTGCTAGGTTATTGACAGAATCGAACCGGAAATAGTACAACACGCCAGATATTACATAAGCGAGCGCAGACGGTGCATTCCTGCAAACTTTTTAATTCAACCCTCCGACACAACCCATCAACAAGATTGGTAATTTTTTTTTTTTTAGGAGACCTTCAACATTGTATTTAACGAACTCGAGTTTTTTCTTTATTATTATTAAACCGAGATACCCGTATTTTGTCCTATCAAGTCGTGACAAGGAAAAAAAAATATTTACATAAATCGTAATTTATTTTTAGGTTTTAGACAGTATACTCAAACTAAACACGATTTAGCCATTCAATTTCTTTTCAAAATTAATTTAGCAGGTAAAAGGCAAGTAACGATGTATAGTCTATTGATACTATATTTACATAATCGCCGACCTAGCTGGTAGTAGTTTTAAGTCATATATTTCGATCGAATCGAATTATTCAAATATAATTATTTTTAATCATGCCATAATAATATGGTCTCTCATTTACTCGACATTCAAGCATTCAATCTTAATTGATTATATGTATTTTACGTTGCTGTATTTCCCAAATAATAACATCAACGACGATGACTTCCTACGTGTTTAACTTGGAGACGAAGTTCTACGGAAAAACACACGCAGTTATGTTACTTACTCCGAACGCCCGGCCACCAAAATAAAAATAACCGATTTAAGGGGGCTGGAGCGTAATCAATTCTAAGGAATATTCTAAGGATTTTCTAAGGAGTAAGAACTAGGCATTTTATATTTCTGTTTATCTGGGTCTTGTGTATGTGTTGTAAGTAGATGAACATTAGTGTGTGTAATTCGTAGTACTGATCACGTTGTATATGGGCATCATAAAACGTCTGTCATTTTACTAACGCGCATGCATATGTCACCATTTATTGCTTTATAAAATGACAAAAATTTTTTTTCAAAAAATACTACCTCTGACTTCAATCACTATGCTCAGTAGGATGTTCCGATTTTAATTTTGAAAACAGATTTGAATTCCCCTCTAAATTTACTATGCTTTAACTGTCGTACATTTTTCATATTCTATATCAATGTATTTAAATTTGAATTATAAATATGTTCTATTTTTACTCTTTTTGTTAGTAAATTTCTAAGTAAAAAAAAAAATAAAAATCAGAAAAATGAAATTGTCAAAGCATAGATAATTTAGTGCAAATTCAAATTTGCTTTCAAATTAATATCGGAACATTATATTGGGCGTAGTGATTGAAGTCGTGAGCTATGTTTTCAACCGAAAATAAATCACGCTCCAGCCCCCTTAACAGGTTTCGTTTTTTCTGCAACTGATTTATAAGTTGCTTATATTCCCAAATTTAAATTTAAAAATCAAATATTTTAGTCTTTTTTGGCAGGGAAATGTACGACCTTGAAAATTGTTTATTCACATTTGTAATGATTTCTTACGATTTATAAATGAATAGAAGAGTATTGTAGGTATATCATTTAAAATCACGTGCATTTCTTTAGCTTAAATTCTGTCTAAATTTCTGAATCAAAAACTTGTCCGATAAGTGAAGTCGATTTTAGTGCAATATTTGGTATCTTGTTTACAGGTTTGTTATAAACTATACGCGAATTACGTAGTTTACCTAAAATAACTATTGTTTTTGTTGTGAAATCAAAACTTTGAATATTTGATAAATCAAATATTCTTATAAGGGTCTCAACCATTGGTAATATAATTTTATAATTGTATTCGTATTTAAGTAAAATGTACAGAATCATTTTTAGAGGTACTGAATTCAAAGAGTCTGTATCCTGCGGACACAAAAAACAAAATTATTTGATTGGTTGAGCGTTAATATTGAATGCTTATTTCTATATTGTATAAATTCATATGAATAAACATAGATACGAATCTACGCAAAATTCTCTAACGGAAAACCAAAGGACGCCCTGAAACGAATTAATAATAGCAAGTATTTAAATCTACCGAATGAAATAATATTAGACATTTACGGAATGTAGAACAGAATAAAATATTCTCCTTTAAGCAGCTGATAACACCTGTAGACTTGCAGCTGCTGTGCCATATACAAATGATAAAAACCTGCTTCTATTGTAACATAATATTTATACACTTTTTATGGTCTCATAGACGGTGTGTATTAAATCAAAATCATTTGGAAATATATTTTATTATATACCTATGTGAGTAATGGTATGATATTTTGGGTGTGTATGGTGAACATAATGGCGTGTCAACAAACACAGTGCATTATTATAATGTCGGCGGCATGCATTGAGAAAACGAAGTTGTGCGCTGATGTTTAAAGAAACCGGAACGGACGTTTTGTAAAATGTACGCTTTCGAGTAAGATGCGTAATAAATTCTCGCGGAGTATAGCGGCGCTAAGAAAACTTCGAAGAGTATGAAAAAAAAAAAATGAAAAAAAAAGAATGGGATAAAAAATGAAACAAATATCGAAAAGATCTTCGAGCGAGACGTCCCTGTCGCAATAATACCCTCGACCGTGGCGCGTAATCACAAAAGTATTACCCCGTGATCGACGCGGCTTTATTAAACTAACGTTATTAAGATACGTGCTATGAAATCTAAACGCGACGACAGGGGACTAAAAAAAAAGCCATTATTGCTCAGACATAATAAGGAGACGCAATGTATATTTGTTTAAGTTTGAATCGAATGCCATATACATATTATATAATATAATACGTATTAGGTAGGTATTATAATATGATGTACCTATATATATTTATATTAAATCGTGTTTCAACGGAATCGCGGTTATTTCACTTTTATGTAAGTGTCTCCATTTTCCATTGTTTTGTTAGTCGAGTGACACGGACACTCGGCATTAAAATGTTTGCGTTTTCTCTATTATTGTTTGCGATTGTTATTACTATCCATTGACATTTTGCCGGGACTCGAAGCTATAATATTCTGCTGCACCGAATAAATTACCTCTGGACGTGAAATCATTGTTATTTATGATATCACGTTAATATTAATATTATGAACTTAGGCGAAATATTTTCGTTAAAGTTCGTATAAATGTGTGTAATATAGAAATAGAACTTGGTTTTTGGAAAATATTATTAAGCTATGTATGCATACAATATAACATAAATATATCAATATAGAAATTAAAAGTAGGTAGGTACAATTTACATATTAACATATATTAGGAGTATATAATGTTTTTAATATTAAGTCTGCTGTTGTAAACAAAACTGTTGATATACACTTAGTAAATTTCCAATAGTATTTTTTTTATTCTGTTCGTAATTGTCAAGGCATGGTTTGTATGAAATATAGTTTTATGAAAATCTACCGGAAAATTAGGAAATCTGGATGGAAAATTACAAAAAGTTGCGCTATCTGTCCAACAAAAAAATAATAAACCTTCTTACCACCATGTAAGTGTGCACTAAGATAGAATCTTTCAAAATACGCATTTTAAAGTGGTGCTTCCACAAGTATTTTGAGATTGAAGTTAATCGATGAGAATTTTTAAGTTTTTGAACACAGAAATTCACAGAAATTGAAATAACTAATTGAACAAAGTTTGAAACATATATACTTGGAATTTTTAACGGGCTACGAAGTACACAGGATTAGCCAGTAATAATATAAAGAAGATGACAATCTTCGTACGTTTAGAATACACGTCAATTGTTATTTTCATTAAATTATATCAGAAGTTTGTTCATATGGATACATTTTTAAAAATCCAAAGAAGCCAAGAATTTCTGAATCGGTTTTAAGCCCTGAAAAAATCAAAATATGGGTAGGTATATGTTTTTTTAGCTTTTATTAAAAAAAACCACGGAAAATCAATTTTTAATTAATATAAACCCACTAAAATAATAGAGCTTTAAACTCTAGAGAGGAAATATTACACTTTGTGAAGATTAAAAAAGTTAACTTAACTATACATAGATATTTAAAAATTCTAAAAATATAAGAAACCAGATAAAGCTTAAAGTTTATATTTTTGCATAAAATATAATTTATATTTGACATAAAAGAAAGTAAAATAATAATATTAACAACAAAATACATTGGTTAACGCCAACTATATAATTGAAAAATGTTTTTTTATATAAAAATTTGAATAATAAATATTAAGAGTAATATGATCTCCAAACTGAGTCGTATTTGTACATTCTTGGTAAAATGCATCATAATATTATCTATAACATCCAGAGTTGTATGGTCAGGATTTCAGGTTTGAGGGGAGGCAAAATTTTTTTATAGTCCAAAAAGCCTGAAAATGTTACTTTCTCATGGTTTCTCATCAGTTGTTCTTAAAGCAATTTATTTGAAATTATCTATGTATACTGCATAATTTTCTTTTATGGACATTTGAAATTGAATATTTAGACAAAAATAATGATATATTTTACCGATATTCTAGTTATTATTTTTAAACATATTATTAATCGTAGAGCCTTGAAACTTTTCGTTATCGGCTTATCGTCGATATTGTTGATATACGTCGGTATTGACTTATGCGGTTTTTTAAATTTATGATTAATAAACACATCTATTACAGTGGCTTACACAATGACATGGCGGTAGTCTTTTATTTGATTTTGATAAGGCTTTTATAGTTTTATGGATTATAAATACACATGGCGTGACGATAGACATATTTAATAGGTACCCAAGTATTATATGCATGTAGGTGTGACACGTAATAACTTACGATAGTAAAATAGAGGGTCGCTCACCATTTACCACTAATAGCAAATATGTATAGTTGTATAACTGTAAACTTGAGGTTACCGCTAACAGTTAGATTATTCAGAAACTCACTACGTACCTCTCCATATAGGATATTATGATAAAATATGAAAAATAAAATATGTAATTGTATTCAATAATATTTATTTAAAATACATTTTTGAAAAACCATGGCTCATTGAGGAGGGGCTAAATACCGCATAGCCCCCCCCCCCCCGGGTTACGTCTCTGCACGGTGGCGTAGCCGGGGGGGGGGGGTGTTTAAATCCACCCATTGACATTTTCCCTCCTAATAAATATATTGCTTATAGGGTTCGGGACTGCATGCAAGTCATAAATTTGTCTTATGAAATGGCGAAATTGAATACAAAGTTTGAATTTGCATATTTGTGTATTTTTTAACTTAAATGTACATACAATTGTCGGGAAAAATTATATTTGGATAAAATTGAAAAATATCTTAAAAAATATTATGTTTGGTTAGGTACAATAGGCGATAATTTTGAGATTTGAGGAGGCCGAAGCCTTTTATAATACGCCATACTATTATAAAATTGAATAAGCTTAAAAAAATTAAGTTAATGTTTGGGAGGGGCGGAGGGCTGTTAAAGTTGTTGATGTAGTTTGGCTACAGTTGGCCCTATGTTCGCATATGTAAGATTTCATAAGCCTCTTTATGACAAAACTGTGTTTAAACTATAATAGACATCTAGATTGTAGATTGTACGAAGAAATAAACATCAGTAGATATAGGTACGTGTACGTTTATCAAGGTGTTCAAATATCACGTTATTCGTTATTACTTATTTATTAACCTAGTACCTATTGTATGTCAGTATTTTTAAAAATAAAGTTGTTATTTATTTATTTATCAGGTTTATATACCTACTTATTTTAGATTCTGAGTGGAACGATGAATGTATTGATTTTACAATGATGTGTGTTTTTTTTTGAAAACAAATGACCGTAGATACATGAAATTTACACTGGTTGTTATATTTCCAATTTCTATACATAATACAATTTTGATTTGTTTTAAACTATTCAGGGACATTTTCAGTTTCCAATTTTTTTAGTTTTTTTTTCTTTGAATGTCAATAAAACTTTATTTGTTGAGTAAAAATACTTGAAAATTTAATACAAGGCTCCTACTATATTGTTACAATAATGTTTGAAAAATATTAAAAATCCTTAGTCACAGTTTTTTTTTTATTATCATTTAAAGTTCAAAAATTGACAAAATATTGAAAAATCACGAAAATTAGCAAATTATTTTGAGTTAAGAATTCGTGAAAACTTTTCTTTTTAAAACTAAGATTTGAAAATTTAATACAAGATTCCTCATAATATTGTCTACCTTTATCAAAAAAAAAAAAAAAAAAATGTCTACAAGAAAGTCAAATTAAATTTTTATGAGCGTTTGAAATTCATATTTTTACAACATTTGATATTTGCTCGATTTCTTATGAGACGATTTTCTTATTTTATTGTAATTAAAAAACGAATGACTGTGGATATTTAAAAATTTCACTGAATGTTTATATTAGCATTTTCTATACATGATAAAATTTTGAAAATAATTTGACTATTTTTGAGCTGTTTACGGACATTGTTAGTTTTCAATTATTATTATTTTTTTCTATAAATATCAATAAAGTTTTATCTGTTGGGCCAAAAAGTGTAAAAATTTAAGTCGAGACTCATGATATATTATTACTATAGCAGTTGAAAAATATTAATAATACATTGGCACAATTTTTTTTATTAGCATTTAAAGATCGAATTTGGACAAAATTTATGAAATTTAAAAATGAATAATTATTTTGTAGTTAAATAGTTATAAAATCTTCAACTTTTATATCTAAGGATTGAAAATTTAAAAAAAGATTCGATGTAAGTAGTTCATTCTGTTACCAAATAATCTAAAAAATAAATAAGCACAATTTATTTTTATAGTCATTTTAAGTTAAAATTTGGACGAAATTACATATTAAAAAACCTAGAATAACTATTTTAGTTATTTTGTTATGATTGTATAATATTATTCGTGGGTACTTGAAACTTCTAAAGTATATTATTATATATCTATGATAGTATCATGATTTGTTGTACCTAATGGATATTGTGATATGATTAATTTGAAATTTATTATAGGTCAATTTTTTTTTTAATACCATAGATATTAGTGTATAATATATTAATAATATGTCTTATGATTTTTCAAAAATAATATAAACATGTTTTTACATAGTACATATATTTAAGCATATTTTGAGAATTTCGACTGCATATTTCGATAATTTTTAGTGCAACAAGTCAAGTCCTGAACCCTAAATTTATTTATAAACGAAAACTGTAAAACTTGATTTTAATCTATACTTAAAACACCCCCATTTCATAATCCTGGCTACGTCCTGTCTCTGCAGAACAATGATCATTACGGTTTTATTGAGAATACCTACGTTTAATTCATACAAAATAGACTATTGATTCATAAAATACGTCGTTAGTATTCCAAACTAAAACGTTAAAATTATATCGGAATAAACCACTTTCTGTTAAAAATGTAAGGATTAATACGTGTGAGCGCATTCATCTTGTTCAAAATCCTATTGTTACAAATCATACGATATTTACAAACAACACTATGAGTACACGCTTAAATATAATGAGCTAAAGATATTGTTATGACGGTGGTGCAAAATACCGGTTATATAGGGACTTAATAAAAAACAAATAAATCCAAAAAACCTACTTGAAAACAGTTGGGAAATATAATGTGATATTTTATTTTATTAATAGATCGATTATTTATCGTATTCCTCGCGTACCTCTAAATATTCAAAGCGATACTCCGACATAATATTGAGATGCGTCTTTGTGGCTAAGTACCTCATATGCATGTTGTAAATGAAAGTTAACTCTAATAATTAGTTTCAAATTATAAGCTGTGCTACATTATACCTAGTACCTATACATATTATTATAATATTATTGATCGGTATTGTTCAAGAGAACGACGACTCACAATAATATTATACATTCATACCGTCCTGTTTGCGAAGCGTATATACAATATCGGCGGTGCCTAAGCTCAGACACAAGTGTTTTCGCGTGTTTGTACCTATATTATACTTACATTATTTATGACGTGACGTCATTCGATTTACCCGTCAAGTAATAATAATAGTAATAACTTCCAAATTGAAAAAAATATGAAAAAATAACGTTTGACGTGAATCAAATTGTATATTATTATTTGCCGTAATTATGGTTTTTATTTTTGAGGTGGTAAAACAGAGCGTTTTATTAGGATAAATTTGAATCTAAATATAGATTTATAAGTCTCAAAATATTTTATATTAAACGAAATATACATCAACCTATTATAACCCTTGCGGTATATTCAGTTACATTTCGTTAGAAAAACTCGCGCAAAAACATCAATAACTGAGTTGTACCTGTGTCAATATTTTATATACAAGTGAGCCAATAAATTAGTTAGAAATTTTGAAAAAAAATTATTATTATTTGGTACGAAACATTTTTTCAGCGGAATTACATAGGCACAAGTATTTTATAAATCCATCCCGAACGTTAAAAATCTCTTTTATAAGTAATTTAGATTTAGCTAATACAAAATAGTATCTATATAAATTATAAAAATCAATCTTATTATTAGATAATAAATAATTGTGATCTAAATAGGTATAGTAAATAATTTCCATTAAGTTAATAAAGACACCCAAGTACCCAACTGATCTCTGAGTCTTGAATGGCCAATGTTTTACAAATATTCTGTGAATATTAACGTTATACTGGTATTCTAATGTTTCAGTTTACTAAACTTATAAACTTATAAACTAATAAACTGGATACAGAAAAAAATTTAAAAACTAAAATTTTTTTTAAAAATGTTTTAATAAAGAATTGCATTTATTTTGAGAAGGTATAGTATGCAGCGTTGTTCAATATCAATAATGGTGTTAAGTACAGTATAATTATTAGCTCTAAATGCACAAGTTACGACGAATGATAGATTTATTTTAAAATAACAGATAAGACACTATTCTTGAAAGGGTGAAATTTAAATACTTCAAGTTTTATCTGCCCAACAAATATTTAAAAGTGAGTACCTATTCAGTAAAAAAAAAAATTAAGTGCATCGAATATGAACTATGATGAAGAAAAAGAAAACTGTTTTATTCGTATTGTTCTGTAGTCATAAGTACCCAACTACGTGACTTATGAAAAGAAAGTATAACGGCGACCAAGACGAGCTTCTAAATTTCAAAGTCGTCGTATTTTCAAGATTATTTTTGAAAATTCTAGGTCATAATATATTATGAAAGTTTAAAGACGTTATTTAATTTTGTAGTTGGTAGTTGGTAGTTTGTCGATAGTTTTTTTTTTCATTTCATTTTATTTTTTATAAGGACTGGGTTTGTTTGTAAAACCCAAAACCGAGGATTTAAAAGGAATTTAATTTTTAACTCGAGTCGAGGGTTTCGTTTGTTCGTTTTCCCCTGCGAAACAATACTCGACGCGTGCGGCGTTGATACAGAATTTCCCGGACAGTTGAAAGAATGAGTCCTGACCGAAACTGCGAATATAAGAACAATGAAAAGTTCATGGGCGTTTTTACGAGAAGTTTCAAAATAAATCACCCTACACAGACGTGGGATGAAATCCTTCGCAGCGCGGCCGAAAGTCGTATAATATCGCCGATTCGTGATAATGTTTGTTCGCACTTTCGCGGACCGGCGCTGTAATAATATTATTATGACGTTCAAAATATGTTCAATCATAATAATTGTCAGAACGATTTGTGTCAACACCTCGACGGCCGGGCAAGACGTCACGCGAGTAGTCCACGAAATCAAATAAAACTTGTCGAAAGGTCCGGCGAATGCTAATAATAATAATAATAATAAATGCGTCGTAAAAGGTTTAACGCCAACATTTTATTAAATTACCAGCAGATTATTGTATATATGTGTGATTGAGAGACAGAGAGAGAGAGAGAGAGAGAGAGAGAGAGAGAGAGAGAGAGAGAGAGAGAGAGAGAGAGAGAGAGAGAGAGAGAGATAGAGAGATAGAGATAGAGAGCGTGTTTCGAGATTGATTTGTCGTATACATTTAACAGGGTCGGACTGTCGCCGAGTGGTAAAATAGACATAGGTTTGTGTTCGTAACAGTGGGTCATAAAACGAGAGTTGGTGTGGAGTCGACGTAACGCGTGGGCACGCTGTGACCGTTAAAAAACTTATTTAGACCATTCGGTCGTAAAAGCTCGGTTGCAAGACATATCATTATTATTATGGTTATGGGTATAAAATTATACGTGAATTCGTTCACCGTTTTCAATACGGTTTATTCACAAAACCGTAATAATAATATCTAATAATATATTATATACAAGTTTGGATATCAAGCAGATGTGGGCAATATTATTATTGGCCCCCTAAATCATTAATGTCCTTAGATAAATATAATAAATGCGATGGATTTACGTTTGGTTGGAAATGAGTATCGTACCTACGCTGGCCATTGAGCCTATCTAGTACTATTGTCATTGTAAACGCTCGTCAAGTGGCTGCGAACATTTTTATTTTTATTGAATTAATTTTTATCGGGTGCTAAAACGTTGCCATGGGTGTGCGTTAGGTATACACAATGATGGACTTTGGCCTATGTCTAAAATACAATAAATATTTTGCCGAAACGCTGAGTGCTATACCTACTATAGAAAATTTATAAATGTCCTCCTTATTATTATTATGACGGCGACGACGACCATTTAACGATACGTCTCGCGCACTGAAAGCACATAATACACTTAACGTCGAGCGTCGTAGTCGTCGGTGCCCTTCGACATAACGGGGTGTCTTCCGAAAAACACCGCACGTCTCCCATTGTTGTTGAAGAAATGTCAATACATAATTAATTCATCGAGTTCCGAAATAGTTCTCCGGAATTACTTCACGCCACGTGCACTGTGTACAGCTATACTATAATAATAGTTATTAGATTTATATTATATAAAAGTCGAATTCTGTATTATGTATTTAAAAAGTTGACAGCAAAAGTTCATTCAAGAATTCGTGAACTCGGTGTCTTTGTACAACAGTATTAAATATGATGTTCTTGGCGCAATAATATACTGAGTTTCTCGTCGTGTTCGACCCCTCTTTAGATTTTACCCTAAATTAACATATTTTATAAAATACAAAATTATAATTGTATCATAAGCTTTGGTTAATATACTTGGTTTAACCATACTCCATTCACGTTAAGAAAGAACCTCGGCAGCCAATATATGCGCAGGGGCGATGCTTAATTATTACTCGGCAGTTGTACAAATGGTTGACTTGGTGGAGGAGGTGACAAACGGATGTTCCTTAACCACCATTGACGAAAACTGGTCGCCGCCGAGGTTCCTTATCAACATGAATGGTGTATAGATTTAAAAGTTATCGAGTTGATTGAAATTACGTATTTCCATTAAAATTCAAATAGTTATATGATCAGTGTAGAATATGAGAAATGTAGAGTATGTAACGTAGCGATAACCCACAGCACAAGGAGACGTATATGGTCGGTTAAATAAAAGGAGGTCAACGTGCGAGAACAGTGCAAACCACACAAGGATACGCATTTATTTGTGCAATTATTTACATCGTTACAATATGGAAAAATACGGATGGAGTATCGCATAATATAAGAAACGGTTGACCCATGAAGGGGATACGTAGTTATACCGATAAACAGCTAACGTGATACCAATCAGCGACGAGGGAGTATAATATGATAATACGAGTTATACTATACGGGTACAACACCTCAGCCGTACACTTCAATTCCGTTTTTCAAGCCAACAACAACACTACTGCACCGAAGAAACTGAAAGTAACTCGTAACCCTTATAACACCGGATCCACTGTCAGACTGATATCCAGTCCTGTAAAGAATACTTTTAAAAAGTACTTGAGTAAATGCTCAAATACATTTTTTTTAAGTATTTAAGATACTACTCAAATACTTTGAAAAAGTATTTGGAATACTTTTCAAATACTTT
Source organism: Acyrthosiphon pisum (assembly GCF_005508785.2). Taxonomy (NCBI): domain Eukaryota; kingdom Metazoa; phylum Arthropoda; class Insecta; order Hemiptera; family Aphididae; genus Acyrthosiphon; species Acyrthosiphon pisum. Next base: position 51,178,652 of record NC_042494.1, on the reverse strand, counting down.
TGGTTTTTAAAGTGGGTTTCTAATTATCGTAATATAAATACATAGGTATAGTAGGTAATCTAATAGTTATCTAATAGTTTTAAAGGGAATATTGTTATTCAAAATTCAATAACTTTTTTTAGAAATCTGGTTTTCCCAAATCTTTGGGCTTCGGCTAACACAGAAATACAGAATATTTAATAAAACTATTATTCTATTATTGTAGTTGACAAAAATATTTTTCCAATCAATTATTTCGAATAAAAATAAAATGTTCGAAATAAAAAACCGAAGTATTCAATACCAAAAAGTATTTAAAATACCATTCAAAATACTTCATGCTAAAAGTATTTAAAGTTATTCAATACTTAAAAAAGTATTTGAATACTTTTACTTAAATACTTTACAGGACTGCTGATATCACCGGTCTCCGCTCGACGAAGGGAGCTTGGCGCGAGGAGCAAGGGAGTCGCGTTTCCATCGCACCATACTGCCGGGAGATTTCTCCCGTGGCGATAATGTTTGTGTAAGACGCCGTCTGGTGAAGCATTGAGGGTTGCACTACCGTCTGATTCCCCTGCGTGGTCAGTGATAACTTCTTGCTGGACAAGTGTTGCCTATCCGTCTCCACATCAACTATAAAACCTATCCACGGACCCCCCAACCAACGACTACATGCCGAGCAATGGGGTACGCACGATTGAAGGAAAATAAATTACGCATAAGCTCAGGCGTTTTGTACATATAGATGAGAAACGTATTAATCCTGCTAATATTGAACCTGGGTGATCGTTCAAATCACGTGACGGTATTACCGATGGCCGGACTGCATGCTAAGGTCTAAGGTCTCGTCCGACGAACCAGCACCGCTATTCCCTCATGTACGATGTATGTCAATTATTATTTACGTTTGCCAGAGAAATAAATGCAATTTTTTAGTTAAGCTACCGAATAATTTTAATTCATATAAAATAATTTAATTTATTGCTGTAAAAAGGTATACACGGTGACGTTGCATCGTATATAGGTATTTCAGACAAATTGGTTTTCAAGTGTTGTTCACCGATGACCAGAAACTATAATACAGAATTGTCGTATTGTTGAAATCAAACATTTAAATCTCTGCTAGAGTCAAAACCTAACCAAGGTTGAGTATATGCATTGAACATTTAAATTAATTATATAATACACTAAAACGATAATAATGAGTGTGATGCATTTTCAAATAAAATTCTAATTTTAAGATAGTACATTATTGAAAAAGTTGTAATAATGAAAACTCATGAAACTATTTATTTATTAAAAACATGGACTTAAATTGCTGTTAAAGACGTGTATTTAGTAAATTCATCATATAATATGTACCTAATATTGTATAACGTAAAATTCATATTTTTACTCTTTTTTTTGGGTGGTATAAGATTCAGAGAAAAATATAACAAGTGTGTAATGTATTACGAATAATTGTAATACTTGAAGGTAATATTGCAAGTCTGCGGTATTGTTAGCAATAGCTATCAGTTAGAACTAGTACAAATTACAAATAACAATACAAATTTCCAAATATTAACTTACTCATTTGAAATATAAAATAAAATAAGTTTAATAATAATAAAAACATTTGATATAAGGGTAAAAATTAAGCCAATAAACAAGTTACTGCAGTACCTCATGAAAAAATAACTGTTAAAATGTATTAATATTTAATAATAAACGTTTTTAATAATAGTTTGTTTGAATATAATAAAAAAAAATCAATTCTTTTTACTCGTTGTTTGGTCTTAAATGAAACAACTAACACGTGCACAAACATGTACACAGACAAGTTCCTACAAACACCATGTTCAACATAATAATTTCGATTCATAAATAATTTTATTTATTCAATATTGAAAGTGCATTAATTAAAAAATAAATCAATACATTTATAACGTTGATTTCATGTTTTAATCGTTGCAAAAATATCTTCATTTCTACACACTACATGACTTCGATTATTATTTTATTTTTTTGTTATTGTATTTTATTGAACAAAACGATTTCAAACAAAATGTCATGAACTGATGATATAATATGATATAAGTATTGCATCGGGTCTTGTTATGTTTAATTTTAATTTAATATTTCAATGTTCAACGAATTACTTTTTAGTTAAGCACCTATATATAACATATTATATAATGATATATTTATATAGGTATTTTTCTTTATCAACATTTTAATACCTACACATGGTAGTAACTGTAAAATCGAACATAAGTCTATAAACTATACATTAATATATCTTGAAACAGTGCGTATGACTAAGCACTAACTATATTAAAGTGTATTCTGAATATGACGAATTACTAAACATCAAAAAGAATTTAAACTCATTCGATCGGACGTGAAAAAGGAAACAATATTATATTTTTTTTACAGAAAATGAGTGGGTAGGTGTTTCTTTTTTCTGATTGATTCGAAGTAACTTACCCTTGTTTTTGTACCAAACAATATGAATATATATTATAATACGATGTAGATTTATATATATTATAAATAATATATTGCTTTTCTAAGAAATTTAATCAAAAAAGTGGTGTTATACAATACGCTCGAGTAAAATTAAATAAGTTAATTTAAAATGTTTGTATTAAAAATATCACATAAAATATTATTTTATTATGTTTATTTTTACTTATATTTTATTGAAAATCGTAAAATTAGACGACTGTTGGATATTTGGCATACATTTTTTTTTTATTTACAAATTATTAAAAGTATAATAATTTTAAACGCTATATAAATTCAGAAATGTCAATGTAATTCAATAATGACGGTATTGAAAAATTATCTAGCCATAACCTAACCATTTTATTTCATTTTTATGTGTATTGAAGTATAATTTTATATGGTTCCATAATTTAATAGAATACAGGCTTGTTAAAATTATATTTTACATCATTATTGAGATAAAAGAAAATTCGTATGTGATTCTCACAGTTTTCAGTATGACTCACTATATGACTGTGTTCTAATTTATATTTATTAGATGCGTTTATATACTAATAAATAATAATGTTTTACAATCGAAATTGCACTTTGGTGTGCAATTATGTACAGTATATATTTTTATAATATTACAAAAAAAAATTTTAACATGGTATTGGTTTGTTTCAAAAGTTAATATGGTTAATACTGTTGGTAATATTATTCATCAGGTACCTAACCTAACCTAATCTACTTAAGTAAATTAAAGCATATTTTATTGCCTGAATTACTTGTTTTAATTTTAAATTATACAAATTCTCAAGGCTGGACCAGTTAACGAATTCGTCTACCTCGTCAAGTTAATATAGACTAATATAAGTTGAGTTTAAAGTTAAAAGTTACTTTTCTCTCATTGTAACTTGTAAAAGTTACAATCAAATAAAAAATAAAATGAGTAACTTAAATTATTTGAAAACAAGTATGTTTTTTTTTTACTTAATATTTACAATAAAGATCAAAGCACAATGAGTAAATATGATATAAAAGTATAAACACAAAAACAAAAATATATAATAAAAATAAGAGTTATTAACAGTAATGTATTATTATTAGATGACCCTACTACCTATATTATGTACTAAGTAACAGCAGTTATAATATTAATTAACTGATTAGTAACTGCATATCTCCATGGAAAAAACTATTTTAATTCGTTAAGTTAGAAGTTAAATACATTAAAAAAGAAGTAACTTTGTTAAAAGTAACACAACTTTAACTTTTTAACTTTCTGACGCTCAGCCATGATGATTCTGATTCAAAAACCTATATCAGTATAAAATAAAGTTGTTGGACATCTTCAATCATGAGCTAATTTAAACATTGGTAACAACATAAGTACTAAGGGATTTAAATTACTTGAATATAATATTACTATTCAGGTTCAATACAGTCCAAAGACTTTCAAAGCTTTTTATCCAGCGATTCTCTTACGCACTAGAGATATTTCTGAAAGTGTTTGCCTTAAATAATGTTTGTGAATAAGCTGCATTCCAATAGCCAACTTGATGTGTATACATACTCGTAGGCCATAGCATGTCGGTATTAACACTGTCTCTATATAGTTTCCAAATATAACTGTAAAGTCAATTTTCTGATTGCTTGCACTTCGTTCTTAGAGCGGCCACACAAATATAATCGATATCACTCAGTAAAAATATCTTCAAATCGAATTCACAAAACTATTTTCGTCTAGTTCATGACAATAGTTAATAGGCATAAGAAATCTCCGGTATGGCTCTAAAATAGTTTTATTTGAGTATTTGAAATACCTAAGCGTTACAAGCCCCGAATTCAATTAATACAGTCGTATTCAAAATAAAAGCCTTTTATAACTCAAAATATCTTTTGGCACATACTCTCGTGATTGCGGATGTCATGTAGCATACATGCCGCCATTTGCTCGTATAGAGGGTTTTTAGTCTGAACGATCAACTACCGCACCGGACTTCTGTTGTACACCCTAATTCGTTGGCCTGGATACGTCACTTAAAACAATCATAGTAAACTTCCTAAAATACTGTACACCCTTTTCCACTGACATAGGTGAGGTGCACTCACATCTAGGTATATAGTACCAACGATTTAGATAGTATAGTAAAAACAAAATACAGTAATTTTGGTATTTATGTGATTTTGGGCTGCACACACACACACACACACACACAACAATACAATTTCTTGTTATAACATCGGTATTGTTGATGATACACTGTTATATTATGTCCTCATTGGTAATTAATCGTTTTTTTTATTCATATCTTAAATAAATAAAGTTAAAAATAAGCTGTAAATCGAATATTGACGATAAGTTATACAACACACGCTATAACTACCTATTCCTATTCGTCTTAGTCTCTTTGTTATACCTAGGTAGGTATTACAGTCATTTCACAATGGTCATTTAGGGATCTATGTATAATCTGTTATTTGAATCCTACACAAGGACAAGATGTCCTTGTTACTTAAATCGATGGATAAGTTTTTATTTTAGTTATTTTAGCAAATGTAAATTTATTTAGATTTTTACTATAGCTACCTATTGAAATGACTATATTTTATAGATATGGAAGTTTTGAACAATTTATCGTTGAAAACCAATAATCATATTATACTTGTACGAAAAAAAATATCTAATAATAATATTGGTACATAAAATATTGATATATTTGATACACGTTCATCTACCAAACTTGTATTTATAAAGAGAACCTATATAAGTATTAAAAATAGATGGCGCCGGGTCGCGAGCGCAGGTAACGACGACGCGGCGAATCGAAATCCGACCCGAAACGCTATAATAATATTATATCATACGACTACCGAAGTGCCCCGACCGCCGGTGAATATAAATATTATCATCTCTGTTTATATAAATTATACATTATATCATAATAAACATGCGTCCATGTATGAAGCCTACACGGTCATATTTCGTAGATCGTTAAAGTTTAACGGTTTTAAGAGCTCGGGGTCACGCGTGTAGTCACAGTCATTATAATAAAATTGTAATAATAAAATTTTGTTGTACATGCACCTACAGATGACATGACGATACGCAAGGCGGTCGTAACTCCACCCTCTGACATGAGAATAGCTGCGTATTATAGGTGTGTCAGAGGAGCATCGGGTACCACTATTATGCGCCCGGTATACTGTACAATAATTATAATGGTATATAATACACATACACACACACACACACACACTCAACGCTGATATACGCAAATTATACACAGTAATAATACCTACGTTCATATATGCGTCGAATCTCGATAGGTAACCTACCTAAAGTTCGAATACGACATGGTAATAATGATGATATATTATTATTGTTATTGTAGCCTTGCCGGTGACTATATACAGCGCCAAGTCGTCAAGTCGGCCGGCTGCTGCAGAGTAAGTTGTCGCCTCTATGCCTGCCAAACGGACGGAAACGACGCGTCAGGAGACACCAGCTATACACCTCCAGTTCGGATAAATATATATAAATATATAATGTATAATGTATATGTGCGTGTGTGTGTGGGTGTGTGTCCTATACACGCACAGATAGGTACTGCTGCGCACGAGGGGAGTGTGGAAAGCGAACGCCGTACGAACGACGCCGGCGGCCGAGCAAATTGAATTTTGCCGTGTTCGCCGAACGTAACTCTTCGAGTGTAATGACACGGTGGCGGTGGGGGACTTTGAAGTGGCCTCGCGTGACTTAGACAACACCGAGTGACAGCTTTTCGCTAGGGGTTTTTTTTTTATTTTATTATTATTATTTTTTTTTTCTTGCTGTGTCTATTTATTTCCTGTCGTATGTTATCGAAAGACACTCTTTTGCTCTTTGTTTTTGTTTTATATACATCTTCCAGAGATCTAGTGCTCAAATTCTACTCTCTTTTTTTTGTCTCGGTAAAACGATCTGATTCAATAACGGATATTCTGAAAGTCCCGCACCATCTCTTATATATGATTTCAGTGAATCGAATCACACGGAGAAAAAGAAATCATCATCATTTGAACAATATTGTTGAATTTGTATGACATATATAGCATGTTTAACGAACTTCGTTTTATGCGACCACTACTCATTCGTATTCGAACATTTCTTTTTCATTATTTGATTAACGCGATAAATTACGATTAATTATCTAGATTAGGTACTTTTTATATTAAAAATATAATTACGATTTTCATACCTATAGCATTTAATTCATTATCTTTTCAGAAATGAATTATTCAATATTTGGTAAAATATTCTAGTAGTTGTTGAAAATAGAAAATTTAATAGCTACGTTTTAATTGTCTACAACCTATATTATGTTAAACGCTGGAAGAGTTCAAAGTACGCTTATAAGTTATAACACTATAACTAATATTATAATGATATATAAATCGCTTACCTCCACACGCCTGCGGCGGCAACGGGAATATGAGCGTCGTAGAGCTTTTCCTTCTGGCCACAGCACAACCTAACGATTGTGGTTTGAAACTGCGAAGTTGTTGCATGAAATCTGAGCACTCCATCAAGGCCACGTCGGCGAAGTGTAGATCACACAGTATGTGATTCTTGAACCTCCTGGCCCGTTTCTGGTTCGGGCCGGTAAGGTTCATTCCACACGAGTTGCAGCGCAAACATTCTTCGTGGTAGTGCTTGTTGTCATACAACAAAGAAGTCTCTGTTGAGAAAAACAAAAACAACCGAATTAAATTATAACTTTAAGCCGATTAACCCCTTCATAAGTATGTAGGTACAATAATGGTATATGATGTATATAGTACTTAGTAGGTATATGCATTCATTTTAAATATTCTATTATAATAATTCTATTCCATTCACGAAAGTACCTCGGTGGTCGACTTATGCGCGCGGGCGTGGTTTTGCTAAACGACAGGCACAGTACTGCAATACAGATGGTTTACGTTATTGTAGTAATCTTGTACCTAAATATTATTATCACTATATTTATTTGTACTATTTAAATTTACTTCTATTGTTCTTAACACTGAATATTGTATTATATAAATTTAACAATAAGTTCAGATGACTAAGTCAGTGAAACTTAAAAAAATAAAGAAAGCAGTTATGGGTTGACTCGCTGGGGTGTCAGACGGGTGTTGCCTGCCCGCCGCCTGACAAAAACTATTGTAGCCACCGAGGTTCCTTCTTAATTAGTGAATGGAGTGTAGCGTATAATATTATAAAATCGATGATACCTATCAATTATCACGATAACGTAAATTAAAATATTAATATGATAAATATAGGTGTTAACGAGATTCCAATTTCGGAAGGTTGTAATGAATACGTATGATACGAAGGAGTCTACGTTTTTCACAACCTATACATTTTAATGAAATTGTTTTGTTTCCGTAAAATGTTACGTTTGATTATTTAGAATAATGATGCCCTGTTATCTATTAATTTACTAAAGAGATAACGTTACAATAGATTGTTACAGTTTTTTAGACATGTCATTTTTTAACGTCGCTTTGAACATATATTAGTGCAAAACAAATATAACAATGTCCATAAATCTATTATATGGATAATTGTTGACGTTTCTACTTCGATACAAATGTCAATTGAAGGGAAGGATATTCGTGATAAACTGATAAACATAAAAACAATTGTATTTGTGGTGTTGACAAATGTTAAGAGACCGCTGGTTTAGTAAATTATTACTAGTTTATGTTTCAGAAGATATATCAGTAAAATAATATCTTAGTAGTTTGTACTATATTGAAATCAAAGAAGTTTTTACGAATCGTCACTCTGCCAAGTGGCCATTATGTCTATCATTCAATTTGTAAAATACAAAAGTCATCAAATAGTACCGGGTTTTCGAAGCATTAATTAATTTTAATTTAATGTGCATCTTTGTGAATAATTTGGTATATAATGATATATGCATATTATATCTGTGTTTAAAATATAAGCAAATAGCCCACGATATTGAAGCCTTTAATTTAAATAATAATAATAAAAAAAAATATATGCACATATACAAGATGTTGTATTATTGCTTTTACTTTTATTCCATGATCAATGTTATTAATTTGATTTTTTCATAAAAAATAACACGTATTTTTAGGATACCATTTCAGGTTCCCTACTATCTGGGAAAGTAATTATTAACTTATGGCTTCGTTCAAAGAATGCTTACTGTGTAAATAAAGCTATTTTTCATTATATTAATTTACCGATAACAATAGAATATAATATAATAATCTGTAGTACAATAAAAATAATTTTATCGTTATATTTTATTTTTGGAAATATTCAAATAATGGCTATAAAAAAATGAGTGAAGCTATAATATATTTTAATATAAAAATATAAAAAATGTATCTAAAGTGTATGTACTATACATATATCATGTATTTTAATCAAAAATTCCTATAAAACACTTATAATTTATTTATTATTTATTGTATGCTACTGAAAATAATGTTTAATACATAATTGGTTTTCTAAAAATACGAATTTTCAATTGAGTAGGTACTGAATACACATAAGTGTAATGTATACATTCCCAATCAAATGTGTTTTGAATTATAGTTATATAAAGGTACACCTAAATAAATACTAAAATACATGTTATTTATAATTTAAATCATATTGAGTAATGGCTATAAATTAGAAAATAATATTATGTACTGGAAATAGTATAGTTTTATTTACCCGTATAGTTAAATACACATTTGATGAAATTAATATATTTGTAAACATTTAAATATTACATTTTAGCGTTTAACCAAAATTAATTAAACCCAGATTAAATGTATGAAAATAATAATAATAATAAAATAAAATGTTTGGATATCATAATACCGTTACTACAATTGTAGTATAAATTAATAATAATTATATTACTGAACATTAGAATAATTTTCTATTAGTACGATAACGCGATAAATGCATAGTAACAATATAGGTATAACCGAATAATCGTAAATTGTCACTGTAAAATTAGTGCACAAAAACGCGTATTTCGCTGTTTGTCTCCAGAAGCCGATCTAATAACATAAACCGTACGGTATACCCTTGGTTGTAGACTCCCTAAAATACACCAATCTATCCTAATTAGTTGTACGAATTTCTTGATTTTAGAACGTATCCTGTACAACTAATCCCACCCGGAGGTGTCCTACAATTCATCACAACAACGATACGCGTTTTAACGACATTACATAGGTAATATAGTATTCATAATTATTTTTGTTTGAAGTCGTGAAAAAATGTATACAATGATATGCTTATATGATGGATTTCTAAATAGGATTTTTGAAGGTATATGGTCGTAATAATTTTTTAGATCTTCAGATCGGTAGAATTTAAATATAATTGTTGTCGACGTCCGGTCGTTATATTAACCACCGGGCGGAGGATTTCTCCGCACTTCTGTTTAATCCGTTTTGATGCAATAACATATTTTACAAAATAATAAATAAATAAAAAATATATAAAAATATATATATATTGGTATTTACACATAATATACCTAAATAGAATACAATATCACATTATTCAAAATAATATTATGTAACACGTGCACACCTAAGCGGTAGAAGTACATAAAAAAAAAATTAGAAATGTTGGAAAATCTGGTTTTGATATTTCAATTAATGATAATAATAATAATAATAGTGAAAAAAAAATTGTAAAACAAAACGGTGGCGGGAAACTGGTGGGTCGTGCGATGTCATAATATATACCGTGTGTGCGTTCTGCGTGTACATGTGATGTGCGGGGGTGGGAAAGAGTGATGCACACTGTGGTCGTATTGGCAATGATGAATTCGATATGACAAATAAACACACATAATATATAGGTACCTGGTACATACACAGTACGCGAGAGGAGAATATTTATTATTCATTTTTTTATTATACATTTTTTTTCTCCCCCCAAAGACCGAAATATACTGCGATCCGTCCTGCCAGCGGACGGCGGGTGGTTCAACCGATTTCTACACGTGTATACACGATCATTTTTCATTATTCTTGTGTAGTTGCAGTCGTCAATGATATGATGCAAAGCATGTTTAATAGTGTGTTACATCGAATTGCAATATTGACGAAGGTACTCACCGAAATCTTTACCTATTTAATATTTACATCGAAACCGAAATCGTTAACAACGTAATAATATAATCACCGATTATAGTATATGATCAAAATATAAGCTGTGGTATAATTATCATGATGATATTATTATTATTTGACATAATAATATATATTATTATAATATTATTATTACCAAGGTCCAAGGCACATGACGGTTTTGATCGAGTTATTATTGTGATTAGGCGGTGAGGTACGTTTGCGATGTGTGGCGGGACGTGCGATAGCATAATTCAGTCTATAATCGTTTATGCATACACTGAACAGTGAATGAGGTATATAGTTTATTGTATTAGTTGCGACTGTATGCTAATAACTAGGGCTCGGATTTAACTGCCCTTGAAAATATCGAAACATGTCGAAATTGAGTGCGGCGCGTCGGTGGTAATGTGGAAATGGCGATCACTTTTTGCTAAAAACGCGTAAAAATAACGGCTAACCATTCTAGTTTTGCGGAACTCGATCAGTGTTTTCCCACGGGTGTTACCGTTTTGTATAATATTGTATTATGCTCATAGAAGATTACGTTTTCCGAAACGTGGCCCGCGGAAAATCGGGTTTCCAAGCGTCGGTCGATTCGTGGAAAAAGAGTACACACGAGCACACGACATATCCTATAGTCGTTACATAATACTACAATAGTGTTACTTATAGATACGCGATCCGTAAAATATCACGAGGGACGATAGGTACCCTAACCTAACCTAACCTATGTATCAGAGCTCGCTGACGTGGGATATTATAATTTCATTACGTTGAGCGCGAATAACGCATCACGGCTGTGTTTTTCTTTTTATTTATTGGTTTTACTGCGCGGCAACGTCTTTTTTACTCGGTGATTTTTCATCGTATTTTTCTGCAGCGTACATTATTTTGGACAGAATAAAGAACGATCCAAAAGTTGGAACCTAGAACCAACCACTGGGAAATGACTAAACGAGTATAACAATATTCAGTCAGTATAATATATTGTAATGTGTTGAGTTAGTATAATCTTTCGATTTGAAAGTTCGGAACCGTTTTCTCGAATGCTGCAAATTGCATATTGTATACACGTTATCGTCGCATTCAAATCCAACTAGAAAATATTTACGACTAAATAATATATTATGTTATTTATCTATCAGCGTGGCGGTTTGGCCCTCGACTTTTCTTATCACGAAACAGACGTAGGTGCACAAACCTATAATACGCGGAACGTGTGCGCACCAGCATTCGACAGCAGCCAAAACAACGTACGCTCCCGTCAGATAATCTGGCTCGTGTTTACCTATGTCCTTAGATACGAAGAGTTTCGGCAATGGCTCAACGCAAAACCCCGCTCGGTGTAGCGCAATAGTTATAATATATGTGTGTGTGCACGCGTGCGGGTATAGACGACCAAAAGCTCAGGGCGTTATTATAAATCTCGCAGCTTAAGGATTTCTCGCTCGGCACGCAAGCCACACGACTATTAATATTATTCACGACAAGGTTATATTATTATATAATATCGAACACGATCCATCGGCAAAAGGAACGACCGATTGCAATGCCGGCTGCGTTTTCCACCGCGCGTCGTCCTACTCACATAATAATATTACTATCATAATTGGGTTGATATGAACGACAGTGCCCCAACTCTTTGAAACCGGTTTGAACTTTGAACGACTAACTTAACACCGCGAAAAAATCTTCTGAAACAATAGTATATTATATCGGCGTCAGTGTGTGTGTGACTGTGACTGTGATGATATTATCATAACCATTTTTCACTTGCAGCTTCTAAGACGATACCTTCAATTAATATAAGCTTTGTTGAGAAAAACTCATATCTTTCGCCCATATCGAGTATGTTGCAAAGTTGTGCATTTTGATTATGTCAACTGCCTTCGTTAGTCACTATAATGTCTCATCGAGTGATAGAAACAAATACAAAATGACCCCATCTATCCAGCATATCTATTCTACATAATAATATATAGGACAATTAAAAACTTGTCACAAAAACTACGGTTAGTTTTTTAACGCAAAATATAATCTAATATAGTTATGTTATTTAATTATTATGTACTGATAGTGTTAGATGAGTGAACGAGGCGGATTGACGTGGATAATAATAAATTACTCAACGTGACTCTGCGATTAAATGGTGGAAATGCACACATTATGTCAACTCGGATCAGTCGATGATGGAAAAAAATTTACCGTCATTGGACGTGCAATGTGTTTAAACAGATAAATCTTTAGCCAATGCGACGTCAATCATCGTAGGTATGACATTTTGATAATCCGTCACCAAAAAACGCAAGTAAAATTATTATTATTATTTGCAATCGAAAAAATGAACACTGTACCTACTCCAATTAGCGCGTTTGTGATCGACATTCCGATTTGGTGACGATGGGCAGGGTAGGGTTGAATAGATTAAAAAGCTATAACGCACGAAGGCAGTTATTTTCTTCACTAAATAAACTAGTTATATAATAGGTATTATTAAATCAGGAATTGGAAATGACAATCTGGTAAATTTACTTTTTTTGCATTTTAAAATAAACACGTGAAGTGTCAGATAAATATAACCTGTACATTTTAAATACATGCGAAATTGTATAACTTTAATGAATATATAACGGTATATTACATATTGTGTTTTTGTTTAGTGACGATAGTCACGTCTTCACGTTACGTAATAATGTAATATTGTACGCAGAAAATATAGCACTTAGCTTTCCCAATACGAGTCTCAGTTCCCTTGCGCTTTCGGTTTCTTTGAAATATTATTGTCGGGTGGTTCAATCAAGAATTACCCACATTATAATCAAAAATCATAATATTTGGTCGGTTATTATAATCACGATATAATGTATCAATATTTCACCGCCTCCCCCCCCCCCCCCTATTTAGGAGAAATCCGTGACGGCAATCTTGGCCGGTCGTCGCCTTGTCGGAAACAATTCTAAAAAAAACCTCTCCTTCAACGACGGTGGTCGGGTCGGATTATGCGAGCGTGCTGTAAACCGATGAATTATTGGTATGGTGCGAATCGCGTGCTGTCGCATACACGCGACACAACTATATAATAATATCGACCGAAATCTATCGGACTTAAGAGGATTTAGCCTGGAGGAAAAACGGTCTACACCCAACCACTTTGCAAGAGGTTTTTTACGTGTAATATTATTTTCGATGTCGATCCCCCGTGGACGACTGCGATTTGCGATCCATCCGCACTTGTCTGCATGTTTACCGCTAACCGATATCGGTCACACATAAATTATAGATTATTGTCGTGACATTATATACGCGTTATGATTGGAAATTAATTGCCATCATGACGTGTCCGGTTCCGATAAATTCGACGACTACCGCATCCGCCGCGGATTTGTCAAACGATATTATATCATAATATTATTTTACAGGCGGCGACCGTGCACGTTTGGTCGGTCGTTGCAGCTATTCGTTTGTCGGTTACGTCCCGCGATACCTCGCACTGACATTGTGATTTACGTCCGATGCACCTATATACTCACATGATGGTCATCATCGATTGTACGATAGTATTATTTTCATATCATTTCATATCCGTGAAAAACATCGCAGGTAGGTATATAGGAAACGACAAGGGGTATAATATGCAAAACGTAATGTGTCGAATGCTGACGTTATTATTGTGCAATTCATAACGATGTATAAATTTAATGTGAATGATAATATAATATTATATTATGGGACTTGTGTGTTGTAGATTTCAATGACAACCGAAGGATACATTAGACGTATCAAATTCGATGAAGTACTTAAAGTCCACATTGCACAGATATAGAATACTAGAATCTCTGAAGTTTTAGTTCTATTATACTTTACCATTTCGTAAAACTTATGGAAGCCGTCTCGGTATATAATTATAATAATATGTGTCTTTTCGTGGACATTGAACTATGAATGTTTGTGTGTATATATATATATATATGAAGTATTTGTAGGTAAAGACCATGAAAGTGAACCCTATACAACAAAAAAGTTGAGACATTTTAATAGTACGGAAAATCAAAAATAGAACTTTCAAACGAAATTCTGGAAGCACATCGTCATTAATTTGACAAACTAATGAAATTTAGACTTACAAAACATTAGTTATTAATTAAAAATAAAAACCCATTATAAATTACCTACTGTGTATATCAAGTTTAATAATAATAATATATCAGAAATTAGAAAAAAAACATTCGATGATAAATTTAATTTAATATGAGTATAATAAGACGTGTTTAATATAAATTATACAAAACAAATAATTATTTGATTCTAATTATTGAATTATTTATATTTATAAAAATCTCTTGGTTTAAAAATAAAAATAATTTTATAACAGTTGTGTATTGGCTATGTATTAGGATAATATCGCTACAATGCAAATGTATCATAAACCATAACAATACTTTCATAATCTTATTATTAATGGTTTAAAGCATTAAAATGATTTAAAACGGATAAAAAATAATTGTGCAATTATACGATCCTTTGTTATTAAAAACAACACTTTGGACCAATACAATTAGTACATACGAGTATGTTCATTTCCCATTCTCAATAAATAATGAATAACAAAGCAAAATTAATATTTATAGTTTACAGCGAATTTCACGCAGAATAACGATATGACTATAATGATAAACAAATCAAAATTATTAAATTATCAAGGTCGATAACTAATTTATACTGTATTCCTTAAAAAATTTCTGATTTTATGTAATTTTCAAATTGAAATTATTACAAACTGTATATTTTATTACAGCATTTGATTTTCATATTATAATTATAATAATTAAAAATACTCTTTATACTTTTTTAGTACGATATATTTTGTGTACTAGTGATTATATTTATGTACATTCTGTATTAATGTTAATTATTTACTGTATAAGTAGTGAAAATAATTTATTAGAATTTATTTAAGGTAATATGTTACCCTTAAACATTTGTTTATTATCCAGAGTATATTATATCATATTTGATCTTTATATTATTATGTTGTACGCTTTACATTTTGATATATTTTTGATAGTATTACCATGTTTGTTTATCTTATTATAATATAAGTACGATAAATTGAACATCGTATTAATTAATCAATGTAATTGGTGAGGTCGTATAAAAAACGTTATAATATTTTATTATTAGTTAAAAAGAATTTTTGTAATAAAATTATAATACATGGGCTATTAGGTAAGTCCTAACAATATTTATGATAGTTTAAATTATTTAATATCTTTTGAACATTAAAATGATCAAAATAAATGTTCTTTTGCTGCCTATTCGCTTATAAACATTTACATTATAAAATATGTTTACTGGTTAAGTTACGGTGAGAGAAACGATTAACGAATGCATTCGGAAAAAGTGTATAGTTTGACAAGAAATCGTACATCTGAAAGAGCCAACTAGACAGGCTCAGACTTAATAATATTTTCATCTTGTCAACATTTCACAACCGTCTGGTGGTGGGAAAATATGACTTTTGTTCAAAAGTTCTTATTTAATAAATTCAATAAACATAGTTTTAGAATTTTCAAACAACTAATTCCACTGTCTACTAGGATAACGCATTAATGTCGATATATATGTTTAAAAAAAAAATTCTATATAAGTATATCGTTTTGTACAGTAAATAATATATTATAGTCACTTCTGTTGAAAATGTCTGAAAGTGTATCACAATGGTACGTACCTAGGTGGTCATGGTAGGTAGGTACTATATTGACTCGTCGCGTGTGATTGATTTATATAGGTAACGGTTAATTAAAATTATCGGTTTAATTGTTCATTTTGAACGAAAACGTGATAGTGATTTTCAATATATCGTTAAAGTCCTTTGGATGGGTGCTGCAGACAAATGCGTATAATATTATATGGTGGCGTGCACAACGAGATGAATTGCCGCATAAATCATAGGGTTTAAATGCAAATTTTTACCGAAAGCTTTTTGTACGACGTGGACTGGTGTGGCGTTCGAGTTTTTCGGGTATTCGTTTCCGATCGACCCGTTTATAATTATTCGTATATTATAATATATATACAATAATATAATAATATTATAATATTATGTGTCATTGTGGCGAAAATAAAATCGAAATATTATTATATCGGCCGATCGGTGAGTCCGGAAAACGCGAATATAATATTTCATATTCGGACGTCCAATGAACGAACCAGGTATTGAAAACAACACTGGAGACGGACAGTGGTATTATTAATACTATCGAAAAAATGGATGGTCCTCATGCACACGGGGAGAAGTCTCGGAAAGATTGATCGGTGGACTAGGCAGTCGAGGTGGTGTGGAAAAGCGTGGTTTTATATTAATTCGTTATTATTAGAATACGTGCACCGAAAACTGGAATACTGTGAAATTACAATGACCGCTGATCAGGACGCCACAGGGCCCAAAGGAAGAGTATATACCACCCGAGCACGTTTTCCGAGTAGCTTTTTTGATTTCCTTCTTATCCGGTCTCAAAATATACTTTATATTATAAAAAAAATGTGATATTTTGTATGCTTTTGCGTTCACACGGGGTGGTCAATGGCTATATGTGTGTGTGTGTATTCAGTATTGGCATTTCAAACACTTGCCGGTCGGATATTTTTGATAGGTAATTTATGGCGTTATACGCACACACACACAAACACCACTCTCATGTGTGTACGGGATTCGACCCGCAGGAGGAGCACGTAACGGACCGTGCATATACCACCCTTTAGCTCAAATTTCAGATTTTATTGATGTTGTTTTATTTGCTTCCGAGATCAAACCCGTCTGTTGCAGAAGTGGCCGTAAAACGGCACGATAAAAGTTTCATTTCGAAAGCCCTCCGGTGTATAATGCGCACTATTATTGAGTATTTGACATTTCTGTTTAAACACTACAACAATCAATAATCGGACATGGAATATTTTTAAATCGAAGGAAAAAAACGCCTATGGTACTCGGAACCTACAATGCTATATATTTTTATTGTTTCCTACGAGACCGAGTGAACCGAAATTGTTTTGGTTACGATTTTTAGATTGTGAATAATCGACTTGCTTTTTGTTAATCGTTCGGATTTCCTTTATTGCACGTTAATTATAACCTTGTGGTGGTTAAACGGTAACTTTTTTCGAGATTAAGCTCTTAAACACATTTTTGTAATACATTGCTACACGCAATACTTTTTTTTTGTGCTTATGTTAATTATACGCTTTCAGAATAATGTAGTTAGACGCGTTCAAGTTAAAAATAAGTAAATGCATGCAAAATGCAAATATAACAAACCTTTTTAACGTATTAAATATAATGTTAGATTATAATATTAATTCAATTAAATTCAAATTGTTTAATTTGCACAAAAAAACTAATTTTTATTACTTTTAGTTTACATTGCACTCAGAACTAAAAATATAATCACTAGAAGTTGTTTAGTGCCAGAATTGCCCATAGATCTTGATGTTTAATTGCATGTATTGTGAATAATATAATAATTTATAGTTTATTATAATTAATCTATAGAGATTTATGGTCAGATAAGCCTTTAAACTATGTATAATTTCTGTGGTAACACGGAGTTTTGTCACGATAAAGAATTTCATGAAGGAATTTATTTTCGAGTAGGTACATATCTCTTTTGGAATTATTAACTCTATCCGTACAGAGCAGAAACTATACTGCATTCATATGGAAATACGTGAGAACAACAAGAAAACTGCGTGAACTATACATAGGTAATTAAAATAGGTACCAACTTTAAACATTAAAATGAACATTAATTTTTCGTACGCGAGTAAATTATTATAATAGTTGAGGGTTTGCGTCGTTTGCGACGTTCGATGAACACGTTTGTCAATGAATTTCGATAAATTATATTTAAGAATAATAAAATTATAATATTATATAACTACGCGGCTAAGAGGTAGTGTTCAATAATATAATATAATATTATGTTATTTCCACGAATAAACACTTTCATGGTGTACCTTATACCTACGTCGTGATAATATATTTTTTGACACAACTTACTAATAAATATTTTTTATTTTTTATTCAATCAACCCGTAAACGGGCTTACGAAATGAAGTAACACATTGTGGGAAGAGAGGATTCCTAACCGCGTTTTTAAAATACAATTATTTCAGAGTTAACCGGCGCATCAGATAGGCAATTCTGTGGCATTCCTGTGGTGCGGGTAATAATAATAATAATAATAATATAATACAATAAATCAATCGTATTTTGTCCTCAATTTTTATAATATAAATCTACGTAATACCATTGAGCATATCTGGTATATTATTATCCATTCTCAGTGGTAACACATGTGTGTGTGTGTTATATGTGTGTTGTAGGTGTAATGGTATAGTACATAATTTGAATTTTCTTCTAAATATTCAAATAATATATAATATTGTAATATGAAGCATACTTTACCCCACGTTGTGTCCATAACATCAATACCAATTCAAACATAAATCTAACGGTCAGTAAAAATAATTATTTTTATTCAGCTGAAATCGGTAAAAGAATATTTTTATAAATTCCCATCTCGATTATCGGACGTGTCCGCTTAATATATTTGTTCAACCGGGAAAGAAAAATTGAACAGTAAGGTGGCTGAAATGTAATAATTATTTTTCCTCTATACTGAAGATGACGTGTACGAAATATTGTTATGTGACTGAAATGAAAGCTTCGGATTGATTAAATCGTGTAAGATGGCTGTGTAATTCTTCCGACACAGTGAATAAATGCCACGGGCGGCGGGATAAAAGTCAGCCAAGAGACTGTCAAACTTGCTGTCGGAATATGGGGTAAATAAGGGACTGGAAAAGGAAATTTTCGGCTCAAACTACATTAATATATATATATTGTACTTATATTATATAATACAGGGGTAGTTTTTCCTAGACAGTTTTTTTCCTCACATTTTTTGATGGACACTGATGATTTCGGACGAGCGCATACACTGCACCCAAGCGTTAACGACAAACACCCTCCTGCCGACCATGGTACGCAGACCCTAGAGCGTGTATCCTGTACATAATTAGGTGGAAAAGTAATTTCAGGTGTCCCCAAAATACGCCTGTGTAGTATCATCGACCTTTTTTTTTTTGTCTTCGTAGGGAATTTTGGCCCATCACCACCACCACCACCACCGCACGCGCCACCACCACGACTTCCCGACATTCTAAAATGCAGTGTGTTGCGTGACAAATAATTAAGGTGAACGGACGTACATACATTTTAACCGTGTCAACGCGGAACGCCGTTTTGTGTAAATATATTCGCTTAATTACTATAATTTGTTTAATCATAATTATTATTATCTAGCTGCAGGTTATGTTTTTGGTCAAGTTTTACGTGATCACAAAAATGATAAAACAAATAAAAACAAAAGGCAAAAAAAACCTAAAATTTTCATCAACCAAAAGTTAAATAATAATTTAAACTTGCACGAAAGAAACGGATAAAAACCAGCATCGTATTCAAACACTATGTAGGTACAAGTAATAATTATAGATGACGGAGTGGTCGGTGGTGCCAAATAAATATTAATTTACGTTTCAAAAGTACTTAAGAATAAAAAAATAATTACATGCCTGTTATGTATAATTCGAGGGTTAGACTCAGTGGCAGTTATACGACAGACGGAGAAACCACATTTACATAAGTTATTTATAAACACTCATATAAATATAGAGGGTATTTTGTTTGCATTAAAAATAATTATACCTACTCGGTGATCAAATTAATAAATTAAACGAATAATTTTATGAGCAAATATCTGTCCTTAAAACACCGTAGTGGAAAAGTTGGGTGTACGATTTCGGGCGACCATGTCATGGTCGTAACCACGGAAACGACTCCATGTACATTTGGCCAGCCAGGCTGATCTGTTGCTATTGTTACCGAGCACTACGTAAAAGTAATTATTATTACTGTTTGGGAAGTGGAGGAGGATAAAAATGGGTACGATTGAGGAAAATTGTTTTTCGATATTAATAGAATAATATATTAATATAATAACCATATCGAGTATCCATAGTCGTGCAGTATTATACTTGTGCACTCCGGTATTAATCGTTAACCGGAAATAAAGGAGAAATAATAATATTATTTAATATATTATACACTATATTATTATAGTATAGGTAAAGGTATATATTATTATAGTTTGTTATTCCGACTATGGGTTAAGAAGTTGCTTGACATGTTCGATGTGATATTATTAGATAAATAAATAATAGGTTAAATTTAGTATTATTACAGTTATTTTCCTTCCAAGTTTGCATTCTTTACTAAGCTTTTTTACACACTTACACACACACTTACAAACAATAATTATTTTGAGTACATAATATTATAATATCTTTAGTATGCCAAGCGATGAAATATATTATTGTATACTTAAATTTAATATTGTATTGATAAAAAAATTCATACATGTCGATAAAAACTCAGTACCTATACCTAATATAGTTATAATAAGCAGGAAATTAAACGATTCATTTTTTTTTTATCTATTTGAGCCTTTACATCTAGGTACTAAAGTTATTGGCTTACAATATTTACAACAGTAATATAATATACGTTTACATCATGAGACTAAATATAACAGTATGGAATTTTACAATGGAAATATTAGAGCATATACAGCATAAAAGAAAAAAACTTTTGTTAAAGTTCGTTTTAAAGTACCAATGTCAAGTACATTGAAAATTCCGAAAATTAATTTTTAAAGGAAAAAGTTTGTGCCTAACATAATATGCTGTGCGTTAATAATTGTACGTTATATGCAACATGTGCATATGTGTGTATTTTTTTAAAACTACGAAACATAGGTAATTATTGTTAGATATTAATATAATATAATATTATGTTATCAATCAATCAATATATAATGCGAGTTAAGATGTGAAAAAAAATACCTATGCGTATCTTCCAATAATTATTAAAAATATGAGATAATTTGAAAACACCGTAGTAGGATACAAAAAATATTGCCAATCAATCTTTCATCCCTCATGTGTACAACTGCGTATGAACAGAATTTCAACAAATGTAATAAAAAAAAAAAGTACATCAAAATAGTTGTGTCAAAAAACCATCCTAAAAATGTTCGTGGAAAAAATCTCTTTAATTCGAAATTCATACCATCTCATTTTTATAGTTTGCAATTTGAACTGCTCATGCGTGACGAATGTATAGACGAATATAATTATTATTAGCTTTTGGATAGTCATCCAGGACAAATCGTATGTCATAAAAACTTAATCAAAGTTTGGTATGTCAACATTATAAAACGGAAAGTAGCTTGTAAGTCGGTTTTATACTGGAATTATTATTAAACTCGTTGAATGTAACAGCCGTTTTAATTGTTTAACAATTTCAGAGACAAGCGGGCGTGAAAAAAATATAACAATAACATTAGTACACGTATCATAATTACAATATATATGAGTATAATGTGTATTATATTATTATTATTATTATAATATGTCCTTGGAGGCGCGGTGAATCGCGTATAATAGTATTAACGCGTAATGCGATCGCGATTGTCCATTAATAATAATTGTCGAAGCGATTGTGCGTGTATTCGAATCGAAAATCACTGCTGGACGGATAATATTATAATAATATTATTATTGTACGTTCACAGTCAGACCTGCAAAATATATGGCACGTCCGCGTCGGATCATCGTCGAAATCACGACGAACACTCGTCCATCGCGCGATTATGACGATACAAACGACAACAATTATTTATCTGTCGTCCGATTATATGGATACGTAGCTGATATGCAAACTGAGAACAGTATTTATTTACTTATACACAGCATATTACACGCGTGTTTCCCGAGAAAAGCGTAACCGGAAGTGAGACACGCTGAACCGATTCCCGCGCGACAATGTGATAATAAAATCATAGCTCACAGCAGCAATAATATACCTACGACTGGTAGTGTGCCGCTGGAAGTGGTTTTAAAAGTGTTTTACGATATTATAATATATTATACCAACGTGAAGTGCGTACACTTTGCGAATCGATATTTTTCAAAATCCACATTCCACCGCCGTGGCACTATACAATAATATTATAACGCACAATAATATTAATATCAACAGTAACTGTTATCGTTGTCATAATTATTATTCTTATTGTTATTATTATAACCACCCGGAATGGATAATCCACACTTCACGTGTTTCAACGCCAGTTATGTCATAAAAAATATTAATTAAAAATTAAAATACATATTTTGTTTTTTTTATCGTTTTCCCGCTTAATTGTATTTTATCGACAGTGTTTCGTTTGTTTGTAAAGAGGCGAGACGCATAATTAGCTCTACCCCCCATCCCCCTCTTGCGACGCTTCAAAGTTTTTATAATTGAGTTTTGACGCCGAAAATGCGGTCGTACCCTGACAGTGTGTCGAAATTCGGGCGTAAGAATAAAATAACTGCGCAGTTAATTCAATCCGAAAAAGTCTGTGTGGTGCACACTCGTCACATCATTATAAATACAACGTAGGAGCAAGATGAACAATATGCTTTATATTTAATAATGACAGTATATTGTTTTTTCCACTAACCAGAATATGTGTTTATCATACCGAATGTCAGACATAATTAAGAATTAATGATCATCACTCTACACATATATATTACAACATAAAATATTATATTAAATTGTGTACGACGTCTCTCTTTCTCTCTCAAAAAAGAAAATATTAAGAAAAATCAACGTCCAGGTGTATTTTTTGCTTTCATTTTATTACGGTTCAACAAACATCCCTCCTAAATATGAAACGTTTCCAAATCATCAATCTACTAATAGTAGTTTTGTTGACGATTTGTTGACACGGAGGCCAAGTGGGCGGTTGCCCATCGATCTTTGTTTTGACGTGAGGCTATGTTTGTGAAATTTGATATTTCATCACGTGGTGATTTATAACCTCACAAAAGCAAATCCAGTCGATTATTGTTGCGATGTTCTTACATAATAATTTATAGTTGATAATATTTGTACAGCGGTATGCTATATTGTTATAAATAAGTGTACTCGAGTAATATTTTAGAGCCAGATGGTGGAAATAAAATGAACGTACCACCGTAATAATCCATGAATATACAATTAACTTCGCGACTGTGCAATCGCGATTCAATTTTTTTTCAAATTTGTTGGAAGGTATAGTACTTTTATGGTGTAAAACAACACCAACAACCCAATAGTTTTTTTTCCGATGTACAGCCGTTAGTTATATAATTACATAATTACGATTATTTTAGAGATTTAGCGGATACATATGATTACGTATCGTAATTGCTTGAAACGTTCCGCATTCATTTTTTTTTAATATACCGTATAAATCTAGTAAATTAGATAAAACCAAAATGTATCCAGGTCACACAGTGTTTACGATGTTCTACTTAAATTACTAAATTACATGCGGTCAGAATAACGAGAGGAAACGTGAGTGCACGTCACACGAAATGGTGACAAACAAAGAATGTCATGATAAAAGACCGTCTTTGTGCGTGGGTAGAGCTTTGTAATACAATATTACGGAATTAAACCAAAATGTCGACCAAAAGAGTCTACTATATTTTATGTGGTAAAATCCAATAATATTGACGAAACATCCGTTGAGAATAAAGTCGTAGAAGGATACACGATGGACAAAGGTGTTTCCCATAAGGCTAAATGGACATTATAAGATTTTTTTTATGTACAATATGTA
Source organism: Acyrthosiphon pisum (assembly GCF_005508785.2). Classification (NCBI taxonomy): domain Eukaryota; kingdom Metazoa; phylum Arthropoda; class Insecta; order Hemiptera; family Aphididae; genus Acyrthosiphon; species Acyrthosiphon pisum. Next base: position 51,154,272 of record NC_042494.1, on the reverse strand, counting down.
ATAGTAATATGAACGTAAAGTTCTGAAGTATGCTTTTTTAAAAATAAAACCTATGGTAATAACAATACATAGTAAACTATTATTGATACTATATAATATTATGGCTACCTACACATTGTTGTAATTAATTGGGCTTTACTGTGAACTTATTAAACACATTTTTAATCCTCGCTATAGTATTTACTATTTATGAATAATTGTTTTAGACCAATGTTTAACCCAACTCTAAGCAGATCATATTATAAAATCTAACGAATCGTACTAAACAATGTATCTTTAAACTTCTGAGTTTTCGACACGGTTTCATTATTCTATGGACCAGTTATTATTGCTACAGATAGGTAGTGACACCAATAGATATTTAAACGAATGCATTTTTCGTTTTGTTTTTTTTTTATTTCCCTCTAATACTACATTATTAAAATTACAATTGTTTGGTAATAATCCTGTTATTTCATTTTGCCATAATTTACTGTTGACATTGTAGATTTTGTTTCGTCTAGAAGAGTTTAGGTAATTTGAAATGCACCTCCTTCATAAGATTCGCTACTAGAATTAACCATCAAATATCATAATATAAGACTTAATAGAAATCAATGCAGGGTTTATAAATCTTAGCTTATTAAGGTAGACATAATTATTGATTCAATTTTATATGACAAAATACAAATTTTTAAATTAAACAAAATTATTATCAAATAAATTGAATACTTGAAAAATTCTTTAAGGAAGATCCATGAAGTGGTTGAAACATTCTTTAGTTCGGCCTCTCATGATCAGACGTTGTACTACACTCACTTATATTACATCAGTACTAATTAGAAACTAAACAAAAACTGACAATTTCAACAAATTCTCTAACAACTGACCTAGTTTTGCTGTAGAGAATATTTTATTACTATATAAGTATACAACATCAATCACGGTTCAGAGTTTTAGAGCTTACTTACATTTATAAAATTTATTAAATCATCAACATAATTTTCACTTGAAAAACCACCAAGATATAATAAGCCAAGTTCAAAATAAATTGATTGAAATCATGAAATAATGTGTAATAATTACAAAATAACTTATAACCACATTTTTATTTTATTAAAAATATATATATCATAGCACAATATATAATATCTATGTTAATAATCATTATTAAAAGTTAAATAACCTTAGTCTTTATAAGTAATAAATTAGACATTATATTATTTGATCACACAGTAGTATGCTCGTATTATTTCATTTTGTTCACTTAATTAATTTCCAGCAATTTATATACTGTGAGTACTTGGAAAATAACAAAGGTACTAACATGATACTATTAAAGTTATATTATGATTAATATTAAATAAAACATTTAGTAGTAACATACATATTATTTTCGTTATATTATTATTTAAAATACTGTTAGTGAACAAATAATTTTTTAGTTAAAAAATTCCATAAAAAGTACCTTCATCACAAAAAATAAATAAAAACTTAATCGTACTGAAAACATAAATATTGAGTTGATAAATTCAATTTAATAAATAAATACTTCAGAACCATAAAACCAAATTATAATATTTTATACTCCACATACACACTGAAATTATAGATGTTCGTACAGTGGTAGAAAAATTAAAATGTTATATACGTTTTACATTTTAATGCATATCAATAGACAACTCGGTAGGATGGAGCATTGAAGAGTAACTCTGATAAAACAAATATTAAAAGTAGAAATCGTTGTAACCGCGTTTAACGGTATTTGACGAAGCCGTAGGAGGAGTTCAATTTAAACTTATCGAATATCGTATTGAAAGCGCATACACGGTGCAAGTGGTGCAACCGTTATGAGTTGTATTTTACGTTTCAATTTTAAAACTCTATGACCATTGAGCCGGGTAAATATTTATTTACTTTTAAGGGTGATAACAAAAGAAAAACACACATGATGTATGTGTGCGCAGGCTGTACCAGAAAAAAATCTCGACAGTTTTTCGTAACTATACGGAGCAAAAATAAAAACCCTATAAAATCACATATTAAATGAAGTTTTGTATTCATAATTCATTCATACACACATACACACACACACACACACACACACACACATCGAAATGTATCTACATTCAATTTTAGCAAAATATATATTATGTATACGATATGTATACGCTATTGAAAATATATAAATAAAATATTTTCTTTACAATCTACCGTACTGTGTTTAAGTGTGAACCGACGTGACGTTTTAACGTGATACATTAATTTAATATGAAAATATAGACAGCGATCGGTATTGAGAATATATTTCGATCTGTAAATTATTGTGTCTTGCGCACAACGTCATATTTAACGTTTTATAATAATAATAATAATATAGTATAAAGTATGATATATACGTTTTTTCTCCCCCCAGAAACGCAATGATATTTATTTTCTTGTTGTAGACCACGACAATTGTGGACATTTAATATTCTACTATTTAATAAAGAGTCAATATCTAATAATAATGTATAATATTTTATTGGTGAACTTTCATAATCGTCCAAAACAAAACTATACACACTTAGAGAAGATCGGTGTGATCATAATAATATAATTATTATTTAGCCGAGTAATTATATCCACACGGTAAGCCATCATCGCTGCTATAGAGGACTGTGCTGCTTACACCCCACGTAGATTTGTTATTCTTGTCAAGACGTGCTAAATTTAAATACTCGTAGTTTTTTTGTAACATGTTTTTTTCCAAACTAAATTCCTTAAACCGTTATTTTTGAGGCCAAAAATAACAATTGCACGCGAGAATTACGGATGAACTTTATAAACTGCACAGCGGATCTATTTGGAACATAATCGGGCATTGAATGATAAATACGCGTTACGCGTTTTAAGCGATAGCATGGAAATCGTACCTACTTGACAACAATTTATCGTCGTTAATTCGATTACCTACTAAATAAAGGTATGTATCTACGTACCGTTGGTGATTAGTTTCATACACGCAACTAAGAATTTTTTTTTCTTTTTGCATCGCATAAAATGGTACGTTTTGATATTTTAATAGGTATATAACGTTAACATTTCTGAACGAAAAGACGAATGTCACATTGAGGAAATGGGCAACAATCACCGGTTAAGGAGAAATAATGACTTGAATGGGTGAAAAAGATTGCGTGATGGCTAGAATAGTTCTATAGTTTATGTGTTAAAAAGACCGAAAAAAAATAATAAATAAAAAAAAATAGTAATAATGATAAAAAAAGAAAAGAGAAACCTTTTATTTTATGGCAAAAGGGTACCTTTTTATGTACTTACGGTTATAAATAGAATAAAACAAGAACAATAAATTAAATACAATTACACCTATTTTGACCTTATTTTTCTGTACAATTAATAAAATAATTACAAACTATTATTAAGAGACAATTAATTTTCTGGAAACACGAATAACAACCAACAACGTTATAGGTAGTGACCATTATTTCAATCAGTTAAGCTACAGCGATCTTAATAAAAATAAATTATCCTTTGCTTTATGCATTTTTATAACTATCGTTTTGAATCTAGTCATCACGATATAACATTCAATATTTTTGAAATCAACATACGTTTTAGGCGTAGCATTCAGAGAGGATTCTAATTATGTATATTTAGTATTCCATTTTAATATCATGCTCTATAGGTCAAGGGTCTTCAAGGAGATAATATTTTTGGGTTAAAAGGGTCGGCCGGTCGATCGATTGATCGATTGGAATATTTTTAGAGAAGCAGTATCATGGATATCGTTTCATCGTGGTAAAGGAGTTACCCACGCAATATTTTAATTGAAATAGACCTTTCAAACGATTTTGGTTGTATAATAAAGGACGCAGCCGAAATCGTCGTCGATAATTTAACTTTAACTTGCTTCTCATAGCATTACCTAATAACTTTCTTTATAAAATCACTAGCAGCTCATCGTTTTAATAATATTAAATAGATTATATTGTTGTGTGATATTATTAACTATGTGGACTTTGAAATATTATCATAATATTTGAAATCAAACAGTGAAGCGATTCTATAATATTATAGATATTAATATTAGTTTTAAACTCGTGTGAGATAGGCCCTGAGTGGTCAAAAAATAAATACACAGTTATTCACCAAGAATCACCATATACAAACATTGGGGGTAATTTTTTCCTTTTATTGAGTAATACATTTATTTATTCAAATTATAATTTATGGAATATTTAAGTATACTAATTAACGAATGATCGAACATTACATATTATCATGAGTTTTATTATACGTCTGGTTTATGATATTGGGGTATTAATTAATTTTTGGTAAAAATAGATTACTTAACCAAGTGTTACAAATTATAATTTTTTTTTTAATATTATACGTTAAAAATATAAATCAATAAGTCCTTGAAAAGTACCTAAGCTTTCAACCTTCGTAAAGAGTAGGTGACAGAAATGTGTGGAAACACATTATTTTAATAACGTGTAGACCGCCTTAAACTTAATTTAATCGAGTTTATTTTAATTAACAAATAGTACTAAAACAATAACAGAATTATACAAAATGTAGGTACTTATATCCTTTATTTTTTAATCTAAAAATAAAATTATGCCAAGATCAGCGTTAATTTTTTTTTATCACGTTGACAGAAAAATAGCTTCGAGAGGCAGTGCTAAAATTTGCATAACCTTTTTAAGTTTTTTTGTTATTATCTTGCAGATTTTTTCACTTGAAGTAAAGTGAACTATTATAATATATAATATGGTTATAACTACCTAATTTATTATAATATATTGAAAAAGTTTTTCATGTATTTTATTTTATTTGTAGATGATCCATTATTTTCATTATTCCAATTATTATTATACTCCTGTTTAAAGTTATAAGTTATTTTTAGAATAATAAAAATATGTATTTTATCTCGATCGATTTCATTAGAAATTACATTAATGCACAAAGTCAAATTTAATATTACAATACAATTCACCGAATTACCTGTCATAAATATTAATAAAAAAAAAAAAAGCCCATATAATATATATCTATATAAAGGATTATTATATATAGGTACTATGTACAAAAATGATGGCAGTATAGTAGGTAGTTTTGATGTTATTAAAAATAATAATATACTAAATCTCAATACAAACATCAATCAAAATTAGTGTTAAAGGAATATTATTGTATATTTTTCGATGACGCGAGCGAGCAGGTGATCTTTATAATATAAGAAACAAGTATAGTTTAAGTATAATAATATATTACACCTACACATACAAAGAAATATTGTATAAAATAATAATAATAAAAATCATAAATTGAACAACTGAATTCATTTTTTATTGAATTGAAAAAAAATATTATCTAACAATATAAACATGTTATACACCTACACGCTCAACTCTCTTCACTAGCGGTATGTGGTTCTTCGTTATTTCGTCTCTTTGCGTTTATAGTTTAGGTATTCTATTGGCTTATTTACACTTATAATATTATTATTATTTATGATAATATGTATTTTATGCAGACCGTCAGCCATTGTCGTCCGTTATTTATAACAACGATATATTATTATTTTTTTATACTCGTGTTTAATACGATCCGTACAAAGACCGATATACAATATGTCAATAGGTACCCGATATTATAATATTATCGTAATATATTATTATTCCAATAGATAAATTAAAAGTTGAGCACATCGATTGGAGCAAGCAACACAATAATAATAATATTGTAAATAGTAATAATAATTATGAAATTTTTATGTCAAGGGTATATACATTTTAATTTTACCACTTCGTTAAGTTTCTTGTTCTCATTCAGACACTTTTACAAATCCAACGGCTTAAAGCAATTTTTTTCAATCCCATGGAACATATTTTAAAAATGTGAACCGAATTCAATAATTGTAATTATACGGGTGTTGAATTAGAAATATAAAACGGGTGCAATTTAATTGGAAGTGCTTATTCTTTAATGTAAGAGAATATTTCATAGTGATATACGATAGTGGTAATAAGTATAGCTTTATTTTCACCGGACCTAATGGTTAGATAATCAAAAATATATTTATTTATTCTTATTCCATAGGCATTATAATTAATCAGTATATTTAAATAATTATTATCATATAATATTTCAATCATTCTCGTTTGTTATAGGAAACATTTAACGTTATTAAAATGTTAACATAGCTTTATTATTAAATGCATATTTGATATCAAAATTATATCCATTATTGTAGGAAATGATGTATTTTAAAACATGTTTGTATATTGAGTAATTTTAAAACATTTCAACTACCTAATAGTATAATAAATTATTATAATATATATTATTAATAATAGCATGAATAGCGTTAAGATTTGTAGTATTTGATCAAAGCACGCATAATAATTATGCAATGATTTGAAAACATAATAATTTAAATCAAAATAAGTTGTTTGCGAACTTTTAATCAAAAAGTTTACACAAAGTTAAAGTGGATCGTGAAAATAATACATTTCCGGCAAAGCAAATGAGCAACTGCAGATTCCTGTTGATTGTCTTTACCACCTCGAAATCCAATGGGCTTTCCGTGTAAATATTTATAGTGTACGGTTTCCGCTTGATTTGATGACAACGGCACCTATTCGTAAACACGTGCAGAGTTGGAGTATGATATCAGAATTTATATAATTACTGAATTTTTTTATTCACGTGATACCAACGGTTTTAGTGGGACCATAGTACGCTATGAAATTACGCAATATAAGATCGAAATAAATTAAGGGGATGTTGAATTTTTTAATTTATTCCGTTTCACCGTTATAGTTTCTAAATGATTGTTGAATTTTAAATTATTAAATTATTACAAAGTTTATTCAAAAACAGATTTGTTTACATTTTCTACTAAATAAAATCACCTTTAATTTTGTTGCACTTAAAATCGAACTAAAAGGCAGCAGCAGTAATTATAGTCGACACGTTTTAATGAATTTACTATATTATAATTACGCAACAACTAACCACAGTAATATCACGGAACCACCTGTAAAATGCATTAGTTATGTACCTACTTATTTAAGTTTTTCTTAAAATTCGTCAATATTGCCAATATTAATCAGATAAAAAAAAAAAAAAACGATGGTGAAACGTCATCGAACATGGTAAAACTCGAGGTCACTATTGGTCAGATCACACATTCCTACTCGAATTACGCTACAAAAAGGATCGTACATTTTTGCTGACTGCCATTGCAGTATATTCGTTTACGTCTTACATTCTTCAACTAGTTTTCGTATGTAATTTTTTCAGTATTTCAAGAGTCACGGTCGTCGGTACTAGCTGATGTGCGATGCATATTTTGTATAGGTGCATAGTATATATTTTGTCGAGTAAATGTATATTTTTGGTGTGTTGCAAATTTTCAGTGTACAGACTAAATACGTTGAGAGGTAATTTTAGTGATTTCAAGTCGAATCAATAAGTCACTACTTACGATTACTATTTACACTATTTATACAATGCAACGTCATGTTAATTGTTACATAATAATATGTTTTCGGTACAGTTTAACGATCATCAAGGGTCATTATTGAATAATGTATTAATAATTCGTACGTACCTATATATGTTGTATTAACTACGAATGTTATATTGTGATTTGTAGACTGCGGTTTTGCCTTATAGTTCTACGATGAATATTAATTATCCTGTACATATCTTACGTTTGAATGCAATGCGCGAACAATTTGAAAATTAAATTAAAATCTCGTTGTGTAGGTTATGAAATGTGTGTGACTGTTAAGGTAAACTCGTTTGGCTTAGTAAAAACAACTTTTGGCAACAAATATTAATAAGTAATAACTAGCTCACTTGGTTTTACATACACGCCAAGTTTTCGGCCAAATTAAAAACCAGGAACGCCATCGTTTTAATGCGCCGTTATATTATTTTATTAGAGATTATAATATTGCTTTGGGCGTTTTCAAAATCTCTTTAAATTCAAACATAATAATATATTGTACACAAGACATTGACGTCATCATCTTTTGTAATAAACTAATACTTAATATTATTTAATTTTTATATAGTTCAAATTTAAAAAAAAATAATAACAACGCGAGATGTCTTAATATGCCAAGTAAAGTCTCAAGCTGAGGAACTTTGAAAGTGTCATTTACGTTAAGCACTCGCAAGTCGCGAACACGTCAAAAGGATATTAGTCTCTAATTTAGCGTTTTATATAGTTGGAGTGTTAGTCGCAACGTTCATAAGATAATATAATGATATATAAAGTTTAAATTCTATTACTATAATGTTTCAAATTATTATGACATTTAAATTTTCGTACTATAATAGTCAATTCTCTCTAACAAAAATGAAGTTTCGAAGCGTTTTAAGCATTAGAGACTATTATCATCTGTTAAATGTTTTATATATTTTACATTAATTATTTTCCCTTCAAAAATGAGCGCGAGCACTAAATATAATATCGCTTCTACATTCAATAAATAATTTTAAGGTGCATTAAAACGATCCATGTTCTGTACGTTAAAATATATTTTACGTAAAACCCAATACCGAATTACAGCTTATAATAACTAAAGGGTTTTTAATTTTAGACATTGATTAATTTACTTGAAGTGCACGAGATAATTTAGGGGATTAATATTTCAATACAAAAAAAAAATTATACTAAATGATGTAAGGCGCGAGAAAAGAAGAAATATAATATACATAATATTATGTCTATATATATTATATTATATTATATATATATTTAAAATATGTTTAAAAATGTTTGCACGTCAATTTTTAATTTTTTTAAGTAACAACTTTCAAGATTTTTAATAAAACATATTTTCGATGGTTATGTCTTATAATGAATAACAAAAAAATGTCTGCTCTGTATTAAAATTATATTTATAATATTATATGTATATTATGATAACAAGACTCACGTAGTTGAATGTATTGAAATCCTATAAATAAACTTTGTGTTTAAGCGAGAGAATATAATATAATATATTACCTATGGTAATAAACATATAATATAAGTGACACCAAACTAGATTATAAGTCTCTATAATAAGTACCCATGGTGTTTTATACATAGGTACTTACTGGAAATTAAGCTATATTTCATGTGATTATTTGCAATAGTGACCGTAAATTACATCTATCCATAGGAAATGTTGACATTGATTGTCTTCTGTGGCTATAGGTACAATTGAAACCCATTTTGTGCACAATTTCTCGAATAGATAAAATATATTAAATTGAAATTGAAATGATGTAATAGTAATTAGGGGCGGCTGAAAAAATGTATTCAAAATACTATTATGTTTATACTGTTATTGAATCATTAAATACATATTTATATCTCTATAACAAAATGGAAGCATAGGTACACATTGGTTGAGCAATAACTACTGCAAATAAAAATAAAACGGACATTTTTCTGATGGGGAAATTATAAATTTTGATTTATATTAATTGTTTTTATTTAACTAGTTTTTTGAATCTGCCGTTGAAAAACTTATAAACTCAATAGAACATAATACAGTAATATAATATTTTAAGCAAAGGACAGTGTTATAAAATAAAATGTGCATATGGGTACAATAATATAATAAATTAAGTTTTCTGTCCCACTCCGTCCAAACATCATAATGCGCAAAGTTATGTTGTATTATTATAGTTTCGAGTGATACCGTATTATAGGTAACTTAGTGTATTGGTTTCGGTAGTTACGGTGATGACGGTGGCGGTTAGGTGTGCGACACGTAAGCCTACAGCCGCGGTGGTCGTGTTTCCCCGGGTGTAATGCAAAACAATGGGCATAATATTATTTATAAATTATCCGTGGATACAATAGGTTTATTCGTTGTCAGTACTTATTACTGTTATTATTTATTATTTTTTTTTACACCAGATAGAGATAGGTATTCATCCGTAAATACTTAACTAGAACCCATCCGTTCTTCGTCATAACGATATCGATGGAATAAAATTCCAGCCAGTGGTGCATAATATAGACTACACGATCGAAAAACTACAACATAGATATTGCTTACAGCTAGGTACAAACCTCGATGTTTTTAAGAAAATTGTATTTTCAAACTAAATATTCAATAATAAACAATACAGTACGATAGATACGATTTCATTTTTTATATCATTGGTTTTTTAGTATGTATATCAACCAGAACTAAAACATAATTTTGACGTGGAATCACCCAATAATTTTCAGTTGATTTCAATGAACATTAAAATTAAAATTACTCATTTTTCTTTAAATGTTTAATACTATGATTCATTGGGCGTATATTATAATAAATTTATTTTATTAATTATAAAAAAGTTTATTTTGATATTGTGATTTAATTTTAGATTCTGAGTGGAACGATAAATGTATTGATTTTACAATGATGTGTGTTTTTTAATTTTTTAATTTTTTATTTTTGTGTCTGTCGTCACGGTTTGGGGCAATAAAAATACTTCGATTTTCTTCAACAGTATCTTGTTTGATGGGAAAGTGAATCTAGTTGGTGCATTCGGAAGGTCAAAATTTGAAATTTCGAATAATTTTCAAAAGCGCCGTGAAAAACAAAAGAAAAACGGGAATTTTTACGCAAAAGCTGTTTTCGAGAAAATCGATTTTGGTTTTTGGTGTAACTTTAAAATGAATGACTGTAGATACATGAAATTTTCACTGGTTGTTTATATTTCCATTTTCTATACATGATAAATTTTTCAAAATATTTTGATTTATTTTGAGCTGTTTATGGACATTTTCAGTTTCCAATTTTATTAGTTTTTTTTTACTTTGAATGTCAATAAAACTTTATTTGTCGAGTAAAAATACTTAAAAATTTAATACATGGCTCTTACTATATTGTTACAATGACATTTGAAAAATATTAAAAGTACATAGTCACAGTTTTTTTTTATTAGCATTTAAAGTTCAAAAATTGACAAACTATGTAAATATCACGAAAATTAGTAAATTATTTTTAGTTAAGAATTCGTGAAAATTTTTCTTTTTAAATCTAAGATTTGAATATGTATTACAAGATTCCACATAATATTGTCTACGTTTATCAAAAAAAAAAATGTCTACAAGAAAGTCAAATTAAATTTTTATGAGCGTTTGAAATTCATATCTTTACAACATTTGATATTCACTCGATTTCTCATGTGACGATTATCTTATTTTATTGTAATTAAAAAACGAATGACTGTAGATATTTAAAAATTTCACTGAATGTTTATATTAGAATTTTTTATATACGATAAAATTTTGAAAATAATTTGACTCTTTTTGAGCTGTGTACAGACATGGTCAGTTTTCAATTTTTTTAGTTTTTTTTTTCTATAAATATCAATAAAGTTTTATCTGTTGAGCCAAAAAGTGTAAAAATCGAATACAAGGCTCCTGATATATTGTTACAATAGCAGTTGAAAAATATTGAATATACATAGGCACAATTTTTTTTTGTAAGCATTTAAAGATAGAATTTTGACAAAATTTATCAAATTTAAAATTGAATAATTATTTGGTAGTTAAAATATATAAAATGTTCAACTTTTATACCTAAGGATTGAACATTTCAAACAAGATTACACGTACGTAGTTAATTCTGTTACCAAAAAATCTAAAAGTACATAAGCACAGTTTATTTTTATACTCATTTTAAGCTCGAATGTAGACGAGAAATACTATTTTTGTTATTTTGTTGTGATTGTATAATATTATTCGTGGGTATATTTGAAACTTCTTAAGTATACTATTATATATCTATGATAGTATCACGGTTTGTTGTTGATGTATAACGCGTTATAAATACCTAATGGATATTGTGATATGATTAATTTGGAATTTATTATAGGTACCTATTATAGGTCAATTTTTTTTTAATACCATATATAATATTATGTCTTATACCTAGACTGACATAGCGTCTCCGCTCAGTATCGTTTTTCTTATACAATGATATTATATCATTGAATTCAAATTTAATACCATCTATTATACAGTGACCCACTTGTAATTTACTGTACAGCAAAGCGACATCCACTTACCCACCTTTTTTTATTTTTTGACGATCAATAATTTTTTTAAATCGATTTAGTTTTTTTTTCGTGACATCTAATTGTCCCGTGTCCATTTGTTCTAGATCACAACACTATGCACAAGTTACGTGCAGCATTAAATCGATATTGTTTAATTAATTTGTTTTGTTTACGTGGTAGCTTAAATTGAAAATGACAACACAACTGTGTTTATTCGATCTCTGTCGTTTTTTATTACGTAATTGTGATGCATAATTGTTTTCAAATTGTTAGTATAATAATATAATATAATGCATCAATACACGTGGCTATCATATTTATAATATAATACTGTGTCCCACGAACGTTGAATATCCCGTGTGTAGATATTTTATAAATTTTTAACGGTGTTATCAATAATTCGCGGTAGGTACACTTACTGCCCCGAGTCTGAATCTCACATCTGCGAGGGAGGGAAGTATAGTCCCTCGGGGTGTGACAGAATTTCTAAGAGTACAAGAAAAAAGTGAAATAACACAACGGTTGAAAACAACTTGCCGGTATTACTTAAGAATGTAACTTTATTCGCGATCGGGGATTGGAAAAAAAAAACAATATTTTAAAAATACATCTTCTTTTATTTCCTAATACTAAACCATAATTAAGTTTATAAATTCTGTCAAGTCTATAAAGGAGGGAACATTTTTGAATTGATTACATAATTTATTTTTTTCTGTCTGGTTAAATATTAGTAATCCGTATCCGGTGTACGTCAAACCTAATAATCATATGTGACTTTACGTATAATTATATGATTTTGCAAATACAGCGATTAGGCTTAGATGCTAATAAGTGTTATTGTGTAAACGCTATGCACCTAGGTACTATATTATTATATATTATTTTAATATGGATGTTGCATCGTTTCATGATAAGTATAAGTTTGTTGTTATTTGAGGGGAAAAACGATGTTCCGGTGAAAGAAATAGATGTTATTTCAGTTTTTGTTAGGGCGAGGAAACATTTTCATCGGTTCAATATTAATTTGGTTTAACTAATAGGAATATTAAAAATCCAATCACTATGCTCGCAAAACTTTAAATAAAACAAAAAACTTTTTAAAAGAATATGATTTAAAAAAGTTACAACACAAATAATATAATTTATAAACCTTTACCTATCTATATTTATGGCATTAGGTTCAGTCAGTAGCTATAGAATAAAACTGATAACACATCAAATTTTTAAGCAACAGTGTTCTGTTAAAAACGACCTCCTCATTTGATAGACAAAGATAAAATAGATTAATTATTAAATATTTGATTTAACCATTAATCTTATAACAAAATAATAATTAATCGATACACCTACCTACTCATAAAATAAATTTAAAATGTAATAAGTATAGGTACTCAATCTCTCTAGGAAGATAAATAATACAGGTTATAATAATACAATTATGTTATTATAGTATCAAATGATATGATTAAATAGCACTAAGAAATGTACAATGATATGAAATTGTACTCTTAAAGGATATCTACGCGTAATATCAATCTGCTGAAAAGTGTCACTTTTATAATATTTTATTCGCTATACAGTGTTATGTTTCTTAAGAATGTCATAGATCTAATATTACGGGTTCTGGACTGCGGACGACTGATAGTGGAAACGCTACTCCAGCCTTCTTAAAATTTGCTGAATTAAAAAAATTGACCCACTCATTAAAATATATGTCGAGGAACATGTTTCATTACACACCTCCCCCCATCCTTCGTGCCAACTACCGCAAACAAATGACACCCTTAGTGTATGATCGAAGTGCAATCAGTAAAGGTAACGTCATTATTGTTAATTACGGCGAAAAACGATCGATATCCGAAACTATCACGAGCGATATAGAAGGGTGTCTGTGTTGACGATAAAAAAGAAAACAATCCGTTTTTATTATACGAGTTTCGTAGTTGTCGGCGCAGTATTCGGCAATTGCGTACCCCGAGATACTAATACATATATATATAAAGCAGTATAGTAGACGCATTTTGTATTCGAGTTAAAAATAAAGATAAACTCGTTTCCGGGGATCTGTTAAGCTCGACCCTAATACGGATTTAGGTGGGACATTTCTCACGGTGGCATCAAAAATGTATAAGACACGCGCGTGACGCAGTGAGAAAAACAATACAATGTCAAAAAAAAAAATAAAAAAAATCTGTATTCCGTAGGAGGAATACCTAAGGATCATGATTTCTACGTGGGTTAAACCGTGACTTGCGTGGGGAGGGGTGTCGATTTCAGACCGTCTTTTTAATAGAATGAGAAAAATAAAAACACAATATTTTTAAATTACTCGCGTCACATCGACGCTGTATCCATTTGCTGCAGCTTTCGTTTCCTAACCGATGATGGCACGTTTGGTGTCTGACCGTGGTGATGGTGTCGCAGGGTACATGCAGTAGGGAGCCTCCCCTATCATTTTAATATCCAACATCGTGTGTTGTATTTATATTATAAACTTTGTTGAATATTTACTTAGTAAAATTGTTTTGTATCTGCCACCACACTCGCACTCGCAGGAACACACGACGAGGTTTTCGAGTTTAAAATATTGAAATTTATAAAAAAAATTAACTATAAAGAACTGTTGTATACTTAACTATGAATGATAGCGTTTTCGTAAATAATTGTTAACGAACGCGTCAGTTATACTTTTCTTTGAAATATAAATACGAATTGTGTCTCCTGAGTGTAATAATAACAAACGTGTACCTATGTATAATAATATTTAGGTATTATAATACATATACATTTTTTGCTATAATGTCGCAATATGCGACAATCCCCAAACATAATCCATTTGACGGCATTATAAGCGCTATGTTGGGGAAGTTTCTTTTAAAAAGTGACACGGTATTACTTCATAGTCACTCAAGTAAAATATAGAAACTCGTTTTTTATCCAAACAATAGGTTCTTAAAAAATGATTTACATTTAATTATAGAGAAAAAGGTAAACATGAATATTTTTTATAAAAATAAGTAGTATAGTACCGTTATGTAATATCTTTTTCTTGTAGTATTGGATAAACAGAACATTTTAAATTAATAATTTTTTTATAACTTTCCTTATTAAGTGCCTATAAGAAATAACTAAAAATATGAGTATTGTTTTTCGTAAGTTAATTTTAAAATAAATTAGTTTTAAGCTTTAATTTTTTTTTTTAAATTAAGTTGGTCGTTATAGGAAACATTTCTTACAAACAAGTCGTACTTAAAGCCTATCAAAATAACATTACACATAATGTTTGATATTCTAAGTATATAAACAGATGAATTATTATTTTTAAGTTCAACATTGAAATTTACGTATATTCATTAAAAGCATACTGTAATGCATAGTTAATTAGAAGAGTACATAGCATTTTGTCGACAATTCCTTCGTTTGTGCGTCTTATATTTTGATTGCAATATGTATATTGCGAACAAATTTGATTATTCCCGAAAAGAAAATTATTAACTAATTAACCTGTATGTAATAAATTATTTTATGATGGTATATTTAAAAAAAAAAATTATTTTAAGTAGTTTCCATGAACTTACAGATATTTAAACAATTTTTTTAACTAATATACATACTAACTGTTTCATGTTTAATACAAATTAATGCAAATGTATTCTAATTTATAATCATATACATAATTATAATGGCTGTTTATTTGTATTAATTGAGGTAGGTATTTCAACAATTATATTTTTAATAAAACACACATTTTTAGTTTCACAAGCAATTTATTAATGTTGATTCAACCTAACCAATTCAATAGTAAATTGTAAAAAAAGAAGCAACTAAACTATTGATGACAATTGCTATGATATTTTATAATGAAACTCTAAATTGCTTGAATAGCAGTAAAAAAGTACATATATTTTGCTTGTGTTGAAAAAAAAAATAATTCGCAGAAGAAACTCCGCCTCTACTATTATGTTTTGATATATTTCTGTATGAACTTTTGGAACATTTAAGGGGGGGGGGGGTGTCTTATGATGGTAAACATTTCACCGAGCAAATAAATAACTAATTATATTAATAGACATCCATTACGTTTTCACAGTAACAAAGAATGATTATTTTAATATTTGATTTTATATTCTATTATGAAAATTCAAATCATTCAAATGATAGCTGAATCGACTTTCAACGAGTAATCAAGGAAACACGTGTAATAATGTTAAGTGTTAAGTGAATTTAAATAGGAAAAAACCATTAAGATTTATTTGTTGTAAAAGTGTGTAGGTACTCGTTTTAATGGCTTGAAGTTTTTCGATTATTGATTTCCCTCGATGCCTTTTTTTTTTAAATTTACAACAACCTTATTTTTAAATGATCAGTTTTTAATGGTGTTACTATCAATTGTATATTATTTTTGTTTATTTGCATTTTTCGAATATTTATAGTAATACAAATCACTTTAAGGACTTATATACAATTAATGATGCCATTCTTGTTATTTATTGTTTGTTGATGATATAAAATCAAATGAGTAACACACCAATATTTTAGTTGAATATTAATTCTTTAGAAGTCATATAGGTAAATACTATACCTACTTTTGATGTACTTCGGTGAAGCACTAGAAATATGTATTCTTTATAGAGCAGTGAACATTATGCTTTAATAATTTGTTGAAACAATATATATTATACTTGTCATTTACATTTACCTAAATAAAAATATAAATCATAATTATTTGTTAGCAAGAATGTAATATACCTATATACAGTTAGTTTGGAAACTATAAAAAAACTATTAATTTGAACGGATTTATAGAATATGATATCATTACAAAAAATACCCTAATAGCTGAAAAGTGTAGCTAAGTCAGAAAACACAAGACCATGTATGTTATACGAGTTAAGTGGTGATAAATATAATATATTATTGCTAATTGAAAGGTTAATTGGTGAATAAATCTCAACAACCTATGTTTTTTATAAAAACTGGAATACATTAATTAAGTCATAACCCTTCCGAATTGATATTGGACAATGTATATTATCATAAGTCGCTGTATTTTAAACTATATTGTATATAAAACATTTATATGAAACAGAATTTAGAATTTTCCCTATACCGTATACACCAAATAATTTTTTTCCCACATAACAAATAGTGTAACATCTGTTTACTGCATTTCTATCAATCAAAATGCCGTATTTTAAATTATTTTTAAGGAATAAAATACAAATATTTAAAAGTTTTTAAGCTCACCCAGTACGAATCCAGTACCCCCCCCCCCTCCCCCTGGCAAAACTATGTGAATGCATTATTTATTAAATCAAAATACTCATAGGTATTCATAGTAATAGCCATTATAGGAATACTTGCACTCAATGTTGTAAATACATGATATTACATACCTACGGACTACGGGTAATTATGGTTCGGAGGAAAACTGTTTGAAAACGAGAAAATAAAACGGTTCAATGAGAACTAGATAAAATATTACGCCAGGCCGGAACTGAAAGTTTTCGTTTTATCATTACGTTGTCTGCAAACACGCAGCAAACACGGCAAAATTGTAAACAAGTAATAATAATATTACTATTCATATTTAACCATACTAACGGGGATGAAGTAAGTACGTTATTTCCTTTTTTTTTATCAGACGGTTACGGAAAAAAAGTATTGTTAAGTAAACAAAGAAATTAAGTCCATCGCCGTTTAACCTGTTCGCGGGCATTTGTTTTAGTCGAATCGAAAATGGTTATGGAGGAACAGAAATCTAGAAAAACTAAAAAATAATGGCGTGCACTGGTGGGCGAGAGGGACATTATAATATCACATCAGTGAAAGAGTTGGGGTGAGTGAGACAGAAAACATCTGTATGTTGTGCGACAACAACAATAATAATTATTATATAAATTATCAGCGACGCGTTAATTGAAGCGCGATCGGTGGTGGCAGGTGTTCACACGCACAAACACGTATTTCTACGGAATTATGACGTCGTCGTTGTACCGTCTCTTCACTCTTCTCACCCTTTCTCCATGTTCCTCTCCACCCTTTCTCACTAACTGTCTGTCTCTCGCGGCCGCGTTCCGGTCACCGAGCGAAACAATACTGAAGTGGTGACGGCGCCGGCGGAAACGAAAATCGAACTAGAAACGGCCCACCGAGCTCGATATTATTATTACACGTACACACGACGGCCTCCGAGAGTATAATATTATTTTTATTATTTGCATAATATTATGACATGCACTCCGTATAAAATAAAATATAGGTACAGAGCGATCGACTAAACATGCGTATTCATCGCAGGCCAACCGGCAAGTGTAATGCCATTATCATGTTTAGCGGTGCCCTTGATAGGTACATGCAGGTGCACTGGAATTGTGCTAGTAATTCAATAATAAATTATAGAAAACTGATGTGTTCCGCAATGGGGTTTTCACTGATCTTATCATAATAGATATTATACTGATTCTACGCTTTTTGTCGGTTTTTTTACAAAACTAATATTGAACTGCAGTATTGTAGTCGGTCGGCCTTATCTAGTGTCTCAGATGATGCGTCCAATGTCGACTTAACCTCACACTATCTACTCCTACGAATAATTATATAACTTAAGCACACTTGTCTGGACATATTTTATTTTATTTATGCGTAGGTGTACAAATGACGGGTGAGTTTTGTGAAAAACCCGGCTTCTACCTAACCTAACCTAACCTCTTGTAATAAGTATAATATACATAACGGTAATATTATTATGTAGTAACGTATTAAAAATTACAAATCGTGTTGTTACCGACAACCTAGCTATACTATTTAATATTACGGAATATTGCGTACCTATATCGTGCCATTTGAAAAATAACGAATCAACGGGATCGCACTGTACCGTGGTACCTTCACAATAATATAATATAATATCATGTCGTCATGGCACATTACAAGTGTATACGTTTATTAAACTGTAACCCATATAATAATATATACATATCACTCATCGGCCGTGCACGGTGGTGGTTGAATAGTGAAGGGTCGTAGCCCCTGTGCGCGGTCGTCTGCGATCGTTCTTTGATAATATATAAATAACTAAATAAAAAAACCCTATATATCCGAAATAAAATCCCACGTACACAATACCTGTATAGACATAACCGTGGAAGGTACACAGTTGGGCGTAAATAAAACACGCGTTTTAGTGAGCCGTATAATATAATATACGACGTAATCAAACACATACACACGCTGTACCGTAGCGGATATCGATCTCCACATAATATAATATTATTTCGTCGAATATTATGGTTGTACCGTATGTTATATTATCATGTAATATTATATTATTATTATTATTATTATACCATCATATGAAATATTTCTCGATGAACGTAATCGTAACATCAACTCTGACAGTTCAATTACAATTATACGCTAAGGGGGGGGGGGGGGACGCACATTAGGTATTATAGTACCATAGAGAAATAATATTATATGTATATACGTAATACATTATTGCATCGTTAGATAGGTACGAATATAATATAATATCATAGAAGCGTTCAACAAGCGTTTTAACGTATTTCCAAGACTCCACTACCACACGTGAAGTAGGTAGGTAAACGCAGTGTGTATATATTATACAGGGTGATTTGGCGATTTACTGAAATAATGCTCGACCCATTTTGTTAATTTTGGGTATTTTTTATATTTATTCAAATTCCGATTGTTGTTATTATTTTTAGTATACTTAAAGACCATACTTTTTTAACATTTTTTAATTTTTAAATACCATATAAGGAGTGTTCAGTGGTAATTCAACATTTTTTTTTATAAAATTACAACTCACCTTTTTACTGTAAATTATTGCTAAGCAGATTTCAACATTTTAACAAGCCATCTCTAAGATAATAAAATGTTTAATATATTAATATTTTAATAAAGATATTATAACACTTTTAAAAACAGTTTTACAAAAATATAAAATATTATATTATGTAAGTAATGTTATAAATCTAGTATTTAATATATTATTTATTATAGTTTATTATGGTTTATTTATAATAGGTAACTTTTACAAATTATAAAATGTCGATCGATAACAATGATTGCTATAAAATGTTCAAATCATCTCATAACCGTTTTTTCTGCCAAAAATCTACCCTTTCCACCATTGCAGTGGGCCTATAATAAATTCTTAGTACACAAAGTAAAATGACTCAAAGACTATACTCGTTCGAATTCGATTGAGAATATTTAAAATTCAGATATATCAATATTTTTTTCCTTAAAGAATTCATATGATCAGCGATTTATAGGAAAAATTGTAGGTATATCATAGAATAAGGTACATCGATTAGATTTCAACGAAGAATTGCATAATGATATGAAGTATGAAATATAATAGGTACGTGCGGTGACGACATCGTTATTATTATAAGATAATAATATTTATATTATATTATTATTGTCGTTCTGCGGTAAGTATTATATTATTATTATAGAACTGGTCGCACGCGTTTGATTTAATAATATTATATACATTTTTAAGAAACTCGATGAAAAAATATCATAAGAATTTAATACCCGAAAAGCATATACAACGCGATATTAAAACTGAATAGCGGCCACCGCATTAGCGAGGGCTCATCCTTTTTATACATTAATATCAAGCCCTCTGTTTTACACCAGCCGCGTTATTATTAATACGTATTTTATTGAAAATAGTTTTGAAATATTATTACATTCCATATTATTATTATTTCTTTTTTCTTGCGCTGTGCTCGTACGCAATATTAGTTTCGTTTTTGTTTTTTTGCAACATGCCGCGTTTTATATATCTTATATAATTATATGATTTGTTTGCTTTAAACACGTAGGTACCAGGGTAAGTCCCTAACATATGGGGGGAAAAAAAATATAATTTTTCAATGTTAATTTTTATGTATATTGTATTAGGTATGTAACTACCTGCGAGTGTAAAATATACATGACAGTTTTTATGCATATTTACTGACTTTTAAAAACATCCAACAGATTTATTATGTTCAAACAATTATTAATATTTTAGGGGAATTTCACCCTGGCGTTTCGTAAATATAAATATATACATCTAGTAAATTAATTTACTATTACCATTGGAGCTAGTGCCGGTGTTTTTGGCATAAAATCCATATATTATACGTACATTGTACATATGTGAAGTTTAAATTATACAAAAACTACAACTTCATTATAATTTCAAAGTGATTGGAAGATGTGAGGTGAAAGGCAAACAAAGATAACGTGCTATTACGTCAAACATTAGGGTAGTTCAAGCAGAATCATGTAATACTGTGTCTGTGCTGTTAAATATAACTGGAAAGATGATCATCGGTAGCATAAATAAATTCCGGGGTATTCAGAAACCAAACACAACCATTTGTGTATATCGGTTTAAATAAAACACTGATATAAATTTATACATTTCAGTATAAATTAATTTTACAACATTTGTTGATGATTTTTGTGTTATACAAAATTTTATTAAGCTAACTAATTTCCTAAGATTTGTATAATTTAATACAGTTTACAATATAATAATATAAATTATCATATTCTTAAAATATTCAATTGAATTAATTTCAATGTTCGAAATGATGTGACCCTGCAATTAACATTAGCGATTATCGTCCATTGACTTATCCTGAAATAGGATTATTCGACGTACTTAATGGCCGTATTATGATAACGATCTATGGTTTCGAATAATTATTTATCTCTAATGCATTCAAATTCAAACGGTTGATTTAGAATTTAAACATAAATGCAAACTATTGGTGGAAACAATCTCAACTATTATCTCCATCGCATCATTCCAGTCCAATTGACACAGGTAATTTAAGCGATCGAACATGTCACCATTATGTCAAGAAGACGGATACTATTGACCATTATTGACAATCGACCTAAACTAAATATATTAAAACTTACGTCTATCAACAGCAGACTTCGGATGAACGTGTAATCTATACTATTTGCGTTAAATGTATTACTGTTGATTAATAATTATTGTTTTAAGACAAATGTATAAAATGTCACACTGTTATATAACTTGCTTTATTAGAAAAATTATTATGATTATAGGTTCATTACATCATTAATATAAATTATTATTTATTATCATTACAAGATAATATATTTTTTTTTATATTATAAAAAGTCAGTTTTTAAGTACCAATGTACTTTGAGACGTATTTCCTGTGAGATTTGATGGGGCTGATATTGTACATTTGCATAATATAGTATATAATATACATGATCTAAGGTGTTAAAAATAATATAGTCTGTACGAATTTACACGATTATTATAAATAATTATAAACCTAGTCATTACTTTATGTCACTACTATTATCAAAAATAGGCTTATATTTCAGATATTTTTATAGATATTTAGTACACGAATATATATATATATTGACAGTAAAAATCATTATGCTAAGCAAAAAATCGGTAGATTACTGGAATTTTGTTTATCTCCATATAGGTACTAATAAAATATTAACGATGAACTATATACCTTAAGTCTGGAAAATAGAAAATGCTTAATAATTGACGTATAACAACGCATTTTAGTGGAATAATGCTACTAAATGAAATTCAATAGGTACACTAATGGTTTAAGCTGCGGATGATTTTAATTTCAATAATAATATACGCAGTAAAACCTCTAAATAACGGAATCACTCGGTATCAATGGATTTTTCCGTAATAATAGAGTTTCTGTCATAACTTATAATGGTACTAAAATGTACGGGATAATATAGGTTATATTATACTTATACTGGACTGTTGTTAATTTCCGTTGTAAGGAGATTTCTGTGTTATAGGGAGTCCGTTATAAGGAGGTATGTACTGTAACACATAACATATTATATTACCATATTATGCTGTGGTACACTATATTATTATACAATAAAAAGCAATAAACCATAAACATTTATTTTAAACTTTAATATTTATAAATATAAATCCTACTGTTGTAACACGTTAAGATATTTATGTGTTCCGATAATATGAATTTATAATAAGTATGAAAAAAAAAAAACAAAATGAAACACGGTTTTCTGGAAAGTATAAAATTATATACGCTATGAGAACTCGCTTAAGTCGTCGTGTTTAAATAAAATATTTATGACTTGTATTTATCGTATAAGATTAACATACAATTATGGTAAAAAATTAGCCGTATGACCGTTATCAGTATTGAGTATATTGACTAACAATTTATTTACATTTTTCAAAATCTATTCCATCCATAATTAGTTAGTACGACGTGTATATAGATGTGAGTGAAATCTATACGAATTTGCATCCGTTTCTCTTTTGGCTAATACAAACGTATATTATTATCGAAATTCAAATAAAGAAATAAGTCCTGCGTACATCATTAAAATATATCAGATGTATTGTAACGTACGCACGATATTACATTATAATAACATCCATATACACATATCATTATACAACTGCATGATAATATTATAATATGTTGCCCAAACGCAATATTATTTGAACTCGTATTATATTATTATAAGCGCGGCATATGTATAAGCACGTATAATGTATATCATGTATGGGGCCGATAATAATAGGTTTCTTTGGGGACACGATTTTCTCAACGGCTTTATAATAGTGCTGTACGCTTCAATAATAATATTTTGATACGCGACGAAAATATCAAAAAGGGAAAAAACAAAAAAATGAGTGCGCGTACAAATCTGTCGTATTAATAATACGATAATAATGATCGTAATAATTATTAGTCTGTTGGCGACAGGAATCGTCGTCGTAAAAAGTTCTTCGGGTGCAATTAGGTACGAGACGGACAATTATTATTGTTACTATCATTATTCGGAGCGCCGGTCTCGAGTCGGCCACCGTATAACATTATCATACACGCGTACGTAATAATAATAATATTATTATACAGTTGTCGTAGCAGCAGTGTAATAAGGTCTCCACGGTACCGTTTGTAATAATGCCGACTCCGGAAAGTAGGTTTTTCCGACGAGCAACAACAACAACTTCGGTGTCAGCGACGCGCGGGGGTGATGTCGTGGTGCGAATAATTTGCGAGCGCGCGACCGAGGTTATGTTGTAGTAATAATAATAATGATAATAAAATGTGTTTCGACGAGCCGCACCGGTAAGTCTACGCGCACTTATATTATATCGTTGTATGAGAACTACAGCTGTTTACGCGTATCGCGCCGCTTTGTCCACGAAATCGGTTTTTGAAATAATGACTAAAAAAAAAAACCGTCCGTGAAACGTCTCGAGCGGTATGACACGATGGGTGACGGAGATGCAAACATTTCCACTCACCGTCATCGTCGTCGACGACGTTCTTATTAGAGGGAACCGCTATCAAGATATAAAATGCGAAAAAAAAGATGGCCAAAACGAAAATATCGATTGGACGTGCGACGGGAGAAAGACAGTCGGGTCATTGCGAAGACGATGTTTTCGTTTTTACGATTATTGCATTAGTCCACGATGGTCAGGTTAATAATAGGTGCTGTTTCCGGCATTTTTTTCCTCATCCCCGCCGTTCCTTACCCAGAAATACGCGGACCCATCGTCGGGCAAGAACAATATAATACTGACAATTTAATAATTGGCCGGTTAGGTAATCCCGTCTCGCTCGCCGCACCGCCGACAAACACCCACGAGCAAGACGATGATGATAATATTTTAGTTACGTGTGTCCAATTTTCGTTCGCCAAAGGCACACCAAACGGACCTAACCTAATTCATACGGGACAAGACAGCTTGGGCATTTTGGCGACGTGTAGAGACACCGTACAGCCGTTCAATCCCACGCGAAATATTATAGAGGTCAGGCGAGAATTTTCAAACGTGAAAATAAAACCCACGTTGTGTACAACAGCATTAGGTAACATGAAAATAATGATACAGATATTATGTGTACCTAATGCTAAATATAGCAAATTTATAAAAAATTATGAAACGGTGGCAGGAACACGAACATATCGATTTCCTGACGGCAGTGCCACTGAATTTCCCGTTCGATGTGCACGTGCAGTTCGTTTGTTTCTTTTTTCTTTTATCTTACGGAAGTTACTGGTAATTAATGGACGCGGATTACGTTTTCATGACTCCTATAGCCTCAAACGTCCTGTAACTTGTACGCAGATAAGGCATGCGAAGAGTGACGGTTTGTGTCATTTCGTATAAACGTCCTCGCCAATAAATGTGTTGCTATAGTATTTAGATTTTAGATACAGTGATATACTACGATTATTATATTATGTAGGGTAACGTAACTACGTAACTATATAAGACCAACCTTTACCCTGGACGTAAACTATATTATTATTATGTAAAACATGTACAATTTTTAACAGTGAAAAATAAAAACTCGACGTCGTGGTCGTTGTCGTCGTATTATACGGCTATTATAACCTTAAAATTATAAAAGTAAATCGAGTAAGAAAGAAGAAAACAAAATACAAACTGTGAGAAAATACGTAAATATTGATCGAGCAACAGAAAATAAGCAACTGAATAGCCGAGACTCCTCTTTTTTTTTTTAATTACAGCTATTATAATATAATGTGTATTATTGGAGTTTCCGTGTTTTCACTTTCCTTCCGAGCATCAACCGTTAATATAATAATATCAACGCGAATATCTACACAGGCGTTGAAGATAAGCACTGTACTATTATGTGACCGTTTGCATTAGTGTTGTACACCACGCAAAGAAAGACGAACCGGAAGAATTTATTCAAGTGAACTGGACGAGGAATAATATAATTCTTGTTGTCGACAGCCAATACTCGTACCAACGGCATAATATTATGACGTTATGACTCATAAACGTGTTTGAGACACAATCCGAGGATAGAGCAATGCGTTTGTGTAAAAAAATAAATAAACTGTCGTCACGGTATAATATTTTAAAAGTAGACGGGCATGAAAAATACCTATTTTCAGAGTATAATAACTTATAATGATTGGTCAGATAGACATTTTCTAGTACGCGGTGATGCTGCTAAATTGCCTATTCGAAGCGCCGTGTAACAACGAACCGAATGAATATTACTATGACGCGCTTACGATTAGATTTATAATATTGTCATCATAATATTATTGTAACAATACGTTTCGATGTACAGCAATATTATTTATGGTTATGTTTCACTGCACACTAATTATTTACACATGACGTCTGGACGGCGTGAACGAGTGGTCAGTGGCGTATGCTGACAAGAGATATTACGTAAACTTTACAGCCTCAGGGTCGTAGATAATGTTCGGGAAAATTGACGGAGATCTGACACAAGTCTCTAAGAGGAACGAGTGGTGGAAAATTACGTGATGGCTCTTATGCTTTTATAAATATTATTGTGCACACGGTGGCCGTGATACTTGTAGAATCATGCGTAGATTCGATAGAAAAATCGGCCCGAAATCATAACGCACAGTGTTGTAATCTGGGCAAGAGATAATATTCAAAGTCTTTGAGAATACTATAATTTTAAAATACTATTTTATAACATTTTTATTTTTTATTAAAGATAACCCTCGACATCGTGGCTATTGCAAGAAATATATGGAAAATAACTATATAAAAACAAATGTTGAAAAGTATATAATATTTGTATTATTTATATAAATTTTAAATGTATATTGCTTGTGCTGTCGGATCCGCAGGTTTGAGTGGTTGGAGCAGGTTGAACCGCAGGTTTGAGTTAAATAAAATATAGCGATAACTATGTAATAACAAGGCAACGGTAGAAAAGTTCTCTCCAGTTGTAGCAAACCAAGTAGCGATCGCGTCGTCACGATGTCAGACTCTAAATACATTATTCAACGTTTTATCTATATTTGCGACATTGCCGTCGAACGGATATCGTTTTTTTTCTACACCGACTGTCGTCCACACGGACTTCATATTATAATATATTATATATATATATATATATATATGCGCAAGTATATAATTTATAGGTGTGCGCACTAGAATGATTCGTATATGCGCTAGTGCTGCACACTCTGAGCGACCGCTTTTCTTCACCGTATACTACTCGCTGTATGACCATCTGAGATTTCCGAGCGCAAGTCTCTTCCTCGGGGACCATTTTCCGGGACCGTCGTCGTTGAAACAGCTCCTCTGTCATTTTCCGATTTTTCACTCATTCGGTCCTCGTTTCGGGCGATTATAATAAAATGCACTCATACCCGACTACTCATATACTGCAGGCGCGTACACAAATATTTTGATGGGCGGGAGGGGAAGGGTTAAGGTTATACATTTTTCCACTTTAACTCTATAAAAACGTATTTAACAATTTTCTTGACATTTCGGAGAGGGGGAAATTGGACCCCTAATCCCCCCTTATATACGCACCTGCCTATATATTTATTTGATACATAATCATTACATTATATAGGTTATACGTCCAATGTAGCGTTTACGTGTTTTCGATGTTTTTCGATTAGCGATAACAATCCACGTAGCATCTATAACCTTAGGTCTTTATATGACTCTGGTCTTTAGCTTTCACCACACCATCACCACCGCCACGTCTGTGAAAGGTATGTTCGCTTCTCACACGGCACTCGTTCTTCACCGCGTACGTATCTATATTATTACTGTTACTGTAATTTTACAATTTCATAGCCTCAAAGTGTATTTTTCTCGTGTCCTTGTAGGACTGGTATTTGAAGGTTTGTTGTTTAAGAGTGCGCGTTCATTAATTTATCAATACTAAGTTGATTCCGCTGTAGTTTGTAGGTGAATCTTAGTCTGGGCCTTTACGGTTATTCGTCCTTTATAAAAGAATTGTTGTAGTTTATTTTTTTATAGTACGTATACATCTACGATTTTGTTGACCAATTATTTAAATAACATTATATAAAATCGTTGACGTATTGTGTACTTTCGAATAACGAGGATGTCTGCCACAAAAAGCCATTCTTATACACTAGAGTCGAGGCTCCCATTACATATATTTTAATTTCATAACGCTTGTTTGAATACCGAGCTTTAAGAGAAATTATTATTCGTAGAAAATATGTCTCCCGAAATTTGAACAGCACTGCAACGTTTAAATTATCAAAAATAATATTCCATATAAAATTCAAATAAATTGTTTTTTATAAATGGTGTAATTGATTTAGATCAGTAAGTATTCATTTTTTTTTCAAACATCTTATTATAGTGTATATGTTATAAGTGATTTTACAGAAAATTTTCGTCTATTATTTTTACAAATGTTTATTAGTTTAAAACTTTTTTAGTGTTATACATATAGTGATGACAAAGAACAAAAATAATTTTATAACGATGATGTATGGAGTCAGAAATCTATACCAAAAATCACATTTTATCAAGTAATCCATCAACTGACTTGATTTTTCTCAAAAATAAAACAAAATATATACAAACCATTATGGTAGTATTATTACTATGTATTATTATATTTAAAAATATTTTATAAAATATAATAATTTTTATAGACATTTTATAATCAATTTTAATGCGGACAAATGCAATAAATTCACAATTAAATTTTACATTATTCATTTAATATCAATTATCTGCACAAAGTATAGCTTGTAAATAAGGGACGGCTGTGCAAGGTGCGTATGTTCCTGACAAAGGACCTCCGACGCTTCTAATAATTATGACCAGATATTAATTATGTCGACGCAAACAATTAAATCAGACATCCATACTTCGCCGTCCCCGCAATAACGTCGCCCGAGCAAATTGTTCGTTGGCCCGATTTACCTGGTATCGTCCGGAGAGCATAGCTGAGAGCGCTGAGCATAAACGCGCATATAGTGGAACTTACCTATATATTATTATACGATATTACCGATTCACCTAAAAGGATTGCATTCGAAATTGAGTTTGTCTGCGCAGACGGATGGCTTTGGTGCGTATATCATAAAATAATAATATATACTCGTGTGTGGGCGGCAGGTGGGCGTCCGGAAGTTATCGAGCAAAGTTTTCGCGGGTAGTACGGTGTAAGCATATAATATCGGCAAAACTTTTTATGACATGCGCTTAATTGCGAAAGCAACCAACCCAGTAAACGCTGCTCAGAGTCCATTATCGGCTAGAACTTTTGCAACTGTATATATAATAATAATAATAATAATAACGCAGTATAGAGCCGAAGTCGTTTAAAAAAAAAAAAAAAAAAACCGTAATACAGTTGTTTTCATTCGGGGTAATAATTTTACATTAGCATTATGAACAACTATGTTATGTCCTTTAAGCATAATAATTAGAAACACAGTATATTATGATAATATAACTTTATCTCTGCGCGCGTGAGACTCCCAGTCAAGTGCTGTTTCAGCGTACCTACATATGATGTGCGTTCAGCAAGAAGGTCGTGACGACGACGTTCTAGAGTTTTCTATGAATTGGAGAATTATTCAGATATCTAACGGCTATGAATTGTATGTACATACTATGCAGGATGCGTGTCAATAATAATAATAATAATAATAATAATAAATAGCAACAATAAATCAACACTAAGTCATCGATCGCACGTGTGAAAACAATTACGATCCGGAGATGTCCATATGTTTTCCCTTCCTCGTACCGTTTATAATATATCACTTGGTGATTCGTTACCGGGGACCAATACCTCATGTCTTTTCGACCACCGTTCCGTGTTGACACCGCGGAAGGGAATAGTGTAACTATAACTACGTAATCTCATCCATTGTATGTTATTTATGTTTAATATTTTCTTTCGACCGACAAACTCTCGTATAGTTGTATTCGACGACTTGACATTATAATATTATACCGTACAACATATTTTATCTACACTGTGCGCGGTTTTGCCCCCCTCCCCCCTCAACGTATAATGTTATTGGACTGGTCTGGCCAGTCCGCGGTTACCAGAAACTGTATTTTACGCACTCTGTGCGTGATCGCCGTGTCAGTTTGTGGCCGAAAACGGGTGCGGGAGACACGTCGAAATGAAAATCGACAAGTGTGTGATAATACATCCGTGTGATATGTACAATATATCGGTACCTACTACAATGTCCTTGTCGGGTAACACGCACACGTGCACGCCACTGTTGTAATCCGTTCGATGACGCACACTTCAATATTATACGATCAAATCAAACACGCCTCCGCGAAGAATGGATAGACAGCCGTCTGAGACAATCGGATCCGCTTTCGATAGGTATAAGGTATATTATAATACCTCCCCATAACCACTTACACACCTGTAAACGACGTACCGTTTCCGCATTCGACGACGCGACATCATATTATTATTATAGTATATTTTATCCACACTGTACGCATTTTCGCCCCGCCAACCTATAACATTATTGGACCAATCTGGCCAGTCCGTGGTTTTACAGCGTCTATTCTGTGCGTAAACGCCGTATGAATTTGCGGCCGAAAACGGCTGCGGGAGACTCGTGGAAATGAGAATCGACAAGTGTGTGATAATACATCCGTGTGTTATACGTCATAATATATCGATAGCTACTACAATATCGTTGTGGGGCAACACGAACACGTGCACGGCTGCTGCTATAATCCATTCGACGACGCAATATTATTCGAGAAAATAATGCACGCCTCCGCGAAGAACCGATAGATGGCCGTCCGAGACGATTGGGTCCGCTTTCGGTTGGTATAAGGTATATAACCAACCCATGACCACTTGCACACCTGTAAACGACGCACCGGCGCCGCTAACGTTTCCCGCCGTATTTTATTATTACGGTATATACCTGCGAAGCGTTGTGTATGACGCATTGCCGGCGAAATGAGAAAACTTCCGCGCTCAAAGCGTGACACCGTCGTATAACTCCGTGCACACAGTTTAGCGAAGACGGTTGTGTTATTTTCATTGTACTGTATTGTTGTGCCACGCTCGGATGACACCGGAACAAAATCGGAAAACGAGATGGTAAATCATGCACACCGCCGAGTGACAACGCCGCCGCGTACTTTGAGAGTACGCCCGCGCCCGCATGGCACGTTGTCCCACGGACGTACAACACGGAAAATTCGTGTTCAGCAGTGAAAATTCCGAGTACGGTGAGATTTAATAACGGTGTGCGTCGACCTATTATTCGACTCGAAGGTATAAGCTGAGCATTAGCAGTCGTGTTTTCCCGGGAGTTTTTTTACGATATTTTTTTTTTATATTAATCTTTTTTTTTTCAATCAAAAAAGAGTTTTTCCGATCAAGCTATGATCATTTTTAAATTTTAATGTTTCGAATACTTATAACTTGATTAAAAATACAAATATCTTAAAATTCCCACTAGCGACCACTGATAATGTTCTTACCTTTGAGTTTGATAATCGGCGATTTCACTCTAATATTAATTCCTGCCGTTAAAAATTGGATCTGCTGAACACACATCTGCTATTATGTCGTGCGCTTGCAAGATGGGGACAACACAGCATAATATGAGGGATGTGTGGTGTCCTCTTAAAAATGACTCAAATTGTATGTCGTTGTTTATCGTTTATTAGAATGTTTATACATATGTGAATATCGTACACTATGTGATACTATGTGATTTATGAACCATTGCCACCATGTTAAATACTGAGCCCTTTAATATGTCGTTTATGTTAGATGTTCTCCTTAGGCTTAAACCCACCAAACGTGTTTGAATCAAATATTATTATGAATCACGTTATCCATGATCTGCTAGAAAATCTAGTATGGTATTTGGGTTTTATATTTTCAATAATTAACGCCAAAGTTAATTTCTAGACACTAAAATCCACCTCCCACCCAACTAACATATTCGTTCAACCGTATAAAACATACACATTTCTAATAACATTTTAAGTTTTTTTTTTTTTTATTAATGATTTTTAATAAAATGATAATGATAATATTATTATCTCCAACTATACAACATTTTTGTTTACGTCACTTATTTATTTGATATGATAAATCATTGATCATAATGTATTTTTTGACGAAAATTTGTGACGTGTAAAAAAATATAACTACATTAAGTACTAACTGTCATTCAACTATTAAATAGTTACTTAAAATGTCCCCTTAAATTACTACAGGAAAAATGTTTTCATCAAAATATGAGTAGAATATTCATTCTTAAGGAATTCCATTTTAAACGCATTTTAATATTTCAAACAAAAAATGCGCAACATTTTTATGGACATTTAACACAAAAGGTGGATACAAATTATAATAGCATTTGTTGTTTGCACGAACAAAAAAATTAAAACTATTTTATTCAAAAGACGACCAATAGTTTTACAATAACGTTATTCATCTGTTATTTTGAAAACATTTAACTATTAACTTGATCGATTGTATAATAATATGTTGTATATTCATCAGTTAAATTTAAATACCTATATATTTACATTTAATACGTTGTAAGCAATTAGAAATTTGTTTTTAATTTTAGCAGTAATACAGTAAACATATAACAATATGATAGTAATATTATAATATTAGATAGTATTATGTGCAATAAATGATATTTAGGAGAACAAAATCACCTACGAGTTCATTATCTTTTTTTACTTTACACAGGTTATTATTTATATACTTTATATTTTGAATAATCTAAATTACTAAATCTTTCTAGGTACACATAAAATGTGAATTTTTCCAATCTCCGTATCGAACTCACAATTAATAAATAGTTAGTTGTTTTATATCTTAGATATTTGTTCTATACGAAAAAATAATACAGCGATATTTTTTTTTTTAACTGGGAAAGTAATTTAAAGTTTATTTTAGGCATAATATTTCTCTGGCCGTTAAAATAATTTTTAAACATGACGAAATATGAACTGATTTCTGCAGACCAACACGTAATAATATTTACAAAAGTTTATAATATATATAATGTTTTAAAGACAAAATAATAATATTATGCTGTTTTTATTTAATAAAATTTAGAGATCGTATCATAAAATAATATAATATAATATTGTAATATTATAGTGTAATATTATGTATTGGTTTACATAGTATTCCAAAAATGTTAAGCTACGAAAAGAACAAAGTATCATTTACTATATCTATGGAAACTTTAATTGCTTACAAAATTTCTATTAATTTATTAATTTTATTATTTTCATTATTATTTCGTGTTGGGCATGAATTTACAATTAAAAAAAAAAACGCTTGCCATTAAATGAAAATTATTCACAACAAAGTTTTAGCATTCAATTATTTATTATAAAAAAATTTATAGCACTCAATAATAATACTTATAAAACTAATTTTATTCGTGTAGTACTGTAGTGTAATAACGACGACAATGTATTGCTACGTGACTAACGAATTTGCAAACCGAAGTGAGCTTTATCTAACGGATAGTGACCTTTAAAAAAAATGAATTTATATAGAACATCCGTACGTGCTGAAAACAAAATACGACAAGCTGACAGATTTTATAAATAAAATAGTAAATAATTATAAAATTATTGATTCATTATAATCTTCATTGTTATTAAATGAAATATAATATAATGCATACTGCATATATTTACTAAAATATTATCCATTAAGGATAAACCAATTATGAACGGTCATATTATGTTATTGTGTAAAGATATAAATTAGACTTTAAATTTTGATTTCAATCAATAACAAACAGTTATAATGTATATTTTGGTTCAAATATAGCATTGATCGAAATACAGATTCCCCTAAAATAATGATGTTAACAGAAAACATGTCTATTTTTAATTCAAAAAAGCAATTCTTTCAAAGAATAATTTTATCTGGTTTGATACAATTTAAATATGACGTTACAGGTAAATTGTAAATAACAGTAAACTAAATTAAAATATACATAATTCACGTGTGGTTTTAAAGTAAAGTTTAAATTACGTGTACGTAGGGAAAATTAACTTGGTTCAAACTTTAATAAAGATTTAACCTATTATTATTAAGGTGTAAAAATTAAAAATGATTCGTTGTGTTTACATTCCCTCGCTTTGAGGAATATTCTAAGGAATGACTCATACAAATATAAAAGCTTAAATGTTGTACAACTTAAACTAGACCAATAATTGTTTACTTAAAATATGAAATTCTAACAAGCTTTAATAATATCATATTAAATTGTATTTCTTCTCTATTTAGAAGGAAAAATCAATCAACACACATATCGATGTCACGATATTATCTATAAGAACGCATACATGATTACAAACCCAAAGTTAAAATTAAGAGCGATGGAAAGAAATAAGAGAGTCTAGATCTATCCCTCAGGGATTTCGCTGTTCATTTCAAATAACAAGAAGATGAAAATAATGGAAAATAATAACAAGTTAGAGGCGGTAGAGTTTGTAAAGTTAAACAAACAGTATTTGATTAAATATTTATTCCATAAACACAATTATTAACATTTTGTATTATTATTCAGTGTCAAATTAATAACTACCCAAAAAAAAATAAAATAAAAATGATGTAACATTCCATTTGTTTTTTACTTTCTCAATTTTTTTGTTGGCTAATGAAATTACAGGAAAAGCAAGGAAGAAGAATGTGGATTCTGTTTTTTTTTTTTTTTTATGAGAAAATATTATTTAAACTAATTTTAAAAACAGATATTTTGACACAAATAATTATTATACTTACATAGAACTTTTACTTTATAGTACTTCACACGCATATTGGTATATCGCCGAGTTAAATTAAAAAATAAATTGTCTAATTATAAGTGTTGGTGATTAATTAGTTATACGAATTTTTTAAAAAATATTTTGTTATGATGAGCCATAATATTGGTAGACTACACCACGATAGTAAGCGTAGGTAGACTTGGTGTTGTGACAAGAAGACAATCTTTTAGTCTTAAGTTGTTTACAGTAACAGAATAGGATTGTGACAAGATTGCTTAATAATCGTGTTTAACACACGACGGGCCGCTGGCTCACCGATTGCACTACGCTCGTTAGTGTATATAGACAGCAAACATTTTTAGTTTCTGGCACTCGACCCGTTTGTATAGTCATTTTATCATCACTCTGTGGCAATTTACCGAAACCAAATGAAAACAATGGTCACAATGTTTGTTTATGGCCATTTCCCCCATTTCGTAGTTACATTGAATTAAATATTACCGTTATAAACATTACCTACGCATTATAATGGTAGGAGATAGGATAGTGTCGTTTGAACCACGATTCGGCGTTATAAAATATGGAAACGCGTATATACAGGAAAGAGTTATTTTTATTCGTAGTAACATTAACTATTTGAATATTATTTTTAAAAATTCTCTGTAGGTAGGTATACGTTATAGTAAATTGATATCGGGACTATGTCACGTCATGGGTATGGTGTATGGGGTTGTACCTCTCAACAGATGTCTGATGAACATGACCGACACACGACGGCGATAGACTTGCAGCTGCACCGGATTTGGTGGTGGGCCGAGACCTGCGACCGGTGCAGAATATTCGGCGACGACTGCGACCGCGGTAACATCGACTTTGGCGATGGTGACCAAGACGATAACGACGGTGGTGGTGGTAAAACGGACCGAGACGGACGGCTCATGTCTGAAGTGGCGACGATTAAGAGTTCACGCGTCGGTTAAAGCGGCAACAAAAGGCGCCGAGTCTAAAAGCCGATGGAAGGTAAGCCACGGTGGTGTACGGCCAAAAAGAATAAAGCGATAGTACAAATAAATATCAAAAAAAAAAAAAAAAAATCAAAAAAAAATCGAAAACTATAAGAGTCGGAAGAAGATTGAATATAATATAATATATTTGTATACAGTGTGTGTGTGTGCTTGTGATCACGCGTATTACAGTATATATATATATATATATTATGGAAGGTGTAAATCAGTAACGCGGCGGCGGCGACGGAAGACGCTCTGACCGGTGTAAACCGCCGGACGGACTACACTGGTGGTGTGCGCGAACAAACTCCTCCGGTTTGGTCACGAGTTTTCCGGCTGATCAGCTGTTCGGCGGCGGCGGCAGTTACGCGTAGGGTTGTTGTTGAGCATATAGTGGGAGGCAGGCGCGATTCGCTAGCCACCGCCGCCGTCGTCTTTACTGTGCGTGTCGGTGCGGAAAAGCGCAGGGAATCGATCCACCGCCTGCACACCCGCCGGCCAAACCAACCCGTCATAAGTGGGGGTGACGGTTGTTGTGAAGTGGCAGGGGGCGGTAGTGGGGGGAGGGTAATGTAGCACCCCCGGCGGCCCCCCTCTCGTATTACCGGCGACCCGTCTTATACGATTTCGGGGAAATTTATTATTCGTATAATAATAATATTTTATTCCTCTGCTCACACACGCAGCCAAGCAAACGTACCATCATCTCTATACATAACGTCTCGTCTATTGCCCGGATTTCCGTACGATGATTTAACGCATTTCCGTTCGGCAAGTCTCGCGAACCGGCTCGTGAAATCGACGACAACTGTGGGATGTCGTCTGCACCAATAGCGCTTGCGCGGCCCCCTCAAAAACAACCAGTTGGTTCCCTCGCAAAGACTATTTTTTTTTATAGAAATTTGATAATATTATGATATTCATTACCCAGTCATTTTTATTTGATGATGTTATTGTGAATAAGTAATTTATATAATATAACCTATTTATGTGGAACCTTGTTTTAATTTTTCAATTATTACCTATAAAAGTTTGACATTTTATAAAATATGTTTAATTCAAAAATGATTATTAAATTATAAATTTCATAAATGTTGTAAAAAATCGAACTTTAAATGCTCATAAAAAAAAGTTGTGCTTAGGTATTTTAAATATTTTTAAATTTCTATTGTAACAATATATCAGGAGCCTTGTCTTAATATTTTTTTATTAAACTGTATTGATATTTATAGAAAAAAAATTGAAATTTGAAATTGACCGTAAACAGCTCAAATGAATATTTTGGTGTATAGAAAATGGGAATATAAAAATTCAGTGAAATTTTCATGTGTCTACAGTACATGTATCTTTGTTTTTAAATTACAACAAAATAAGAAACTCGTTACATGAGGAATCGAGTGAATATAAAAATATGTTGTAAATATATGAACTTCAAACGCATATAAAATTGTAATTTGATTTTCTTGTAGACATATTTTTTTCATTA
This sequence comes from Acyrthosiphon pisum, assembly GCF_005508785.2. Taxonomy (NCBI): domain Eukaryota; kingdom Metazoa; phylum Arthropoda; class Insecta; order Hemiptera; family Aphididae; genus Acyrthosiphon; species Acyrthosiphon pisum. The sequence continues at coordinate 51,117,095 of NC_042494.1, read as the reverse complement.
AGGTAGAAAAACTTATGAGGAATCTTGTATTATATTTTAAATTCTGAGTGGAACAATGAATGTATTGGTTTTACAATGATGTGTGTTTTTTTATTTTTTTTTTCATTTTTGTGTCTGTCATCACGGTTTGGGGAGGTAAAACTGCTTCGATTTTCTTCAACAGTATCTTATTTGATGGAAAAGTGAATCTAGTTGGTGCATTCGGAAGGTCAAAATTTGATATTTCCAATAGTTTTCAAAAGCGCCGTGAAAAACAAAAGAAAAATTAAGGAAAAACGGGCATTTTTACGCAAAATCTGTTTTCGAGAAAATTGATTTTGGTTTTTGGTGTAACTTTAAAACGAATGACTGTAGATACATGAAATATTCACTGGTTGTTTATATTTCCATTTTCTATACATGAAAAATTTTTCAAAATATTTTAATTTATTTTAAGCTGTTTACGAACATTTTCATTTTCCATATTATTTAGTTTTTTTTCTTTAAATATCAATAACATTTTAT
>NC_042494.1:51100634-51115223 GCF_005508785.2 Acyrthosiphon pisum | reverse complement strand
CATTTATTCGACTACTTATCGTGTACACAGACACAAAAGAAATAGAAAAAACACACATCTTTGTAAATTCACTTGTATTGTGATCAAATAAAATATGGGTGGTTTGTAATTTCAAATTTTACCTATATAGATATTTAAAAAAAAGCAGAACGCAAACAATAGTGTCTGCTTACAACACATAATTAATATATTACAAAAAAATATATTTTATATATTTTACGATTGTAAAACGCACATATTTCATCAGTTTATATTTTAATAGTTAATGGTTAAATACATGTATGTGTATAATATATGGTTGTTTTGAGTGGACCATGTTGATTTTAGAAATACCGGGACCTACCTCAAGAAACCAAGAAATGTAGAGAGGAAATAATATTTTATTTTGGAAATATCGGTCAGTCGTCAATTGATAACATTTAACAAATTATATTTAGGTCTTAATTATACCTAATATTGATGTGTAGTGAGTTTTATAGACATTTAATTTTGATGTCGTGGATCACTTATGGATAAATTAAATTTTATTCTTCTTCAATTAGTTTTGAAAAAAGGTACAATTTATTTTACAAGGGCAGTTTTTAAATTAATAATAATTCAATTAGTTCAAACACCAAAGAGTTAATTCTTTATGACTATTTTTTAAAATAATATGTTTGTCAATCATTGAGTTTACGTGTGAATTTTAGACTAGTATTATTATTTATTCACATAATATCGTTTTTGTTCTATATAAAAAAAAAAAACGTTAAATAATTAATTTTTAGTGTCCTTTGATTTATTACGAAATTGATTCATAAAAAAAAAAAAAATATTATATTATAACTACAAAAGTTTACTGATTTTTATATTTTTATGTGAGCTTTATAAGGTACTCGAGTTGAAATTTTTTTGTAGTTCGATATGGCGCCTTAATATACTATATATGTATATAAAAAAAACCACAACGACTGAGTGGACTTGCGGTGTAACTGAAGTACTCTTTTCTCCCGTTGAGATATATACATTTTAGTATTATACGTCTCGGGTTACCAAGTGGGTAGGTATACCCGACCTTGTAGAAAAGAAAACGCCAGTCGATTTACGGGTAAAACGTAGGGAATATTATTATTTTTAACTGCAGATAATTTTTGGGGACAGACGGATTACGTTAATATTATAAATCACTGTTTGTCGTCTATCACCGACAATAATATTATAGCATGTTTCTAGATCTATAATGTCTATATAGATGCGCATAGAATATTGCTAATATTATAAACGTATGTACAAATATTTCCGAGTAGTTTCTGAATTTCAACAGTTGGACTACCGGTTTTCGTGGTCTTTTGCGAACTCCACTATGTTATTATATATTAAAAAGAAATTGACCAATAATAGGTATCTATAATAAATTCTAAATTAATCATATCACAATATTCATTAGGTACTTATAACGCGTTATACATCAACAACAAACCGTTATACTATCATAGATACATATAATAGTATACTTTAGAAGTTTCCTAGCTAAGTACTCACGAGTAATATTATACTATCACAAAAAAATAACAAAAATAGTATTTATATGTTTTTTAATATATAATTTCGTCCACATTCGAGCTTAAAATGACTATAAAAATAAACTGTGCTTATGTATTTTTTTAGACTTTTTGGTAATAGAATTAACTACGTACGTGTAATCTTGTTTGAAATTTTCAATCCTCAGGTATAAAAATTGAAAATTTTATATATTTTTAACTACCAAATAATTATTAAATTTTAAATTTGATAAATTTTGTCAAAATTCTATCTTTAAATGCTTACAAAAAAAATTGTGCCTATGTATTTTAAATGTTTTTCAACTGCTATTGTAACAATATATCAGGAGTCTTGTATTAATTTTTTACACATTTTGGCCCAACAGATAAAACTTATTGATATTTATAGAAAAAAAAACTATCTACAGTCATTTGTTTTTTTAATTACAACAAAATAAGAATATCGTTACGTGAGAAATCGAGTGAATATCAAATGTTGTAAAAATGTGAATTTCAAACGCTCATAAAAATTTAACTTGACTTGCTTGTAGACATTTTTTTTTTAAAAGGTAGACAAACTTATGAGGAATCTTGTATTACATTTTCAAAATTTAGATTTAAAAAGAAAACTTTTCATAAATTTCTAACTAAAAATAATTTGCAAATTTTCGTCATTTTTACGTATTTTGTCAATATTTGAACTTTAGATGCTTATAAAAAAAAAAATGCGACTATGAATTTTTAATTTTTTTCATCTGCCTTTGAAACAATATAATAGGAACCTTGTACTAAATTTTCAAGCATTTTTAACCAACAAATAAAATGTTATTGATATTTAAAGAAAAAAAAAAAAAATAATATGGAAAATGAAAATGTTCGTAAACAGCTCAAAATAAGTCAAAATATTTGGAAAATGATATGGCGTATAAAAAATACTAATATAAACATTCAATCAAAATTTTATACACCTACGGTCATTTGTTTTTATAGTTGTACCAAAAATTAAAAACGATTTTTCTCGAAAAGAGATTTTCCGTAAAAATTCCCGTTTTTCCTTACTTTTTGATTTGTTTTTCACGGCGCTTTTGAAAACTACTGGGAAATTTCTACTTTTAACCCCCCAAAGTACCAACTTGATTCACTTTCCTATTATAAAAGCTACTGTTGAAAAAAATCCAAACACTTTTACTGTCCTAAAAGGTGATGACAGACACAAAAAAAAAAGACACATCATTGTAAAATCAATACATTCATCGTTCCACTCAGAATCTAAAATTTTTACGAATTCTTAACTCAGAATAATTTGCTAATTTTCGTGATTTTTCCATAAAAATTCTAATAAAAAAAACTGTAATTAAGGATTTTTAATATTTTTCAAATGTCATTGTAAAAATATAGTAGGAGCCATGTATTAAATTTTCAAGTATTTTTACTTAATAAATAAAGTTTTATTAACATTCATAATAGAAAAAAAAACGAATAATTTTGGAAACTGAAAACGTTCCTAAACAGTTCAAAACATATCAAAATATATCATAATCGATTTTCTCGAAAACAGCTTTTGTGTAAAAATTCCCGTTTTTCCTTAATTTTTCTTTTGTTTTTCACGGCGCGCTTTTGAAAACTATTGGAAATTTCAAATTTTGACCTCCCGAATGCACCAACTAGATTCACTTTTCCATCAAACTAAGTACTGTTGAAGAAAATCGAAGGAATTTTACTGCCCCAAACCGTGATGACAGACACAAAAATAAACAATAAAAAAATAAAAAAAAATAAAAAAACACATATCATTGTAAAATCAATACATTCATCGTTCCACTCAAAATCTAAAAAATATATCCTAAAATGTATTCATGTATTCACAAAAATGACGTTATAAATATGTCTTAACAAAATGTAAAAAAAAATAAATTTGTTATGTAATTTTATGTTTCATAATACATAAGGAATAATAAACACCTTCATTTAAAAATATAAATATTACAATTTAATAGGAATTAGTTTAGTTAAAACTAATCAAATATAGATTTGAATGAAGTAGATAATTCCAAAAGGGTGGCAGGCTTGAAATCCACTGAGGAAAAATATTTTTAAAAAAACGTGTTTTCATGTATGTAAATACCAAATAAAAACCAAACAATTATCAAGCTTTAATATACTGTAAAAATGCTCTAAAGTTAAAAAAATAAGGTAGGTACTTAAAAGTTAAAAGTGCTAAAAAATGCAAAATAAAATTTACAATTTAAAATATCTTATGCTGGAGATCATAAAAAAAAATTTATAATCCATTGATATTATAGCACTGGTAACATATACTAGTTTAGGTGTATATAGAGTGATTTTTTTAATGCGCATTCATTATTTTCGTGAAGAATTCGATGCATTAATAACAAATATAATATACGTTAGTATAATAATATTCGTTAGTGTTAATTATAGGTAGGTAAGGGTTATGTAACTTATAACTTATAAGTATTTACATTTTAGTTGAGTGTAGTAGTGTTCGAACATTTTGCGGTCCCGTGCCGTTCCACTCATCCAAAATGTAAATGCATTAAAACGTCGAAATTCTCAGAGAAAATATTATGCTTAGGAACACGGAATTAAAAATGTATGTTAACATAGCTTAAAAAAAAACATAAAGTAAAAAAAAAACGTCGTACATTTAACGACCAGAAATGTTGTAAAAAAAAAAAAAAATGCCAAGAGAATGGTTGTTTACTGATAAAAGAATCACCCTGTGTATATTATAACATACGAATATGTATTTAGCACATGAAATACGCTTTCGTAAAGGTTTTTGAGAATTGTACGACGTTTTACCTCAGATATACACTGCACCCTCCACGCAACTGCTATTGCCGCGCTCACGGACAGGGTCTAATCCGCTTATTGTGTTTTGCCACACAAGCTTCGCCGAGCGTTTGCATAATACAGTGTACACACACACACACACACACACACACACACACACTTACAAGCTGTACCTTTGTATAATACACCTCCGCCACTCTGTTTTCTAGGACCCAACCCTTTTTGGTAAGTTATTTGCAAATAGGTACCCATATCTACACACGGTGTACACGGTCGGTCGCCGTTGTTTTGAAATACTCCGAGAGGTTGCAATAAAATAATGAATTGCAATAACATAATAAACCAACCGCAAATATTTTAAGAGTCCTATCGTCTGTTTGTGCATCGGACACTTGGATAGTAGTTGGGTGTATCGCAGAGAGTTGTGGATGTCGTCACCGCGGGGGCCCTATATATTATGTGTCATTTTTAACGAAATGGCTATAATTTAAGTCTGTTTACGCTTATTTTTGTAAACAAGATTTAGGGTCGATAAATTGTCGATTAATAGAAGATTCTAATATATTTTATGACATGAAATTAATTAAATGAAAATAATATAGTTTACTATACTATACTATAGTATAATAAGGGCTTGGGTAAAATATGTATGTCGAGTGAAGCGTTTTTTTATTTTACTCTAATATGATACATAAGCATTTTACTACTATCATCTACCTAACGCGAAAAGGTAACCTAAGCTATATAGTATAATATGTATTATATACCCATGAATTTGTTTAACAATACATCACTGATTGTATACTATGCATAAAATCTTTCGATAACATGCACATCAATGCTGATCCCAGACATAGAAGATAATAATAATAATAATAATATAAAATATAATAATATGCATACTGTCGTGCCACCGACAGTTTTATTTTATTATCATTTAACGGACCGTATTTAATGGAATTTATTTCATAATAATTTTATGCAAAAATGTTATGATATCTGTAGTGAAATTTGCAATAAAATACGAACATATTATGTTATATTATTGGTTTAGCCCGTTTAGCCGATAGATATTGGAGGTAATACCCTCCCGGTCGCGGACAGTAAGTTTTGTCATTGGGCGTCGTGTGCCATTCGGCCATATGATGGTGGAAAAAAATATTCAAATCATTTCGACATAAATTGATTGACTGCAGTGCACTGGATGGCTATAGCTGCACAATGTATGTACCTGTATTGTAGTTATGTTATCATATGATAACACTGATATTATAATATTATTAGGCACCCACCATTATTATTATTATTATTATTGTAATACAGAATATTATGATGTATTCGTCCAACGACATTCTCACAATCTCGCACCCAGACGTTTGTCTTGTTCGTTCCAGTTGACAGACAAAAGTAATGTGCACAGGTATTTCTTATTAGGTGTTTCATGTGCACGGTTTTTTTTTTTTTAGTAGTAGTCTAAGAGGTTCAATGGGTCATTCTATATTTTAAATTGTATTGTTATGTTATCAGTAAAAATTGAAACACTAATATTCAAATAACACATATGGACAGTTTTTTTTTCATTTATCAGCGATTCGCGAAATTCGTGTTTTTTATATTTTGAGTGAAGCCACTAGCAAATAACACATTTTAAATTTTATACGGTAAATGCCATCTTTTCGTATTAACGTGTTTATTAAAATAACGTACACTAATACTATTATATCATCGAAAAATGACATGTTTCGTAAGCCATTATTTTTCAAACATTCTGTTTTACGGATGATTAAACACATATAATAATATAATGCATTATGCACAATGTGCTATATGTTTGAGATTAGATTTTCCCCTTTTTTACACGAAACCTCAATTATAAAATGTATAATATTATACAAAACATGTTTCATTCTTTTTTTTTACTGTACAAACTATTTTGTCAATCCCTCAATCGAAGTTTATTCCATCTTATTTCATAAAAGCCCGAATACCATTTAATAGTCCATACAAAACGATCACATTTACTGTACCTAATTAAAGTATATTATTTAAATTAATCAGAATTTATTTGAAATTTTGATGTCAATTTATTGTACTAATATTTATTATTATTAAAATTCAAAATTGGTTCGAAAACGTTTAAATTAAATTTGAGGTTGGCCCCATCATAATATGCATAGGCATTAAAAAAAAGCGAACAAGTAGCAAGTAGTTACGCTCTGCTGTGCATTAGGTGTCTGGAGAGTTTATTTTTATATTTATTTTAATATAGTCATGATAACATCGATGATGCATGTCATCCAGCGATGAATATTCACTATAAATAGAAAACGACTATAATAGCGATGTCTATGGTTATTAATAAAAATAATAAATTTTTATACATAATATTATGTTTGAATACAGTAAATTACGTTGAAAAACGTATACATTTTCAAATATTAGAAAAAAAAATGTCCCTTGTTATTTTAAAAAACAATTTTTACTCTGATTTATATTGGATTATATATTATTTAATAAGCTTTAAATGTATTGCTTTCTTTAAGCTTTATGTAAAAATAATCGTCTAAATCCAATTATATACTATTATACATACTTTATGATACTGAAATTATTTATTTATCATTATTTTTATTTTTATTTGCTGACTTGTATCGTTGTTTAAACATTCTAAATGTTGGGTATTTATTATTAATATCGTTTCAAACAGGAAATATATTTTAATTATTAATTGATAGACTACAGTTCTGCCTCCCTAAGTCTTGAAAGGGTATCTCTAAATATTGAAATGTTGGTAAAATGAGATAACAAGTTTTGGAATGTAATGGACTCGTACGCTGTTCTTCAAAACTTAATTGAAAATTTTTTTTTTTATTGTACTAATTATCATCTGTAGAATTTATTGCTGTTATTTTTAATTGTCTAACATAACTTAAATTATGAGATAATGGATTTACCCTTAAACTTATAATCTGAACAAGAAGCCAAAAAACAGTAAATCCACTATAATTAATATAAAATATTATCCGAACTCAAATATAGTGTTACCAACATAATATGTTGTAGTTATTATTTATTATAGCTTATAACTATTTCTTAATCATATTATAATAATTGTAAGTTGATGTATCTTTATTATTTTAAATAAGCCAGACAAAGCGTATAATGTATACCAGATGGAAAAATGTGTAATAATAGGGAGATTCTTATCAGCAAAGTTGAAAATTATATATTTTACTATTCATACCTACATCGGGATTGTAGACGTATTTGTTGAACAATTAGGTAATTGTAAAACGGTATCATATTATAAAACGAAATAGGAATATGTATAAAATTAGCTAGTTTGATTTCTAAATAATAAATTTGACGCTGTCTTCGCGGCAATACGATGAACGCGTTAATATATTATGCACAAAGTACCTAACTACATTATGGGTGGTAAAAAAAATATGACTCGAAATTCATGAATGATGCAGACGCGTCCGTCCGATTTCATCGACGTTATCACAATTAAATTAAATTAAATTAAACCCAATATAATATATATAGTATAATATTCGGTCGGTCTCGGTATGATCGAAACCGCCGCTGCAGTCTGTCGGATAACTGAACGCGACTATACCGCGCCAACCCTTCAGCAGTGAAAAAAACCACGCGAATTCGATATACGTGACACACGCCACTGCGGTCGTTTGTCCAAAATAATACCCCTCGGGTACTCGAAAGGAAATTAAAAAAAAACCCTTAATTATAAACAGCTCGGTCCTTTCTGAAAACTCACGGAGAACGGATGCACGTAAACGATTGCAAATCACTTACTCGTTTTAACATAAGCCGAGGGTCGTGGTGGCTCATGTGTGGTTTTTTTTGCGCGTACGTTCGCAAAGATACGCAACGTGCAATTTTAAAGTGAAATTTTCAAAACTTACTATGAAATATAGAGAAAAAAACATTCGCCTAGAACATTATTAAACACAAAATAATATTAAAACCGAAAAGAGAGACATGCACGGGTATTACTGACAACACGGCTATTGTCCAAGAAATCGTCTAAACTTACAAAATGCTGAGCGGTAAACGAATAAGTTTATCACTGTAATGTGGTACAGATAGATTCCAAGAGAAAAAAAAGGTTTAAACATAATATTATGTATAATATTGATCTACATAAACAATACATTGAATAAATCGTATTGATTGATATTATGAGTTGTCTTAGGTTAACCTAGAATGAATAAATAACACGGATCGATGATAGGAATCGTCACGATTAATACCTAGGAAAAATGAAATAAAATAAAAATAAATCAGATTCTGAATAAATACGATACCTATGTAGGTATTGAACCCGTGGGTCATGCCTGATGAACTACCCCGTACAATAATATTGTTTCATAAACTTTTAACGGTTCTTCGGGTACTTCTATACTTTTGCAGATTTATATATTATTAGATTAGATTAGATTATACGCCGTTATCTAACGCTATGTAAATATAACACCCACCAGCTACCTACCAAAAGATATATTATCAACAACGCAGATACCGTCTGTGGCGTGGCGCGTTGGCGACATGGGTAGGTAGCGTAGAACGCGAGTCGGTAGGGTATGAACAAAGTTTCACCGGCGAATTTGATCTCGCTCGCGGATACGACAATCGACCGCCGGTTGTCTGATATTTATTGCGTCGCAGCCATTTTGCCGATGTGTTACAATAACATTGTATCGGACACACACACACTTGCATAAATACCATCGCACGAGTGCGATTTAATCCATTCACGTAGCGCCGTGAAAATGGGTTTGCCCGTCCCTGAGTTGTTTACACACTGCCAGTTACTAGCTGACCTCGTGAATGGATTAAAAGTCGATCCCCCGAGTAATTCTCCCGAATTTACATATCCTCACACATACACATATTATGTAGGTATATTATGAAGAACTCGAAAACGTTTACACGCATTTTATGATGTTATGATAATATTATATCGGTATGATAATACAAATATTTAGATGACTTTTTATCAGACGTAAATATTCTACTTTTTAAAACAATAATGTTAATAGTTCGAAAATGAAACAAAAACTATGAATTTGGTTTGTCATAATTTAATTGAATTCCAATTCAAAAGTTGCACGAGTATACTTAAGAAATATTAGCAACAATCAAAACGTATTGTACCGTATAATATAACGTATTATATTAGTTTAACACAGTGGTTCTCAACGGGGGCAATATCGCCCCCCCCCCAGTGGGCGGTGAATTGTTACCGAGGGGCAGTAAACTAATTTTGGGTGGTTGGGGGGCGGTGAACTAGTTTTGGGTGGTAGAGGGGCGGTAAGCGTGTTCACGCAAAAACGTTGTAATGGTGTGACTTAAAAATAATACATACTTGATAATCCATATAATAACTATCAGTCACTAATAGGTACTATGTTGAGCAATGCACAGTACCTTATCTTTGATTGTTGACAAATGTATTATCTTAATTATTTTAGCGATTGTGTGTGGACATTATATTTTATTATAGGTAACTATATTAACCAACCTTTTAGTACACCGTTTGATTTAACCGAGTATGTTGTATTAGTTTTCGTAATAATTATACCCGTAATATTCAGTCGGTTAATAACGTGTTTTTTTAAAAATGTTTTTCCTTTTCATAAAAGACTGTGGACTCTCATTAAAAATTGTTTAATAACCTTTCCTTCCTCATACCTTGTCGAGCGAGGTTTCAGCACTGTAACAGATTCAATTACAAAAAAGAGGAATTGACTCGATATCGTGACAAGAGGAGATTTACGACTTAAGTTACGACAAACATCGAACCTAATATCAAAAAACTTGCTAAAAACCACCAAGTTCAACAATCTCATTGATGTCTAGCAATATTTTTTTAAAGAAACTAAAAAATGTATTTATATTTATATTTTTTTAAATGTTTAATTTAATTTTTATTTATTAATATTTATTTTTTAAAATTAATTTCCATATTCCTAGTACTATAAATAAAAATATATCAAATATAAAAAATAAATAAAAACATGAGTTATTAGATAATTTCAATTTTTTCTTTTAAATTTTCCAAATACCCTTAATTATAGAATTCTCATATTGTAGGGGTCGTTAAAAACTTTATTGACACTCAAGGGGGTGGTAACTTAAAAAAGGTTGAGAAACACTGGTTTAACATATACAATCAAAAGCTTATTCATAGAGATCAACATTTCCAAAAAAAAAAGGTTAAAAAAGGTTTTTGGAAAAATTTAGAAAATTTGGTTTCATTTAAAATTTCCGGAAAAAATGGTTTTTTCCCTGAAAAATTGAAAAATTGAATAAAAAAATGTATTTTTTTTCTAAAGAACTAAAAAAGTAATGTATAGTGGAAAAAATCTAATAAATAATGAGGGTTGACAATCATATTACATACATATTTTAATATATACCATAACTAACTTATAGTCTGTAGTTGATAAATCTAGAGAATTCTATACTTGATTTATGAATAATTATAATTTGTAATATTAAGTATTAACTACTAAAGTACTAACTATTAAGTATTTACTATGTAGTTATTTCTTATTAGTTCTTAATATTATTTAATTTTTACCAACTCACTAAGTTTAAAAATATACAAACTATCAAATAGTTACTGTAATATAATTTATAAACCTATTAGCCAGTTACTATAATACCTTATTAGTTATTAAAAATATTAATTGACAATAAATATAAAATTTTTAAAATTTAAAAATACAGGTGATTTATTTTTGGGGAAATACATTCTCTCACAATTTGATATGTACGTATCTACGTTATTTTTAGAACAAATATTGAAATATCCATATATTTTTAATAGTTTAATTTTAAATTTTAATACAATAATACATTGACAACCGTATTGGCAAATATGAAATGGCAATGACGGATTTATCTATTTTTTTAAATGGTTTTTTTTTTACATAGATTATTTTCATTTTTAAGCATAAATACAATTTTTTAATTTTCCACAAATTTGGTTTTTTATTAATTTTTCGAAAACTTCGGTTTTTTTCAGAAATGTATTATTTTAATATTCTCCAATTTTTCCACGTTTTCCGAGGCTCTGGGAAAAAAACGGTTTTTCCCGAAATTTTCCCGAATTTTCCCGGAATTTTGATCCCTACTTATTTAATTTTATAATGTTAACGAAACATGTAGGTATTGAATTTTTAAATCGCTCTCCTCGAAAAAAACTATTTTTTTTTTTAAGGTTAGAATTGCAGCATAATTGGAATGTCGTTGTTACAAAAAATTTATCGGAGAACGGACGAGTTGTGTATAATGACACAATAATAATATTATATGTCATTAATTAATATATTATATTGTTATACGACCATATCATTCGAATGTCCGTTAAAAAAATATAACATATTTAAGAGTTTGATGTGTAATCATTTTTATCGACGATAAAAAACAAACAAAAAAAAAAAATTAAACGATAAAAATGTATTCACACGTATAGTAAACGATTTATTTCACCCATGGGTTGCAGCGGTGACGGGTGTCGAGTGGTTTTAATCATTCTAACGTATAATAATATTACACTATTTAATAATTTATAAAAACAGCGGCGATCGTAGCCGTTTTACGGTTTCCAAACCGATTGTCGCGATTTTTCGATACCACTTAAACGGATTAAAAACGCGAGATGGCTGGTATATATTATGTCATACGGCTCGGAAAGGTGGTTTTTATTGTCATTAGGTCGTAAAAGTCCACGAGCCGTCGTAAACCCGTGACGACGAAGGATGGCTATTATACATATATATATTATATATATATTATCTACATTCTATATACATGCACAGTATATACATATATAGAAAGTATATCTATAAGGTATGAGCAGATTCAACGATAGACGGAGAGGGGGCGGGGGTGGGTCACTTCCGACGATCGTCATTCCTCATCTCACGGTAAGTGATGAATTTATAACTATTACTTGTATTTTTTTTTTCTGGACACGATCCGGACAAACGAAGAACCGCGGGATACTTGAAGCTTATAATGGTAAATACTATAAATAGTACGGACTCGTACGCGTTATGTAAAGTTCAAAAGTAAAAATATACTTATTTTACTGCTGCAGTATATTTCGTCAACGCGATTGGTATACTTGCTCTAATGAAACATCATGTATTATATAACATATTATGACATGATATAATTACAGTTTAAGTCGCGATGGAATCAGGAAAAATGTTTGAAAAACGGCTATGGTAGCGATAACTCTGGCAAAGAGAGAGCACTAATTTTAATTTTTATACATTCCGAAAGCACTAACTGAGTACTAAACATAAGCAGTACAACGGAAATTGTAGTGCTTTTGATGCTCCCACTAACTTCGCGGACATGAAATGATTCTGCTAGAAAACGAACAAATCATCAAACGGAATTATATATACGTTAAATAATATAAGTTTGAAACGCACATATACCGTCCGAATGTTCAATACGTAATTCAATCTAATCGTTTTATTTAATATAGGTACACGTTTGTCGTCTTAGAAAACCTTAACCACCTTTAAGATACTATTCTGTTTGAAACATGTCGTACTGCAAAATCCTCACAATTTTTCCTCAATATTAGTTATCAATGTATTGCTCTTATACAAATTTGACTGCATGTAGACTCGTTTATACATCATGGTTAATATTGATACGTCTATCATCAGAGTGACTTATAAAGTCAAAAAGTTAAATTCAAAATTATTCCCTACTTAAATGTTTGTTATTATCTATTACAACATGTCACATGTGTAACAGTTATTATAATATAAGTCTATCGTAATATTAAATTAGAATACATTTATAAATGAAGTATCTTTTCGTGAGATAAAAAATTTGTTCGGCTACGGTAAAAAACTCCAGTAAAATTTCAAATAAAACAACCCAAAACTTTATTATAAACCAGAAAACTATCAAAAAATTTGTAAAGGTATGTAAATAATGTAACGAATATGCTTCATCTCATTATTGGCTGTCAAAATAATGGACTAGTAGGTATCCATCATTTTGTTTTTGTTTTCACAGCATTAGTATAATGCGAGTATTGATTAAGTAGATATACCTACCAAGTTTAAAAGTATGGAAAACTGAGACGGATATGAGGTTTCTATAACAGTATATATATATATATATATATATACACATACATGTTATTTTGAAGAATCATGCGCCCCAAAGTATTAATATATATATATTATATAATATGTATATGTTCATTGTTCAACCATAAACACGTTAGCATAATTTATAATGTTAAACTTATTTGATAAAATTCATTTTCAAAAGTTTGAAACTTTTTGTAAAATTGAGGGAATATATTTAAGAAATAAGGTTTAAATGTACTACTTAGGAATATCTAAGAACGCGTACTCTCTGTTGTGAATTCCGATAGATTTAAGAGCCATCATTCGCTGAAGAAAAATACATTTTTATTTAAAATAAACTTAAATAATATATGTTCATATTACGCATGTAAATCGACTTATTACATTTAAACTTTTTTGGTCTTATAATTAAAACGTAACCAGTTCATTAGTCAAAATAACTCAATAAAATCACAATTTTAAGTCACTTGAAAATTAACTTAAATTATGTTTTTTTCTCATTTATGTTTGTATTTTAGATTCTGAGTGAAACGATGAATGTATTGATTTTACAATGATGTGTGTTTTTTTTTTTTTTTTCTGTCATCACTTTTGAGGATAGTAAAAGTGCTTCGATTTTCTTCAATAGTATCATTCCTGAGAGGAAAGTGAATCTAGTTGGTACTTTGGGGGGTCAAAAGTAAAAATTTCCCAGTAGTTTTCAAAAGCACCGTGAAAAACAAAAGGAAAAACGGGAATTTTTACGCAAAATCTGTTTTCAAGAAAATTGATTTTGGTTTTAATGTAAACTTAAAACAAATGACCGTAGATACATGAAATTTTCACTGGTTGTTTATATTTCTATTTTCTATACATGATAAAATTTTCAAAATATTTTGATTTGATTTGAACTGTTTAGGGACATTTTCAGTTTCCAATTTTATTAGTTTTTTTTTTCTATCAATGTCAATAAAACTTTATTTGTCGAGTAAAAATACTTGAAAATTTAATAAATGGCTCCTACTATATTGTTTCGAAAGCAGATGAAAAATATTAAAAATCCCTAGTCACAGTTTTTTTTATTAGCATTTAAAGTTCAAAATTGACAAAATATG
>NC_042494.1:51025374-51100455 GCF_005508785.2 Acyrthosiphon pisum | reverse complement strand
TAAAAAAACGAATGACTGTAGATATTTGAAAATTTCACTGAATTTTAATATTTTTATTTTTATACACCATCAAATTTTGACTTTTTTTGAGCTGTTTACGGGCATTCTCAGTTTTAAATTTGTTTAGTTTTTTTTTCTATAAATATCAATGAAAAATTATTTGTTGGGTAAAAAAGCTTGAAAATGTAATGCAAGGCTCGTGATATATTGTTACAATAGCAGTTGAAAAATATTAAAAATACATAGGCACAATTTTTTTTTATAAGCGTTTAAAGATCGAATTTTGACAAAATTTATCAAACGTAAAATTGAATAATTATTTTGTAGTTAAAAATGTATAAAATGGTCAACTTTTATATCTAAGGATTGAAAATTTAAAACAAGATTCCACGTAAGTATTTAATTCTGTTACCAGAAAATCTAAAAATACATAAGCACAGTTTATTTTTATACTCATTTTAAGTTCAAATTTGGACGAAATTACATATTAAAATACCTAGAATAACTATTTTAGTTATTTTGTTGCGATTGTATAATATTATTTGTGGGTACATGAAACTTCTAAAGTATACTGTTATATATCTATGATAGTATCACGGTTTGTTGTTTATGTATAACGCGTTATAAGTACCTAATAGATATTATGATATGATTAATTTGGAATTTATTATAGGTACCTATTATAGGTCAATTTTTTTTTTAATACCATAGATCAGTATATAATATGTCTTATACCTAGACTGACATACCGTCTCCGCTCAGAATCGTTTTTCTTATACAATGATATCATATCATTGAATTCAAATTTTATACCATCCATTATACAGTGACCCACTTGTAATCTACTGTACAGCAGAGCGACATCCACTTACCCTCCTTTTTTAGTTTTGGAGTTTATGAATATAGATTAATGTCAACTACAAAAAAATGTGTGAAAAACGAATATTCCACTAGTAACTTAAACTATAAAACAAATTTGAATTTATTCATATTTTAAAAGGTTGTTAGTCTTAATTTAATTCTTATGACTGCTAGTCCGATGTTAACTTAATTTCATTGAACTATGTATGATAAAAAGTTAATTATTTAAGAATGAAAAAAGGAGCAAATTATGTTGAACCTTATTAAAATAATATAATAGTTATTAAATGTAAATTTGTAGTTAGGTATACCTACAAAGTATACAAATAACAAATTATTAATACAAAAATAGGTATTAAAAATATTTTTATCGATATGTTATTTATTATTAGTTATGCATTTTGAATAGTTTTTATTATTTTAATAAGGTATTCATTTAGGAAATTTTTAATAAAAAAAATGTTTACAGCTATTTTATAAAAATATATAATAATCTCTATACGTGGCTTGTCGCGGCTCATTGGCTGCTACCAGTCGCTTAATGCGAGTATGTGACTGAGAGTAAATAACATTCCCTGCTACTAGTTCCCGGACGGGTGACCACCCGGGTACGTAGTAGTAAAAACCTTCCAACACATACACGTGTTTGCTTACCCACAACAATAAGATACTGTGCCAACCAACCTTATCAACCACAGTTAATAGTCCCCTACAACAGCTAATGGCCATAGTCACCGTGATTAATTTAAAAAATAAAAAATAATTAATCTCTATGAATTTTTTCACTGTTTTAAAGTTCCCGTTGACCTAAATACAGAGTAAACTCGTTTAAAATGTGTTGATTATATTTATAATAACCCGGGAATGTATTATATAGCACTAAAGTGTATTTTTCAGCTTTATAAAGAAAAAATTATTCTGTAGCTGGTTATGTATATATGACACGTGCATAGTATATTTATGTTTACGGCTAAGCACGTCCAAGGTTAGGTATAACCTCCGTTTGAATGAAACCCGTTGTGCTCGTTTTAGGAAAAACGTTTTAAAAATATATTAAATACTACATGAAATTATTGAAAAATTACCTGTTTGCGTGCTGGAATCGAACAAAGTGCTGCTTGTCTCTACGGCCATGGTGGCCAGAGTACCATCTATGATTTGCGTACTTGAATCTCTCCGGCCTCTCGTACGGTAGCATTCATCTGACTGAGACGATAGTCGTCGGAAATTCCTACACCGTATCATTTCTTCAGTAGTAGACTAAACAAACAAAAAAACCGATTATGATAAAACTTCATTAAATTTAGTTGTTATTTAAATATTAAAAATTGGTTTGTTCTGATCCTAACCCTCGCGATTTGTTAAGAATAACAAGTTAATAGAGTTAATAGAGTTATAAAAGGATATTTTTTTATCGCCATATCGCAAAAGTAAAAAAATATAAAGATACAAACAACGTTTTTTTTTTTTTTTAGTACCTATTTACTATGTCGAGAGTGATAAAACAAAAATATAGAAATATAGGCACTAGATATTTGTAAGCAATAATATTTATAATTAATTAACTGATTTAAGTGAAAAGTTCAGGATTATATGCTTGGGTTATAATTGGTTGTACACTTGTATCTATATGGTTTGAGAGACTGGTTTGTCCATTTTCCGATAACGTTCAAATTTAAGTAAACGTTGTTAGGGCATAATGCACTTTTCGTTGGTAGTGGATATATTATTTATTTATTTAATTGTTTCAATTATTTGGATGTATAAAATATAATATGATTTATGTAGTAGAAATATTCTAATTCTGATGTTCATAAGCTAATAAAACAATTTAAAATCCATAAAATACATTATCCAAAAGCAAACTAAATACAATTTTTACTCAGTTTTTTTTACAACGTTTTTTTGGTATCCAATCAGGACATATTTTATTGAGCGAAATCGAATACCATAATGTGTAACTAACAGCAATTTTCACAATGGACGTGGATTGCCATATTGAATAAAGTATAAAAACCAATGTTGCAAATAAAAAATAAATTAAACCATAATGACTATTGGTAGGTACAGCGGACGAGGAATAACAAACCGATCGATAAGCAGTTCTTTAATAACACATTTGGTGGAAATGAAAAAAAATCAAACGCGCCAGATGGTCAATACATACATAATCACGGATTAGAACATGGCAACGGAGTGATTTGAAATTTTATCATTGAATCTAAAACTAATAGGAAACAAGCGTTGGCAAATTGGCGAGGGGAATGTATATTTAATTTTTTTAAATATTCGATTAGGTTTAATGATGTATTTTATAACGCTATTTTATATTTTTATAACGAGAAACTATTATCAAACAACGTTTAACAATATAATATAGCAGTATACAATAATTGTGTAATTATTCCACACAGTTTGAAAGAAATGAATGAAAAATTGACAAATCTATACAAAAATAATCGCACCCGTTTTCAACATTTTAAAACTTCAATGCGTGTCTTTTATTTATAAAATTTAATACAGTCACTATCAGGTGCTTTGATATTTCAGTTATATACAATTCGAAATGGGAGACAAAAAATATTGGAGGATGCAAAGAGGTGTTAGCGAATCTCATTATCTCCACTATCCACGTAATTCCGATACCAGCCCATTATAAAAATCTCAGTCCGTGCAAATATCAACAATGGTACAATGAAATAATATGATATATTATCAGGGTGGCGGAATTTCATAGTGACCGGAAACACGCACTTGTCTCCGGAAGCCCCTGGCGATCAATATCTCTTCGGTAGTGGACTGTCTCCGGATGATCGGCGTTCGCTGAGAAGTCGCAGGCGCCACTGCCCTGCCCGCTGGCGAGGGCTCTCGGGACGAGCACGAGGACGATGAATCAGGTGACCTGGAAGACTGGCAGCTGCGTACGTTGTAACCACCCATCGTGGTGCTCTGGCGTCTGTAGTTCCTACGGCGTCTCTGTCTGCCAGGAGATACGTCCCTGCCTTGCCGGTCCGGTGACAGACCACCCTGTAAACGCACACATACGAAAAACGTTTTATTTTAAGTTCATAGATACAGCATATTATATTATGCACAAGTGTCAAGTATACGCTGCACGTGCATTGACGCACAGACATACAATAGGTTTCGATTCGATAAATAACTTTTGGGAGTGATTGGGACGTTTGAAATACAAATTATTTGATGTTAGGTTACACAAATTATCTTATATATATATAAGAGATGCGATAAAGTTGAGTTAGTGCAAGAATTAAGAGTTACTCACGTATCTAAATTAGCTGAGTTCCCTTATTTTTAGTGTTAGAGATGAAACCTAAGGTGAAGTTATTATTATTATTTTTTTTTTTTTTATAAGGATGAAGCGATAATGGTTAAACAGCGCTTGCCATACGTCGTCGATTAAAATAGAAAAAGAGGTTCGATTTTGTCGGGGAAAAAATGAATCAAAAGGCAAAAGGTACTGTGAAATGGTCGTATATCGTTTACATCCTATGGCCTTTTAATGTATACGTCTCGAAAAAAAAATACATGGCACGTTGTACTCACGCTGACTCTGGAGTCTCTGCGCCGGGCGTAGTGCGCAGAGTCAGGCGACAGCGAGTCGCGCCTAGTCTTCCGGTCCGTGTAGTCCAGATCCGCGGACAGCGTTGGTTGCGAACTTCGCCGGCCACACTGCAGGCTCGACGGCATGCAAGTCTCGTCGATGGCCGTCGATTGCCGCTGAAGTCTGGGCAACTTGTTCCCCACTGATATGCCGTCCTTGCTATGCCTTCGTTCAGGTGACACGTGAGATTTGGAATTCCGGCGTGCCCTCGAGGAATACACCTATTTTGGTACGAAAAAAAAAAATCGTTAGTGCACCGTTAGTTTACTACTACTTATAACACATTATAATAATATGATTTTAGTAAATAAAATTATCATAATCTTTTTAATTCAATAGTAATGGGGCGATGGAAAGGTGTGTTGGTCACTCACTTGCGTGGTGGAGTCTCTCCGAGACACGGGCGGTGCGTGCGTCACGTTGCTGGCACACAACTGCGTCGGCGGCACCGCAGACACCGGTGAACTGGGCACCGACACCGGCGGCGTGTAACCGCATGACACGCTGTGCTGCGTGGGCACCACGGACGTGTTGGTAGCGGAGGTGATTGAGGCGGCGTTAGCGGCATTGGAGGTGGACATGGTGCCGGACGACACGGACGACGACGGCGCGTGTTGGTGCTGCGTGGGCGACAGTGGTGCGCGCGGCGAAGTGGGAGGGGGCGTCACGCTGCTGATGACCATCGTCGGCGGCGTCATGGTCTGGTCGTCCACCGTCTTTACGGCACCGTCGCCGCCACCGTAGCCGCCCGTCGACCCGTTGGAGGACGTGGACTGGCCTGGCACGACGATTGCCTGCGAGTCCCTGCGCTTGTGGCACGTGCGGTGCTGTCGGAACGCACGGCCGTCATCCTTAGACCCGCGACGTCCGCAATCGCCGTCTGAGTGGCCGACGCTAAAAAAGTAATAAAAAGCGAGTCGGGTTAGAAATTGAAAAACTTACGTCACGCGAACCATTGAAGGTCCAAAAAATCGAAATCGTTACGGAAAATTCTACTTGTTTTTATGGTTAAGATGAAAAATAATCGGTATTATAGCCGACTAACTACAGTAGTCTTACCAAAAGGTATGAAAGATTTTTAAAAAGTCAATACCGAAATCTCAGAATAATTACATGAATCGATAAATTGATGAAATACTAAAATTTATAATATTGTTTATCAAACCTAATAGATTTTTGTGATTATACCAGTTGTTACCATAACTGTAAACTGCCTATGTTGAAATTACTTCAAAAAGTTATGTTAAAACTTAAAACTCGTATGCAGTAAGGTACTCGCATTTAATTTCCAGTGTACAAAATACTATACAGTTAGGCTAAAAACTGGGTCTCTTCAATCTTCATTTATAACCGAAGTACATACAATTAGTGATTCTTTTTCTTTTTTTTTAAGAAAACTTGAAAATATGTCGCACAAATAGCATAGAAACGAACAAAAACAAACAGTAGGACAATATTATTATGATTATCTGCAATATCACAGAAAAGGTAATGTCCCAGCCGATTAAATGTCATAAAATTAGTGGCTATATAAGATTATGGCCTATAGACTTATTTAAAGTGTAGGCTTCTTGTTGAAATAATATGTTATGATGTATTGTATTATAATACTTTAAGACAAAGAATATCAGTATCTGTAGTAAAATTTAATTATATTATTCATGACATTAAATTGTATTATTTTATTATATTTATAATTTATATTATAATATTATAGGTAGTAATGTAATTATTCGTTCTTAGTATACGGTACATCTTCTTTTTATGCGTTTCGAAAATATAATATTATGAAGGTAATAAATATTCAAAAAAAAATAAAAACAAGCAGTTGTGTCCCTAATATTATTTATATTATATTATTATTATTAAGAGC
Organism: Acyrthosiphon pisum; assembly: GCF_005508785.2. Classification (NCBI taxonomy): domain Eukaryota; kingdom Metazoa; phylum Arthropoda; class Insecta; order Hemiptera; family Aphididae; genus Acyrthosiphon; species Acyrthosiphon pisum. The sequence goes on along the minus strand of NC_042494.1, from coordinate 51,094,096 downwards.
AGTTTGACATCTATAAAAATAAGAAGTCGACAAATGGAAATTTGAAAAGGAATATGAAATACAGTAATGCCAATTAATTCATTCACTAACGTATTTATGAATGTAAGAGTTCCTCGAAATAAAAATGAGTTCTGTTATGGTTAGAATATAGTATTTTTCCACGTTGACGAAATAATTAATTCTCATTCAGATTCATCCATCGCTTTGGTGCATGAACTTTTTCTGACGTCGAATGAACATTAAAGCTTAATTTAAATTAAATCGCAGATATTTTATACGAGTAGAGAAAATATTATCTGAAATTTAAATACTATTGTATGAATTTTCGATCACAGAGCCTTAGGCGAAATAATTTAACATAGTTGATGGCTAAATGAATTTAAAACTTGTAATAATTTGAAGACGTGCGAAAAGTAAAAGTTTAAATATAAAATTAAGTTTAAGTTTACTTTCATAAGCAATGGTCTTTGGGGATAAGCAATTTGGGTTTGTATTGATAATTGCATAGCATCAACATTTGGATAATACGTTCAGTGAAATTAACCAACTTAGAATTATTGAATACTACCCATGTGATATTTAAATGTATTTGACTATGCTTTTTAAAATGGGAGTAAGACTTCTTTAGTGAAATAAACCAACCAACATATTATATTCCTGTTGAAAGCTAGGTATTTTTTTTAGTTATGTAAAAATGTTCGATATTTGAAATAAAAACTTCAAAGTTAAGGATATTTTTTTGTGAATAAAATATCTGAATTACTTTATTTGTATACGGAACTTAATAAATTAAAATTAAATCCGTCTAGTTTTTAATATGATTTTCTAACTTGAAAAATATCGGTGCAAAAATAAAAAATAAAATGATGCCATTGCAATAAGTTACACGTAATATTCCATTAGAATAAGAAATGTTCCTGACAATGTTGATGGAATCTGAATGATTGTTGAAGAAATTGTTGGACATATTCAACAAAAGCGTAATCAGTGCAGATGAAACCCTATTTTAAAATATCGTAAAATTGAAAGTAAAAATAATTAAAACGTAAAAATATCGACCGACGTAGCTTTTATACTGTACAAGAACAATAAAAAATCTAAAACGGGGCAAAAAAAAAAATAGAAGAAAAAAATGAAATAGATATCAATATTATTTAATACAAGTAGATAATATTAAATAATGATAAAATGAAGGAGGTCTTTCAGTATATTATTATCGTATGAAATGAAACAAACAATAAGCTGAGTTTGTCAGACAAGAATAATAGAAAATCAGAATACTGGCAAAGTAATTATTATTGTCTAGTCATAAATAGCTTATATTTTTTAGTATTATAAACATCACGGAACGGATTCATCTCAATATATAGTACGGTTACACACTCGAGTATTGATAATATTATAATATGTCTGTGAAGACTACTTGCTGGCATTGTAAACAAATAAAATAACTGAATACATCATGATATTAAGGGGTCACAGTTAGAATTGAATTATGCTGATAAAATGACAAAATCAAGAAAAAAGGATTTTTACTGGTGTAATAACCAAAAATAGTGATATAGAATATTTCAGGTAATATAATATATAACTAAAAAAACCATTCAAAACCATAATAAATATCTGTTATATAATATATAGAATATTGGTTTCCAGTAAAATAAATATTTTAAAATGAAAAAAGAGTCGATAAATTTAGTTGGTGTAAGGCGTAGGTGCGCATTTGTAATTATTATGATTTGGCAAACTGAATTCGTAAAACTTTTTCGTTTAATTTATTTTGCGAGTTTCTATCGGAAAAGGGCTAAAGCGTAATATGATATTGAAATTGAAAAAAAGTTTTAATTACAGTTTTCAGACGTGATATAAAAGTCAAATAAGAATTAGTTAAAAAATAACGACGTATTATAAACTTCAAAATTAAGACTTACTATTCTGTTGAACATTTTTTTTTTTATTCTAGTGATTGATAAAAATAGGTTTTATAAAATTATGGTAGAAATGTAGTGTATTGGAAATGTCCATGTAGAACATATTTAGATAAAATATTAAAATTTAGAAATCGTTCCAATGACGCTTTGCGTGGCTATAGAATTATTATAGTATTATACTTTAAACGGCGAACGATATCATTCCAAGATAATATTGCATAGGCTATAGCAGTAGTGTTGCAACGGGTTTTAATGGTTATGATATCGGGTCGAAAATCTCTTTTAGCGAAAATCGATTGATACGTTATCAATGTATGAAAATGTAATTTAATATAATTGTGAGATACTGTGGTATCGTGATACCGTTAATCTTGACCTATTATACAGGTGAATATAACTAAGATTGGGGCCTGGAGGTGATGCGGTGGTTGGCTGCAGTCGCTAATGTGTGCTACTGTCGAGTATTGTCCGGCGTCACTAGCTGCCGGATGGACCCGAGTTTTTGGTGATAATTTGTACTAAATCCGGTGTGTATAGATTCAAGTATACGGTTTTTTTATGTTAAAGCGATCAAATTTATTTCGATTGTCCATAATTGACCAATATAATTATTATGGGTCAGTAACATGGCGGCGAAAGTGTAATCGAATATAAAAATATAGATGTACGACCTGGGTGTAGCTAGATTGCCTAACCAGGACGCCGTGTTACAAAATAATTCATATTATTATTATTGAAATGCAAAATCTTGAAACAATATCTTCGCTTGAATTCAAACAATTCGAAAAATTTTCAGGCGTTAGACTAAGTATATATGCACTAAGCACACCCAAGTAGGTTATTTTATAATAAGATTAATATTTTGCTTCTTGGTTTCAGTAGTATTTATTTCATTAGGTACGTCAATTTCAAAAAGAAGTAATGAGAAAGATTTTAGATTAGTGAATTCTCAAATGACTGCACTTGAAATTATAAAACAGCACATAAATAAAACATATTTAGAGTCGATTATATTTATATTTTTTCATAGCTAATTAGGTACATTTTAAGATGAAATAAATATTATAAATAATGTATTAATATTGTTGTATTGTGTTAAATACTATAGTATATAAGTTATATGTTTAGGTAATATTAACTACCTATAGTTTATCAAAACGTCAAAGAAAACTTGCAAGTAAATTAAACGTTTACGAAAAAGATAAACGTTATTAGTTTGTAGGAATATAGCCTATCAGATTGTATACATATATGTATTATATTATATGATATGGTGCGTGAATTGTGTACATGGTGACACAGGATTTGATGAGATTTGATGAAAACCGTTTCACCAGAAAGCTTTGTTTTGAATTAACAATAGGCAATGTTTGTTCGTCAAAATACGACTGCTGTATTAATGGATCGTGATAGTATATTATATTCGAGAACATTCTCAGAGATATAATGAAAACGGATCACAAGGGTAAAATATAATATAATATTATATGTCTAGAAAGTTGGCTGAAAAATAATTGAACGTTACATATTTTATAACCAATAAAAATAATTGAATATTATTATGAATATGTACATTCAATTTATCTTTAATCAACATATGATAGCTATTTATAACACAGTTACGCGGTCGCAACTACAATGCAAATTGAGCGTTACTAAACTTTTTAGACACGTTGTAAAACTTAAGTAATTAATGTATACATCGGTCCTGCAGTAGCACATTTATGAAATTTCCATAATATCAGTAAGATACATAATATTATGTTCTATATATAATGTCTATAATAATATATCATACGTGTTTAATTGTCATCACTTATACTCTCATCAATTATGATATCAGCTTGTATTATTCTTATCTCAGCAATTAAAACGTATGATTTCATATTCCGAAATACACGTCATTATCTGTGTTTGAATATAATTATTAATTATTTGTTTTATTACAATGTTTACCTACTACCTATACATATTTATCACATTCACCGCATATTTACGCCCATGTCGTATACGCGTTAAGTTGTCTACTTTTTTCTGACATATCAAGTTTAAAAAATAGGTTACATACTAAATAAATTATAGGTTTTTGGATAAAAATTATAACTTTCAAAAATAAATCTGAATCTATCAGTTTATGGAAATTATTTGGTGATACATCCGTAAGAAATGGAATACATTTGAAACGAAAGAATACGATTTAGTGGAGATGACGTGTTAGCTATGCTGTATATCATGATGTTATGCTCCTATAAAATATATTTATGTAGATATAATGTACTCGCAAGACACACTTGAGGTGGAAGCAAAATAAAACTTGAATTCTCTGAATACTTCGACAGAAAACTGATTCGAAATAAGAGCATCGGGTGACCATTGTGGTTTTGAGCATCCCCATTTTCGGCTAAACTGTATCATTCGTTTCAGCCGAAACCTACTTACCTACCCTTTTCGGTCAGTACCATATTCTATACAATTTACAATTCTAACAACTAAAACAATTTTTTTTTAAATTTAAATAAAAATAACTGTTCCATCCAAAAATATTCTATGATCATATTATTACATAGTATATCTGTGAAGTGAAAAAATAAAAAGCTTTACAAGATGACGCCTGTGGTTTTGGATGTCTGATCGTAGGACGGATGCTCACGGGATCAATAATTAGGGAAAAAACAATCTTCGAAGTACCTAACCTACACTGATTACTGTATCATATTTCAGTTGTATAACTACCTACAACAATAACGACGTAGGTTCGCAATAATAATAATAATATAAATGAATATAATTACTCTCCGGATCCTCTGCGCCTGGGTTGCTGTGAAACGCTACTGGGCGTTATGATGGAGTCGCGGCGGGTGTTGAGCAGTTTGGCGATGTCAGCCCGGAAGTCGGTCTTGGAGTCCCGGCGGCCGCCCTTGCTGGACGACGACTTGATACCCGAGTCGACGGACGACTCGCGCCGCTTCCGGGACGACGTGATCGTGTTGGACCGACCGAATGGCAGTGTCTTGGCGATGTCGGCCAGCGTCTCACGCCTGGTGATGCCCTTTGGCCGGCCACCCGACTTACCTCCGCTACCGCCGCCTCCGCCTCCGCCTCCACCTCCACCGCCACCCGCTCCACCTCCACCTCCAACGCCACCTCCACCCATGCCAGTGCCGCTCCACTCGCGCAATATGTCGGTGAGCTGGGCGAGCGAGCTGCGCCTCCGGCGCCGGCTGACCGGCGGCGACGTCTCCGCGGTCTCCGTCGGCGGCGACTCGGTGGTGATCTGCGCGGCCGAGTCCCGGCGACCGCCCAACCGCTGTTTGATCGTAGTCTCCTCCATCTGCTCGCGCAGTATGTCGTCCCAACCGTTGCCGCCCTGCCACACCAGTCCCACCTGGTGGCTGAGAATCGGCAGGTTGCACACGAAACATATGGCCGTCATCGTCCTGGATTCACGATAAACAATATTATACGTGTGTGCGAGCACACAACAGTTACGATTATTTATAATAGAATAATGTCGTTTTAAGTGTGGTGTATGAGTGTTGCTCACTGGTCATGTCGGGCGAACATTGTTTGTTTATTCCACGGCACTAGTGCGTAGGTATGATAGTAGGGTTCTATATTTGTAATACGTGATATTCTTAACGAAATGGGTAATGTAATTTCTAAAAAATGTCTAAAAAAAAAACGATTGATTACACCGTTTGTTTTCCACGAATACTGTCTGATGAATTTTTAATAGGTAGAGGTAGTTGGGTACAGTTATTTTCATTTGTTGCACATCATATTTTTTAATATATTTTAATATAATAAGTCATAATAAGCATGAAATGAACAAAAATTATTGTGTCCATTTAAATAATCTTTCGTCAAAAAATTTGAACGCATTCACTTCGAATTCTACGGAAAACACAATTATATGGTCGAAAACTTTAGGACTTTGAAAAAAGTATTACATTCAATCAATAATCCGGGGGTTTTCAACATTTTTAGGCCGCGGGCAACCTATTATAAATTATTAAAAATTTCGTGGGCCAAAATCGTAACAAAAACAAGTATTAAATGATTGAAAATGTATTAAAAAATACATACTATGCATAAAATGTGTTCGTGGGCTTCAAACAAAGACAAGCCAAGCCGTGGGTTGAAAACCCCTGCAATAGTCATTATATTTTAAGTGAACATTTCCCCTCCATATCAATAGTTTTCTACCTATGAGGTTTTTTGTGTAATTTTTTTTTTCAAGTGGTAGAAAATGTGTTTTTGCAGCGTGTACGTTTTGTGATCGGTTTTATTTTTCCGTACGTGATCAGACGGCGACAAGAGTTCTGGTAGAATACTGAGTGATGAAACTACGGATCCAAACGTAAACGCCGAATAAAAGCGCACGGAATAAACAAACAAGTATTTGATTCATGTATAAATATTATATAATGTGTATTGTTATATCACGGTTAAAAAAATTGCATAATTTATGAGAAAATATCGTAATTTTAATTTAGATGTATTCCGTTGACACTGTCGCAGAATTATGTTATAGACCAAACTACAAAAATAAAATTTAGTTTGTGGGCAGTACCTATAAAAAAATGGGTATTGAATAAGAATTTTAAAAATAAATTGCAATTTGAGTTGCAATATAAAATCTGTCTACACTTTAATCGCATATTAAAAGAAATTGCCCATAAATAAATAAAATTACAATAGAAATTATTCATCAAATTACTGATAAATAATATTATTGTAAAAGATTATTGGTATTATAATCATCATACATAATATTAAATTACGATATTTTTTCACACAACATTATAAACCGTAACAATTTATATTTTACTAACATTTAACAATTGAAAGTAATCAACTAATTATCTAAAACAATATCGACTAAGTTAAAAAAGCAACTAATATAACAAGCTAAATCGTTATAACTAGGTAATAATAAATAGCAAGATCAATCATGCACTAAGTCAATTCACTCAATGAAAAATAATGATTTCAAACCTTAAATCAAATAATCTAAATCATTTTCCACAGCTTTTAATTTTGGAAATGTGTGCTATTTTTATCAAAAATTTTAAATTAGTATTACTGTGCTAGTGTCTCTCCTATATTATGAAGTACAATATTGTGTACGAAAAGAACCCTCGTCGAAAATACGAAACTAAATGTACAGACGAACGTTTACTATATTGCAATAATATATACTTATCGAAAACATTGTCAATAACGATTAGTAGTTATTTAGTAGGTATACATGTAAAATGCATGTTATACGTAACAGCAAATGAATAAAAATTCGAGTGACAATCGTATAGTATAGGTATGTATCACATACGAATATGACGGTTAGTAAATTTATCAACGGAACAAAAAAATATGGTTTAATATCGAAAAAACAATCAAATACTAAAACAACAAACAACGTTTACAAGGTGATCCATTTAAATGACTACACTAATAAGTCTATTAGTAAATTTTTGTATTTTAGGATACGATATATATATATATACAGTTAGAAGCACTGTAGATTATGAACTACAGTGGTTGAAAGTAACTAAGTGTACACTACATTCTTATAAAATATACTTCAAAACGTGTATACAAATTTCGTTTACAAAAATACAATAATTTAATTAGATAAGACGTATTGGAGAGTAGCCATTTAAATATGGATTACTCCGTAAAGAAATATAAAATGTATAATTTATATCTTATAATTTATAATTTATAGTAAAGGTATATACATTTTACCGGTGCGATGAAAAATTCAATAAACCACTCTAACGAATAATTTATTTATATCTTGCGATCGTGACCCGTGCATAATAATAATGTTTTAGATTAATGTGTATAATATTATAAATAATATTATAAAAATACATGTGTAGAAAATACGTGAAGAAAATCAATAACATTATCAGTTCGTACGATGCAACAAAGTGGTAAACTGGTAATAATATATTATTATAATAAACATTGTATAGTTATTATATCAGTTAAGACGCATAGTATCAAACTTAGGTACATGCAAACAGGGACGGAAAACTAACCACGCGTGCGTAGACTATACCGTCGGAAAAACTTTCGGAAATTCATAATATGGCCGTAGTGCGGCACGTCAATAATGGTTATCGGAATCCAATTAAACGATTCGGTGAAAACTCGTATAATTGACGGATATCAGTTTCATTTTTTTATTTTATAAAAATTGGCACCAACCGTTGGGCGTGTTAAAATTACGATGACGTTTATCTGTTGCGTATATCGTGGCGTTAAACGGCGCTAAGTGACTTATATTCATTTATTTCTAAAAAACGAACTTCCCAGTTATCGCTGTCTCTCACAATTATTATAAAATTGATTTATCTCTAAAATGGCATGGTATAGTTTTTATGACTTTGTATCGATGGTGTATAAAAATAGCTACATAGCAGGTGTGTGCCAGAATTGTTCGTCGAAATGTACAACATAATTTTATCAGAAGTATATGATGCTAAATAGTATTCAGCCATACGGGATAATGTATTATTGATTAAAGTTTAAGTTACAGTTTTTTTTTTAGTTTAAAATGTGTATACAAAAAAATATACGTTTTGTGCTTTTATGTTATGCATTTTATCTGTAATTTATAATTTATTATCAAAATAATATTTGTAAATAAATCAAACTTTGTAGGTATAAAGAGTTTTTTTACAAAGTGAGCACTGTGCTGTGCGTACACCCCGTGCGCACACATTAAACCAAGGATTATATTAATGAGAGTGAAACGTAAAATGTAAAAAAAAAAGTGATATAGTTCGTTTCAATAGAAAAAACAGCACCCGTGATACATTTGATTAACAACGGTAATCTGTGTTGACATGGTCTTTGAAACAAAACAAACAGTTATTATATATTTTGCGTTTGCGATCCAGTGCAGTCGTGTGTTCAACGTAATACTCAGTCGACGAGGGAACATAATAATAATAATATATCAAACTGAATTTGTAATATTAAGTATATTGTTCGAATTATATTCTCTTAGACATTCTAGCCTCGTCTGAGAGTCGGTTGAGTCATAGAAGGGATGAGTTTATGAAGCTCCCACGACCATGCATATAATATTATTCCTTTTAACATTAATTAATATTTTTATTGCTCGTATAAATTAAATTTGTTTGATATATCGAAGATTTCTCTGTTTTAATTACCTTTTGAAAATTCGAGTACACCTGTGATTTTATTGAACAATATGCTTAAATTAAACAAAAAATAACTATGTTATGATATAGGTTCTAGGACTACGTTTTCACAAATGAGTTTTTAAAATCAAAATAAGTCTTGAAAATATCCCATTGAAAAGGTATACAGATCACAACATTACGAATATAACATACATTTAAACAATTTCTTATTATGGACATTATGATTTTTATAACTTTTAATTAGAAAATAAGAAACATAATATTATATATGACTTTGGTATGGGATTTAATTATGTGCTTTGTAACACTCGGTATTAGTTTTATCTTTTCATACATATTATTATATTTTCATATAATTTATATACAATTTGATAAAAATTATAATATTTATATTGAAATATACTGAAATCAATTAATATTAATATTGCCGTCGATTAGTTCGTCGTACTTCCTTGAAGTAAATGCAAAATTTCAAACTATATATCGAAACTTCAATATGAAAGTGGAATATGTTTTTGTCTCTATAACGTATAAGTTATAATATATGAAGACATTTGTGTTCATATGGATCGTGACCCCGTGACCAAATGGTATAGATTTTGTGACTGAGATCTGAGACAACACATCAAACGTTTATTCCTCGCTGGTCTTGCTGTATTATGCCATTCAGCGTATTAGTATTTGAACTTAGACCGTAATTCATAATATAAAAGCTGATTCACGCCATTTTACAATGAACTTATTCAAATTATGATTATTGTATACTTAAAAACCAAATTTTGAGTTATTTTTCATTTTTATATTGTTTAAATAGTGTCCCTTGGCAATATAAACATCTTTTTTTTTGTAAGTGAGACCCCACCTTTATTTTTTAAACGCTATTAGGCAGATGATTTTTTTAAAAATGTTTTCAATATCTAAATAAAGCAGTTAACGGGTAGTTTTTGATTTATTAAAATGAACTATGGATAATATCCTTTAAAAATGGATTCACAAAAATATAAAATATTATAATCATAATTATATAAATATTTGATATTGGATCTAGTACCTATTAATATTATACTTCGACAATGTTTACAGATATTATAAATGTTGGTACATCAACAATAATTACTATAAGTTTCAAATAATTATAGCCTCTATATAATCCAAATCTATTATCGTGGATCTATAATCATTCTTAGTGTAAAAAGATAAATTACTAAAAATCTATTCATTTGGATTTTAGCGTGGATAATTAAATATTTTGAAAAAAATCATCCTCTTAATAATTTACAGAAAAAGTGTGGTTTTTATTTGAAAAAAAAAGTTTGTATCGCTACAGGAAATCCTTAAATGGTATACAAATCTAAGTATATATTGGAAATCTGGTTATCGTGTATAGGTATTTAAAAAATTAAATATCAGAATTTAAATTAAGTAATTAATAATAGAAAAATGGGTAAGCATGTTTTGAAAATTACTCAACCTTAACAATTTATTTTATTATTCTTATTTTTAACTAATTACGTGTTATCATTATATTTTAGTTTATTGTTTTTAAACTTTCATTCTCTATCATGCTAAGTTTATTTTTAATTAACGTTTTAAATCCTGTAATATACTTAACACCATTGGGAATCTAATGAGCGAGAGAGATAAACAAATTCCAAAAAATTATGTTTGGTTTTTTAAAAGTAGGTATTTATAATGACAAACGTTTATTTATTTTTTCGGATTATTGGTAAATATATGTATGAATCACTTGACAAATATACAATGTCATGTCCTCTTTGTATCAATATCAATAGTTAATTTTTATTACTGTAATTATTGCCACTACGAACGAGCTGTGGATTGAGATGATAATATTAAACGAGTGGATGACGACGTTTAAAATATTGAATGATAAAAAATATATATTACATACGCAACTCGTATGAAATAACCAGAATTAGCATCGTTACACATATAATTTGAATTTTTTTGATAATTAAAAATGTATAGATATAAATATAAATATATATACGTTTTGAGCGTGCACTCGCTCCGACCCTAGCCGTTTTCACATTTTTTTCTATTCGAAATTCTCTCGTTATTTCTCGGCTCGATACAGTTAACAGCAAAACGACTACGTTAGTAGAATACATTATTATTTTCGTTTAGGAACACGTATTATTATAATGAAAGTATTTGCGTGGAAAAAAACAAATTAAACGCTGCCGGAGAGAGGTCGTTGATATATTATCATGTGGCACGCGCAAACAACGTAGTGCAGTTGAACCAATATCTATATATATTATAAGTATATATAAATATTTATATGTACATACAAAGATATTATTATAATTGTATCATTATTAGGAGATGTAATATTATCATATCATGATCAGTTTCCGCCCTTGTTCTTTGTGATAAAAATAATAAATCAATATAAACAGTAAAATTCAAAGCAGTATCGTTCACCGTCTGGAAACGTTAACGTCTAGATGAAAATATAAATAAAATATACAATCAAAATAAAATCAAAATAAAAATGGAGATGTGAATGATGATCGGGACCTGTAATGACGAAGCCTCGGATACGCCATAATTCATTTTCTATTGGCGATTTGTGACTGTGGCAGCGTCCTACTCTACAGATTTATTTCACCATCACAACTGTAACACACACACATCGTGCATTTTGCTAATTTTCAGATTTTTTTTTTTTTGATGCTATGGGTATGATTAAAAACATGGCAAAAGTAGGTAGTAAAAAAAACGTAAACAAATGAAATAAATATCAGCTTTTAATTAATGCGTTGTGACAAATATCCAATTGTACCAATAATGCTACGTTCACACAAATATAATTTACCTATTTGTCATATTATATATAATTTATTGTACCTGGAAATATAATACATTAAATAGTGATAAACACATTATACATTATAGTTTTAATATTATAATGGATTGTACAGTTGTACTTAATACGAATAATAAAACATAGACCTTTATAAGGTTTATGAAATATAACTGCGACGTATGGTGAGTTGCGACAGAAATTGTATGTCGTTGTGTCGAGAAAAATGTTATTGCTCGAACAATTATAACAATAAAATTGTTTGAAGACTTGTTACGTAACTAAGTAGGTATAATTTCTGTGACATATGTTTACGACATTTGATTCATTAAAAATAATCAAATTGATGAATTTAGTATGATGATAGTAATTTTAAATAATATTATTATGTGGGAACAGTGTTCTTTTTTTTACATGACCATTTTCATTTAAAATTTTCATTTTGTATAAAATATAATGAACCAAGAAAATGTTACCTATCAATAATTTAAAGCTTACAAATACATTTACTTCAATATTCGATTACTGTATTTTAGGAATATTAAATTAAAACTGCAAGACTGTAAAAATTACACTGCGATGTATACTATAATATGTAGTAAAAAAATAAGTGGAAATCTACTCTCTCGCATAGTGACCAATCATTACCATAAGTAAATTTTGTTCTGTATGATATGGCATAGGTAGGTCGTTAATAGATATAACTTCTACTAACTAATACGTATTCTCAACTATATTATTATCTCAACCTTTATTCATCAAGATATATTTATGATGTTTCAATGTCAATATGAAATCTCATGTAATTTGAACAGTACTATGATATAATGTCAACGTATGGTCTACGGTAGGTAATGAAAAACACACATTATCTGACCCCTCAAAAAATAACTATAATGAAATGACAATACATCGAAAAAACTGATCGAGTTTGTTGTTCGGTAGTACGAAAACAAATTCGAACGATTGCATTACATTCATTAAACATTTATGTTCAAAGTAAAAGCAAACATATTGTATTTATTACACAAAGGCTTATTATATCAAATACAAAATACCTTTTAAGTGTTTTAGTTCATATCAATTTTAAGTAATGATGTCATTATATTGTTTTCAAGTTTTGTATGAAACGCTTTCGCATAATACTAGATCAATAAGTAATAACATTATTCATTATTATAATAATGTATCTATTTTAGACAATAATATTCTATTAAAATGGTTATTTATTTTTGTTCCACGCCTTATTTACCTCTCTAATACGTCTACCATATTATAAAATCTGATTTCATATTTATTTTTCTGGAATTGACGTAGTAAGTAAATATAATATGACTTGAATCTAGGAACGAGAATATTATAATATAATATTTAGAATTCAAAGGTCATCAGTCTACAGAATAATATAGAATAATAAATAATATTTGATTACCCAGAGACCGGGTGGTCTCAGCTCACCAAAGCACAATAATATAGTGACTGCTCACGAGTTGTGACATTAAATTTCGGAAATGGAATAAAACCTATGTATACCTACCGAGGTTCCGGAAAACCGTTCAAAACGTATTTCTTCGAACTCGGATATGGTAACAGCCAGCGATATCTGCGAGTGACGTGTGGCGGCTACGCCTCAGTGGTAGTCCGATAGATCGCGCCCAACGTTACAACCGTATGCGTTGTAGGTGAATATTGTATTATAACAGCGCGTACCGGATTTCCGGTAGAGCCTGCAGCTTGCTTATCCTGCCGCTTTCCTGTAGGTACTATTTTCGAAATTACCGATGGGGGGGAGGGTGCAAAAATCTGCGGTCCACCAACGCACATACACCACTGACGACCGAGCACGTTTTTCTGACGATTATTATATTATCGTTCACGCTAATGACCCGGGCACCCCATCGGTCGGTCGGGAAGTGCGGGAAATGAGCGACAACAATGGATGTGGCGTATTGTTTTCTGTCCCCCCCTCCCACACACGAAGGGTTAGGTAATGGGCAAACCTTCGTTATTTTTGATATCAGCGTCTTTCTGCACCCCCGCAATTATATAACTATTATTATTATTACCACGCACCGGTGGTTGGCCGGCGGGGGACACCTCGTTTTCATCTCCAAGTCCCGAGAATCTCGTATTATAACGACCTTCCGCGGAATACGCCCATGTCTGGACTGCAAGAAACAGTGTACTATATTATACTATAATATAATTGGATCCTGTTTGACGTATATAAAATAGGTAATAATAGTAATAATAATGATAGGTACCTATAGTACAACGTGTGTAACTAATAATACAACGTCACGTATGATTCACGAGTATAATAATAATATTACGAAGTTATTGATGTTATATAATATTATCATGAATTCGTGGCTGTAGAAGATTAGAAAGACTTCAAATGCTAAAATTGCGCATATCACAATATATTAATAATACTTCGTCTTTCATCGTAGGCACGTCACCGCTATTGTCACCTAATTATACAATTATATTATGACGTGTTAATAATAAGACTATTATAAAATTGCCTTTCACGAAACTGAGTGTACAGAAATTACATGTCACGAGCTGCTACCCAGATCGAACCCTTTTTGGTTTTAATTCGTCGTTTTTACAAGCTCGTCGTCGAACCGTTATTATAATAATAATATGTACGATAAGATTATAATAATTTTAATAAATCTGACACTTTGGAATATTATACTTGGTGGTAATAGAAGCGATGGACAATAGAGGCATTTGTCTTTATTAAATGTACTAATCACACGAGTGCGAGCAGACCTATGATGGGTGAAATCCAACGTCGGTTGTTAGAGAGATCGGTGTTAGGTTACTTCGTTTGCATTTTTTTTATTATGTTATTGAATTATTAAATTATTTTTATTTTATACTATAATATTTTAACACATAAAGTATTATATTATTTTTATTATAATTATTATGAATTATATTTATAAATATTACAGGGGTCAATTTCATATAACCTTTATAGTTGTTATATATTTTTTACTTTTATATGTTATAGGTAAAGATGCTTAATATAAAAATCAATGCATATATGTTATTACAGTTATCACCTTTAAAATTAGCTTACGCTCCTATAGATGAGAGATAAAAATGTACCCTCCTATTTTTTTTTAATGATAGATTACAAGTTTGTATCCTCTCAAAATAAACCATCAATGATGCCAATGAATATAGGTATAGAAACATGGTAGTATATTACTACCCGTGTGGTCATCAGATATTTATAACAGATTCCGAACGTTTAAATATCGTTGAGGTAGTATAACTGTTTGGTTTCGGTGAATTTCCTGGCTATAAGTCGATAAAAATTACCCTGAGTAAAATATAAATCTGATCGTTCTTAATAAACGATGTTGTAGCTAACGGGATACATATTTTTATAAAATTGATTTCGGAATTAATGGCGTTTCGTTGACCGCTTTGGTGAGGTTTTCTTTTTTTTACTTTGAATCGTTTAAATTAAATGCATATTTTTTAATTTCTATCATTATTAGATGATTGATTTAAAAATATACCAGATTCCGATTGTACAACGTTTATGTATATTTATTTTTTTTCTACTTTGAGTATATAATATAATACGGTTAGTGTGCCACGACTGAGTGTGTATACAACTAAAAAAATATTTTCATACAACAACTTTTAAAACACTTTGGCAAAAAATGTTGATATGTATATTGTGTGTAACATAATTTTTTTATCGATAGTAAAACTTTATTTTTATAACATATAAAGGTCTAGGTGTCTTTAAGTGATAAATGTATATTAATGATAACAGTGTATTGTTTTAATAATATTATCATTGTCGTTGACGTTATATTTTATAGTCTGATGAGTTGAATAGTTTTGTTTTAGAAATGTATTTCTTATCTATGCACTTTAACATGAATATCTTTGAAATGTATTCTTACATTGTGTTTTGAATAAAAACTGTTTTTTCTATCATAAACTCGAATTTGAATTAAATACAAACCAGCATTTTTTGTTATTACAAAAACAATTTACTTTTTAATATCAAAACGAATTACGTTTACGTTATTCAAGGGATGTAATAATGTTCAATGATTTAATATAATATAAATATATTTTATACGACGTTTTTTGTAGTATATTTAGTACAGTCACATAATTTATTATTTTTTTTTTTCGTTTGATGTTTACACCGTAAATGAATAAATACAATTTTCTTTGCTTCGCATTTTATAAAAATAATTATTTTGATCATGTTATTAAAATTATTATAATTTTATATAATATTATATATGATAAAAATATATGACCAAGATTATTATAGTATTATTATGATAATATTATAAACTATACAGAAGTACCCATGAATTGCCTATACAATGCCCCGTGTTACACATATACATTAATATTTTAGGTACAGCTATTGCATTTTAATTTAAAATCAATTATATGATTCACGATTACAATCATACATAAACGGATTAGTTTTATTTAAGTCCATAAATGTATCTATATTTGAGGTATTCAATTTTAATTGGA
This sequence comes from Acyrthosiphon pisum, assembly GCF_005508785.2. Taxonomy (NCBI): domain Eukaryota; kingdom Metazoa; phylum Arthropoda; class Insecta; order Hemiptera; family Aphididae; genus Acyrthosiphon; species Acyrthosiphon pisum. The sequence continues at coordinate 51,077,618 of NC_042494.1, read as the reverse complement.
CTTCGTTGAACTTCTTAGTTTTTAATATAATAACTATTGCAGTTGTTTACAACGAGTGATAATATTATTATGTATTGAATCTTACAAAATACGCTTGAGCCAAGTCTTTAGATAAGCTGTATCATACATTATTTAATATATTTATACTTTTTATGTTATTTTTAAAATATATGAAACGTAAAATAATTATGTCATGACTCATGAGGATTACAACTCGTCACTGTAAATAAAAATATTCTTTTTCATTTTTATGGACCACAATATTATATTATTATTATGTGACTATATTTTATATGAAATTTTTCTATTCCCAGATGTGATAAATTTCAATATAATAATTAGTAAATCGATACAATTAGTTTGAATACCGATAGAAGCTACTATTTAAAACTGTATTTGATTTATTTAACCTAAATACACATGTTTCACATAAATTGAAATATGTAACAATATTACAAATAAATATAATAATATATAAATTATTATGGCTATACATTTCATATTATATATAATAGAGATAGGGGAGAATTATCACATTATGAATATTGTTATTTTTCAATCAAACTAAGGGAACGTTACCTTCATAAAGTTCAATATTAATTTTTGTTCAATACTGACGAATGCATATTATTATGTTATAGCTTTCAATGGAATTTTTAGAATTCACTATACATATAACAGTGTACTGTAAAGTAAATTTTTTTTTTTGTTTTTATGGTTCTGACTTTATTATTATTATTAAATATATTTTTTTATTTAATGATTAAAATAATAACATTTTTTTGCATAACTGTATTTACTGTTTTTTCTAAATCTAAATACCATCCCCCTGTCAGTACACCTCCCTACCCATGTCCCTTTGGGAAATCGAGGATATATTATGATAATTCAACACCGTGAAAAACGTGCACAATAGGTATATAATATTATCCCACAATGAAATTAGTAGTTTATGTAATATAAATAGCGGTTGTTTTTTTTGGCATAAATAATATAATATATTTTACCCTTATAAAATTGAATTGCATTGTCCGTCGATTGTGATGGGGATGGAAATTGGATATGAATGAGTTTATTGTTTTTTAAGTTTAATATTATCCTTTTCCCTTCGTCCGGTTATGTTGGAATAACGTGCGTAAAGATTGGTTCCATCAACAAAATGTGTCCGTCAGTTTTTGGCGGATAATTTGGATCGTGAGTACGAGAAATCCAGTGGATTGCCGAGGCAGATATTTGTGGGCACAGAATCCGCTTAAGTCGGTCATCCGGCGGCAAGATAACGATCCCGTTAAAACGCCTTTTCGGATCGCGTCAAACAGTTCCCATAGGACGTGGACGTTGACGGACGTGATAAAAAAAATGATTTATATGACCTCTCAAATAAAACGATAAAATATCCTGGGAGATTGGACGTGAGGCTTCGGAGGTGCAGGTGATACAATCGCAATTAGGTCGTATGTATATACAGCGATATCCTTCAGCGCAGGAGACCTTGTTGTCAGCTCTATGTCAACGCGAGACCATCATCAATAACGATCTCATCTGGCCACACGTTCTATATGCTGACAATTTTACGAACTTCTATAGTTCTATGTACGTGTATTTTATTATACACTTTCGATTGGTATTCAATTTATATCCGATATTCACACTCGCCAACACTCCCGTTTATTGCTAGTTTTGCGTTAACCGTATACGATGATAGCTACGGAAAAATCTTGATATTTTCCATTAAAAGAACAATACATCCAAAACGTCATATTATAATATGAATAAAAGAAGTCATTTCAAACTGTGATTTTAATCGAGTTAAGCGGATGTTTAAGTTAAGAATTTTAATATTATTTTGAGAAATAAAAATAATAATTTTACTCGTTCCTTTTTGACACTTAACTTTATTTATACAGGTGAAGTTGCTTCGTCATACTTCTTTTTCAGCCAGATTTAACCTTGTCAGATATGACATTGTTTTATAAATCAAATTAGTTGAACTCGACGCGTATAATTTGGAATTATCAACATTATGTAATGTTATAAATGTTTAGGTAATAATAAGGTTGGTATTTTATGGTCAAAACTAGCCAATCCGATACTGGAAAAAACAATTTTAATTTAAAATCTATATTTATAGGAGGTACCTATAGTCTTTATATCATTAATTATTATTTTATGTCCACAAGTACCATGGGTACCTATTATATGTATAACGTTATTTGTGAAAATTAGATTTGCCACCGCGTGTTACCGTGATTTCCAGAATCGACAGGAAAATGCGTAATAAAATTACCTACAAATATTAAGCAATACTTAATAATTGTATTATATAATGTATTAATAATGGTTATTAATTTTAGACCGATTGTTAATTGTAAAAGCATAGACCTGTATAGTATATACATGAGTATAATAATAATAATATATACGTCACCTAGGAACCGGCATATTGTGTTCTCGCATTGTGTGTGTGTGTTTTCGGGCGAGAAAACGTTGTCGCGTGCGCAACAATCCCTCGCGGGCACATTAATCATTTTCCTGTACTTTCCGAGTGCCCTCCACCATTAAAGAGATTAATGCCGAATTTCTTTGCCCCCCTCCCCCAACACACACACGCGCGCGCGCGTACTCGCGAAGAAGAGGTCTTTCCAAGTTTCACGAACTCGTTATGCACTACACACACACACACACACACACACACACGCGCGCGCGCGTACACACCGCAGGCATATCCCATCGGTTAAGTATAAAGCTCCACGGAACAGGGTGCTGCGGAAGAGGCGCAAACACTTTGTCCTCCTCGCGTGTGCGGTGCCTAATGGATTTTCTAATTTCGCAATCACACGAGACCGGAGCCGGTGAACGCGGGAGGACACCCGTTTCCGAGACGGTGTAGCGACGACACGTCACACGTCCCGTGACAAGTAAATGATCGACGACGGCAGCGGTATTCACGATCGGATCAGACTCGTAAAGTATACACGGTATAATATTATTGTATTATATACGCGTTATAATAATATTATTATTTATAACCAACACATATAATATATTGTATGATTTAATGTACTAACGGTACCTACATCTTGGTTAATATGATACATCGCACGATATTGTGCAACGTGGGTATAAGTATACAGAACTGCAGCGACGACGCAAATCGCGGTCGTGTGTAGTTTTATAAACTTTGTTTTCAGAGCCTAAACGCACATCGTCGTCATCAAACGGCGACCTCATAGACTATAGCACATCGAAATATATCGCAGGTTTTTTCGCAATATCAGACAATATTATAATACCGCAATATTAACAAATATTGAGACCACTGTAAGCAGATTTAGAATTGGAAACATGGAGCTGACAACCACTGTATAATCTATACCTCATCTAAAGAGAAGCTCCCCTCCTCCTCCAATTACCGTCTGTATGCAGTTGCACAGTCGAACATATTATTATTATTATTATTATTCTAAACGAATGCCTCGTCCGTGGATAAGAGATGCGAGAAGCTTATAAGATTTCCAACATATTGTCAGAGTCTCTCAAACGATGCACGTTAATACTATTCATAATAATATACAAACTACCTTCACAAAGTCGTCTAAGATTAGTTTATTCTTAATAGTGAAGGTACAACCATGATAAAGGTATTTACTGTGCATATTATATTGTAAACAACCTTATATTTTAAATAATGCAACAGTATTTCGCTCGCAAAGTAAAATCCAATTAATAATAGTAAATAGTTTATCCATTGTATGTATAGGCAACTACTATAACTCTTGTAGTTTTGTTTAACTATGTATTTTTAACTTTTTACTTACAAAATCCAATTAATTCTATTAGAGGAAAAAAACAACAGACTGTAATATAATGTAATACATAATAATATTACTTATGTGGTGTACACCCTTAATAATATTATGTTCTATATTTATTTAAAAATTGTACGGGCGTAGATTAAAAAACGACAAAAGATTAGAAAACAATTTTAGATTAGGTATACTCGATTTTGTATACTTCCACAGCTATTTCCCATCGACAACTGCGCGTGGTTTGAAACAATGTACCGATTTACCGTTTTGGCGTAGGCTATTTCCCTCGTTTCCAATCCCCTCCAGATCTTGGAAATTACATAATATATATTTTATAATACAACAATAATGTCAATTGTTTATTAATAACCGAGTGTAATGGATTTGCGATCCCTAATGATTAGCGTAGGTCTTCTTATATATATAATCGGTTTTGCCTCATAAAATATGGAACTAAACAAATACTACTGAAGCAATTTTTTTTTAAACAAAATACGATCGATTGAAAAATTAAATTAATAGTTTTATGTATTTTATATCTGTGTACGAATAGATTCGGTGACTGATATGCCGTATCCGCGATACTTTTAAAGTTCATATTGTTTTAGTAATTTTTGAAATCATTAATGTGAATATTTTTGAACCGCGGAGTTTAAATATTTTATTTTATTTTTTTTTTTCGTAACTTTTAGTATTTCAATGTTTTTTTAACCGAATGCCCATTATTATGATAACTGATTAAAATAATATCTATCAAGAACTTTCATCCATGGAATATTTACCTACGGGCTTGTTAAAGTGTTTTAATACATTTATGGAATACCTATACTCATGAACTATGTGTTGCACGTGAGATACATTTTTACGAAGCTCATTTTATCACTTTTATTTTGTTTCATGAGAGTAGTTGTTTATACCAAAGAATATACATTATTGAAAATGTGGATTTAAAAATATCGAATATTGAAAGAGGGTTTATTATTTATAAGCATTTAAATATTCGATAAGAGCAGTTGAGAGACAGGGAAAAATTGTATTTCCTGGCAATGTTTACCGTACTAATCCACACCTCTACACTTTTTAATGCTTTTGAATAATAAACTATTGGTTGGTTGGTATTCGACATTTTTTAGAAATAAAATATTTCGATCCATAATATGAAACTAAAATAATGGGTTTTTGTTTAAAAAAAAAAGTACATAATATAGTATAATATATTATACACATAAAATTTAATAACTCACAGAATTGACAAAAAACGCTATAGTTTATCAAAAACATTTATAACAAAATGTAAATGTATAATTAAAACTCAACAATATAATGATGTACAGAATTCCATTAAAAAAAATCACTCTGTATATAATCTACACCATTTTATAAAATAATATAATATGAAAACGTAAATTAAACATGTGTTTACGAATAAATACTACCGCGTTATTATTATTATTTTTTTTTACTCTATACTACTATATACGTACATGTCATTGATGTTAAATTTGTATTCAAACTTGAGTGTTTTACCCAACTCTAATGTTGTTTTAACATACACATCCAACCAACCTCGTAATTAACTCATGTTCATGAAAACGCCCATATAAATCAATTATAGATGCGAAAGGGCGAGTTTTATTATGAGTTCATATACGAGGGCTTTTAGAGTGATAATTAATTTTGCTGTCGTGGGTCTGTTTTTTATTTTGAGTTGCTGAATTCGACATTGGCCCGTACAAATCGATTTCCTTATATTTTAACAACCGCAATACAATCGATCATACGATACGATAATTTAATAGTGTTTTTTATTCTTATTTTGTAAAACGCGTCTACTTAAATTACACACGAGCGTATGTCTATACACAGGAACTGAAAATGTTCAAATGATCATCAAAGCAATACTCTATTACACTTGTTTGTCATAAAAAAAAAAACAATCGAGCACTCCAGGTAACGCTGTAACACGATCGGTTGAAAACTTCTTAACACACTTGAGCATATTTTTTATTCTCCAGTCAAGTATGAAGTTATGTTAAGGTTGTTTGTTAAATTATTTTACTTTGTATTATGTACCTACTATCAGAGTTATTGAAGCAAGAGTAAATTTTAAAAAGTTTGAAAAGGATCAATAACATTATTACTAGATTTAATGCTTTCCATGCAATCTAATCTAAAGTTAGCTGCCTTTATTTTAAATCAAAATAAACTTTTCTTTACAAACTAAGATGAAGACCTTTTTTTTTTTTAATAAGATTTTATTCTCTCTCGTTAACCCATATAATAAATATGATCAATAACACAATATTTAGATGAAAATTGAATTCCTATAAAAATGTTTTACGAGTAAAAATTTCTGAAAATTGTATTTAAATTATCTAGGTAGGTAGGTAGATACCTATCTACTTAAAAATAAAAATATAAAACATTGATTTTAGCTATATCAGCTGATGAAAAGTTATACCTATTATACATATATTTATATAAATTGTTTACTCTATAGAATATTGTTATACAGAAATATATAAGTAATTTAATATTAATTGCATTTTATGAAAATAATGTTATATGCCCTCTTTTTTATTATAAATACAACGAAAAAATACCAAAGTACAAAATGTAACAAGAAGCTCTAAAGTATTATAAATTATAAAATATACTACCCTTTATTTTTTTTTCTAGAAAGAAAGAGAATTCACAATCTGTATAGTGTATACAGTTAATACAATAAGCAATTCATATAAAAAAAAAGGTCAAATACATTATTTAATTAAAAAAATAATTTTTTTTTAAGTGTTAATTATTTTTATACACAATTAATATTTAACAAATGTTATTATTTTCTCTCAGCTATATTAAAAACTATTGGAGAAATCTCATTTAATAAAATATGTCATTACCTCACTTAACTGCTGCAGTAGGTGGGTTATTGATTAAAGTTTTGCAGAGAAAAATTGAACGTGGCAACAGTTTACAGATTTATTCAATTTAAATAATGTTATAGTCATCGTATTAAGTAATAAACTAGGTATGTGATTAATTTGATTAAAACTAACCAAACTTCACCGTGACTACAGAATAAGGGATCAAAATAAATGTGTATATTATAATATATTTTTAACGAATAATTTTCACGTTCGTCAACTTGTTCGCTAAACTTTATTCGATGATTGATTTAGTCGTTTAGCATTTAGCATTCAATTATGTATCTAATTTTTTCAGTGAAATGTTCGAATTTGAAAACTGTTAGAAAGAGTAAAATATACCATATGATTGTCATATCTTAGGATTTCAGTTGTAAAATAACACCGCTTATTGTAACATGGCATGCCTATTTTAATATAGGTACCTATTTCACTATAAACTTCATAACAAATTTTTGTTTCTCAGTAAATATACGCTACCATCGACCGATACAGTAATCAAATATTAATTAGGACATGAACAATTTCCCACATCATCTGTGCTTGTCATTCATCGGGTAAGGAATGAGTTTCTCCCATAGTTATAGTGGAGTGCATTAGTGTGTATATTACGTAAGACAAGTGTGTATAGGAATTTGAGTAGTTCTAACATTTATTTTCACTCAAAGATCAGTTAAGTACAAGATATTCTTATCGTTTGCAAATATTTCAGGGAGATCTTCTCGATCCAAAGTCACGTATACTACTAGTTGGTAGCTGGTATCCGTGGAAGAGGGTAAGATTTTACACCGAGCACAATATTCCTGGGATATATTTACCACTGGTAGAAAATATCGTAGGACAATCTTACCCCCCCCCCCCCCCCCATCTATTAGAATACTAGAATACAGTGGGGGTTACTATTTGCTTAACACATCGGTCAGGGATGAACTGGCTGAACTGGCTGACATATAGACACTGATTATACTAGCAGCTAAGCTAAATTCTGCTGGGAGAACTTCCCTCAACTGGAACTTGTCCATCATATAATATTCATATTACCTTACGAGTATATGGTTACGTTGGATCGATTGCCTCGCGTGCCTAGTGTGCTGGGCAAAAAGACATTTAGAAATAATGAGGGGTAAGAATATTAATCATAGCTAAATACAGCTATTGTGGTTTAAGACACGCTTGTATCAATACATCTTTAGCAACATTATATCGCAATGGAAAAGAGGATTCGTCATAATAATATATGATAGGACATAGACAAACATTTTAATAGCATAACCCGCAATACTGACATTATGAATGGATTTCCTATTAAGAAATTACTATAATATAATATATCGTGTTAATGCGTTGAGGTTTAATATGGTACAAATTATAGTATTATCGTTACATAATGTATGGGGTGAACCTACAGCCAGCCGGCCAATCATTCTTGTCATACACATTATAATGTGTATATAATATGAGATAGGTAAAAACATCTCTTTTTTTCTTCTGTTATTATAATATATTGTGTATACCAAAATAATGATATCCATTTGTCATTCCGCAAACGGTCCGTCTTCGACTGCAGGTAGTGATGATATAAACGGTCACAATATATTATATTATATACAGGCGATTCACCGAGCATACTCACCCCCGTTTTCTTTCTTCAACAATGCGGTTATTCATAATCTGATTTAATTAGTATATATATAGTTAATATATATACATAATATAAATTGATTGTCATTGATTATCGGAGTTGTCGTGTAAAACGATGCAATCATTCGATTGAGAAAAACGACATTGCTGGACAACCGCAGAGTTGCAATAATAATTATTAGTGGTGGGAATTGTAGATTGGTTATTATTAGCGATCGAGTTTGCTCTCTCCTGTAAACCTGAAAGTCATCGTGTACGAGTATTTCCGTTTTTAATGCTGCGACCACCTAGGTAATGTGTTACCTAGTTGACCATAGTTACGCCTACGGCCAAACAGTCGAATAATTGGCAGGTGTGGTCATTATAATATTTATGTAGAACATATTATGCATTATTAAAACGTATGCAAACTGTGGTGAATTAATAATAATAATGTTATATATCGATTCACTCGAAACGGAAAATACCTGAAGTTCTTATCGAAAACAATTCGTTCGCCGTTATCTATTGTCTCAGTCGAAGATTTAGTTTTAAAAAAAAAAAAAAACCCTGTCTTGCGCCTTTTACATTAGTGGTCTAGGATAAACATATTTCTCTCTGGTGAGCTGTAATCAAAATGTCGAGGTAAAGTCCGGTGTTCGTGAGCACTTCTTCGGATGAGCCACAGACAAAGATATTTTAAAGACTGGCGTTTGCAGATGTTTTGTTATGTAAATCACCAACGACTTGCCGTGATGGTAATGTGGGATCGTTTAAAAACTTGCTAGATAAAGATGGCTCTTTTAGATTTAGCACCCGCCGTCTGCCTTCACTGACAATATTATAATATAGATATAGGACCATGCCCAGTAAAAATCCACGAGGCATAATATAATATTGTGTATTGGCTATCGAAAATGTACGATGGCTTGGAAGTCTCCGCGTGGTTTTATACTGTAATATCATTGTTGCCACCGAACTCCACCCCCGCGCATAAGGTATACCATCGTTAAGGTGGGCTATCATCGTCGCCATTGTTATGTTCAGCTACGATTATTATTTATTAATCTTTGGACATTTTGACTGTCGATTTTTTTTTCTTCTTCCGATCATAACTCGAACGCTAACGGCGTGGCGATAGCGTTATACAGCAGCGATGTGAGTATATTTTATTGTTATTGCGAGGGTGATTAATTTAGATGGTAGTTATGTACTTAGATCTCAATATATTATATATTATTAAACGGCGTTTAACGTCACCACTGCGCTGTATCGGAATCGTTAAACTTTAGCGTGTCAGGGACATTTTATACACAATAATATATTATGTTTTCATAATATTATGTATGTATTATTATTGTAACGCAGAGCAGTGTGGGTATGACCGTGTTTAAAAGTTAACGCACATGTTTGATTTATCGGCTGGTCGAGATTTTAACTTAATCCTCGCACGCTCGCACAGCGTTATTTTGAATTTCATATTTAACTATTTGATAACTGAAATTATTGTATATACCTACTATGAATTTATAATATACAATTTATTATTTACCGTCGTGCAGTTTTTGGTACCTATAGTATAATATTGTGTACTGGGCGCTATTGATCGACCATCAACCGTGTAAAAATGACGAAAAGAGTATAGACGTATTCGTGTAAGGGTGTTATTGATAACAGTACGAAATACTACAAATGTAGAAATAAAATCAATACAATTAAATAAACTCAAGCTCCAAAATAATGTTAAGTGACATAATTTTTATAACTATAGGTAGTAGGTAATAAATTGTTAGGTTGGTAATTAATTATATTTTTAATGTTGATCTATCTTGTTCAACAGAAATTGGTGCTCTGGCGGACTCCCGTCTCCCTCGTAAATGGTATCTCCTTCATGGGCCAGCAGGCATTTGCGTGATAATAAAATATAATAATTATGGTAGTGCCCTTAATCGTCAACATGAAAAAAAAATCTTTTTAATTATATATATTATATCCCACACTTTATCTAATAAAGACATTGTTTGTAGTTTGAATGAGACCTTCATTGATAAATAATTTCAATGAATTTCTCATTTTTTTTTGTCTAGCTGTGTTATCCAACTTCAACAAGAAAAAAAATTAAGAACTATAAAATATGGAACTCTGTGTATTTTTAGTGTGCGTTGCTTTGTGGACAAATCAATAGTAGGTGTACGGCGCTTGGTGTACTTCGGCTTAAGTAGAATATTAACTTTATGAGCTAATCATAGGTGTAGGTGTACTTCCGCGGTATCACCAGTGAAAATTAACAACTTGGCACATGTTATTATATTGTTAGTGGTTTCCTAGTTTATATAGTATGGTATATAATCAACTAAAACATTTTTAAAACATTTTGTTCAGCGCCACCTGTTGGATGTAGTTAAATCTTCTCTCTATACTCTCCTGGTATATCTAAGTAAAATTTTTGTCAAACGATTCAAATAGTTTTAAGTCAATAAACCACAACCACATATACCTCGATACCTCAACATCTGCAATTTATGTTATATAGTATAGATAATATAAATTTTAAAATTTATAACTTTAATATGACTCTTTTATATAATAGATGTATATAAATTTATCTGCAACTACAATACAGTTACAATCATCAGGGCTCGCATTTGAAAAGAATAAGTTTTGTGTTATTTACAATAATTAAAACGTTACACTATTTTTGCATTTATCGTTATTTAGAAGTCAACCGTTATACAAATGATGTGTTTATAATTGAAACGTTATTTTATCCAACATTTAATACCTATGAAATTTAAAAATAATAACAAATAGGGGAATGGCCCAGATACGGAATATATGATAAATACTTATGTTTTTTGTTATCAATATAATAACTTATACATTTTTTCCTTTTGCTTTATTTTCAATTTGATGATATAACATATATTTTGTTAATCATTATGTTTTGGTTTGTGGTATTCAATTTTTTTTGTTTATCGTATTCCGTTATTATTGCGTTTAAAAATGTCAACCATTTTTTTATGTCAAATATAGCATTAGGTACAATCATATCGTTATTATAACGTTTCTAAGCTCTGGTTACAAATCACAATACGTATTGATATTTTCACAAATATTATTCAGTTGTTATAAGCTATAACCTGTCGTTAATTGTATTGCTATGTCAGTCTCTGCAATTTGTGGTGTATGGCATCTCAACGATGATAAATTTATTTACCTGGTGTACAGTTTCTACCCTCCAAATAGTGAGTCCGTAATAATTGCAGATTATGTGTGTTAATAATATTGACGTCAATAGTCTTAACATTATTACCATAATATTTGTGTTATGGAGATCAATTTATCCTCTCAAAATGGTAATCAAAAGAAAATGTAACGCTAAACTAATCATCTCTTCAAAATATTAATGTATATTATAACATATTATACTAATCAAATCTTGCCACATTAATGTTTTATCGGATCAGCGAGCCTTTAGGTCTGGGAGACGTTGAAAAAAAATAAACAAATCAAGTATAATAACGATATTATTGAAACTCATAAATTTTAGACAATATCAGACTTGAAATAAAAAACTATTAATACAAAAATAAATAAACATGATAATGAGTTTCCGGTAACCGATGACGCGACGCCAATAATTTTTTTCAGTTAACTCAGTTAATACATAATAACAATTACAAAAAAAAAATCATCATAGCACAACAGTAACCCAGTTCATCCGTTTTCTTATCCCTCACCCCCTCCCTCACTAAAATTTGACATCGTTTCATATTTATTTTAGACTCTATATTTTGGATGTTTATTGGATTGACCCACAATGCCGGGCAACGACAACTCACACAACTAGTCAACTCTAAAAATACTATAATAAAAACAAAGAAGTTTTTGACAAGTTTACAATATATTATATTAATAATGTTACCTTCCAATTTGTAATAATAATAATTTATTTGAATATAATAAAACCAAATTTTTTGTCAGTATTCTATGTTGGTAAACGTTGTCTCATTATCTCCCATTACGCATTACCACACCATAAGATCAATCAGCAGATTACATAAATGTTAACTAATTATTATTTGCTTCAAAGTCCAAAGCTCTATTTAGATAAACGACAATCAGTAAACAATATATAAGTTTACCAAAATCATTGTCATTAAATTTGAGTTTGTGAAAAATATTTGATCAACGAGTTGTAGTTGTACGATGTGTTGGAGGGATAAGTGGGTTCTGAGAGGCAGGTACTGAAAAATGTATGAGATACGTACAGAAATAAGTTTCAGCTAAAACTTGTTTGAAAGTATAAATAAAACATAAAACTGTGCAGAATATTTAGGGGACAGGGAAAAAGGTAAAGAAAATGTATAACTAAAATGAGATTATTGTAATAATATAAATTTAGGTTTTTGCAGAAAACTTTGGAGTTTTTTTTCCTTTTAGATGAATTACAAATTGATTACCCAGTAAAAATGTTTTAAAATTCAATTATTTACACATACCATTATATTAATTTTAGTTCAAATGAAAAGATAACTTTTCAGTCGTGAATAATTTCAAGAAATACTATAAAAATATACCAAAATCATTGGTTTTTAATAAATTTTATACTATTTAATCCTGTTAAATGTTATCCGGCCAAGATGAATTGTTTTAAAAAATAAAAAATAAAATTCCAAAATCATCTACTAGTATAAAATATCGAAAATAATGACACGATTATTGCAACTCATATTTGTATTTATTTTAAATTCAAGTCATATAAAACCCGTAATAATTGTACTAAAATAAAACTATTATTTTCTTGGGTTTGTTGAAGTTGTAAAACGTATAATTAGTTTATGTTAAAGATTTTATAACTTATAATAATAAAAAAGATAAATTTTATTAAGTAAATATTATACAAAATGATTTAAGCAAAGTTTTTGGTCTCTTACAGACAATGATAATTTTACGGGTTCGTGAGATGGTATTAAGTTTTATTTACAATGCGTTGTTTTAATGTAATCTAGAAGTTATTTAATTTGCATTGTTTGTATAGAATCAATATAAAACTTGGGAATTAACTGAAGTTTCGTCGTGGTGTTTCATAATATTTAACCCATGACAACATCGTTTATGTAGTATAGTGTACGCATAAATCGGGTTAAATTAATTTGTGGAAGTTAAAAACACTAATATGCCTCGTTTTTTCATTAGACCACACATAAAATTGTTTTCGTAAAAGGCAAGTTACGAGCGTTTAATAATTCCAATATGAAATTGTATTAATTTCTGGGTCATTAGAAAAATGCTTCAAGAATCAAGAAAGTCTTAACATTTTTCTCTCATTCAATTGTTGTATAATATACATAATTATGCATGTACTTAATTACTTGTATAATTTACTATATAAATACAAATTATGTAAAAAAGGGCCTCGCCTGTTAAATTAATAAAATAAATTAATATCTACTGGCAAAAGGCAAAAGGGTCTAAGCGATAGTTTTACAACTTTTCAGTGGAGCAACATAAAATGGCCATATGTTTTTGCGTTGGTGACGTTGCTTCGGATTTTATAAAAAAAACTTTAACTGTGAGGTTATTATATATTTCTGTTTCATATTATAATTTTACCTGAAAAGCCAATGCACTTCAATGCTATACATTCAAAAAAGGCCTTTGATAATATTATGGTTGTTGTATAAAAATAGTTTAAATAAATCAATTACAACAATTTATTAAAAACAATATTTAAAATTAGCTTACTGCGTAAAATCGTTGATGAATTAACTAAAAAAAAGGTGGGTAAGTGGATGTCGCTCTACTGTACAGTAGGTTACAAGTGGGTCACTGTATAATGGATAGTATTAAATTTGAATTCAATGATATAATATCACTGTATAAGAAAAACGATTCTGAGCGGAGACGGTATGTCAGTCTAGGTATAAGGTATCTTATATACTTATCTATGGTATTAAAAAAAAAATTGACCAATAATAGGTATCTATAATAAATTCCAAATTAATCATATCACAATATCCATTAGGTACTTATAACGCGTTATACATCAACAACAAACCGTTATACTATCATAGATATATAATAGTATACTTAAGAAGTTTCAATAATATACAATCACAACAAAATAACTAAAATAGTTATTCCAGGTTTTTTAATATGTAATTTCGTCCAAATTTGAGCTTAAAATGACTATAAAAATAAATTGTGCTTATGTATTTTTTAGATATTTCGGTAACAGAATAAACTACTTAGGTGGAATCTTGTTTTACATTTTTAATCCTTAGATATAAAAATTGAACATTTTATAAATTTTTAACTACGAAATAATTATTCAATTTTAAATTTGATAAATTTTGTCAAAATTTCAACTTCAAATGCTTATAAAAAAAAAATTGTGCCTATGTATTTTTAATATTTTTCAACTGCTATTGTAACAATATATCAGGAGCCTTGTATTAAATTTTTACACTTTTTGGCCGAACAGATAAAACTTTATTGATATTTATAGAAAAAAAAACTAAAAAAATTGAAAACTGACCATGTCCGTAAACAGCTCAAAAAGTGTCAAATTATTTTCAAAATTTCATGGTATATAGAAAATACTAATATAAACATTCAGTGAAATTTTCAAGTATCTACAGTCATTCGTTTTTTAATTACAACCAAATAAGAAAATCGTTACATGAGAAATCGAGTGAATATCAAATGTTGTAAAAATATGAATTTCAAACGATCATAAAAATTTAATTTGACTTTCTTATAGATATTTTTTGTTTGATAAAAGTAGATAATCTTATAAGGAATCTTGTATTACATTTTAAAATCTTAGATTTAAAAAGAAAAATTTTTACGAATTCTTAACTCGAAATAATTTGCTAATTTTCGTGATTTTTCCATATTTTATCAATTTTTCAACTTGAAATGCTTATAAAAAAAAAACTGTGACTCAAGATTTTTAATATTTTTCATCTGCTTTTGAAACAATATACTAGGAGCCTTTTATCAAATTGTCAAGCTTTTTTAATCAACAAATAAAATTTTATTGATATTTTTAGATAAAAAACTAAAAAAAAATGAAAACTGACAATGTCCGTAAAGAGCTCAAAATATGTCAAAACATTTTGAAAATGTTATGGTGTATAGACAATGCTAATTAAAACATTCAGTCAAAATTTCATGTATCTACGGTAATTTTTTTTAAAGTTACACCAAAAACCAAATTCAATTTTGTGAAAAATCAATTTTGCGTAAAAATTCCCGTTTTTCCTTAATTTTTCTTTGGTTTTTCTTGGCGCTTTTGAAAATTACTGGGAATTTTAAATTTTTACCTGCCCAATGCACCAACGATATTCACTTTCCAATCGAACAAGATACTGAAGTTGAAAATCGAAGCATTATTTCGACTACTTATCGTGTACACAGACACAAAAAAAAATAAAATAATAAAAAAACACACATCATTGTAAAATCAATACATTCATCGTTCCACTCAGAATCTAAAACCGAATGAAAAGGCATAACACTTTTTTATCGTGTCATCTGAATCAAAATATTTAAAAACGTGATACGCAATAATAGTATAGTGGTGTAGTATTTGTCATTTACACCAAATACATTTTTCAAAAATCAATTGTAATACAAAAAAAAATGCACTTAACATTTACCTATTTTTGTTGTAATGTCGCTTGTCCCGAAAAAAAAAAATATTTCATTAGGTAGGTAGTAAATGGTCAGAGGAATGTTGTGCGTTTGCATGCGGTCGGTTATCCCGTAGTACACAACTTTGCGCTTAGTCCTTAAACGCCATTTCGATGCCTTTTCCCTGTCAAATATTGTGTTATAAATTAATATAATAGCTAATATTAAGTAATTAGCAATGTACGTAAACCATGCATAATACCGCCCCGGTTATGAAGTTTAAACATCAACGATATTAAAGTATTGAACTGGTGCGAATCCGTAGTCAAATCCTTTCTGCTCGTTAAATGAATTTCGTTCACACTTTTGACCGTACCTATTTGATAATAATTATGTAACAGCCGCAAAGAATTATTAACATAGTGGTGGCTATATGTGACGACGCAGCAAAACCGATTTGTGAAATAGAAAAATCCCAACCTATAATCAATCCGTGGACTCGCTGAACACCATCACGCTGCCACTTCTATAATATTATCAATCTTCATATGTTATCCATGCAAAAAAATTATATTTTTAACGTCGTCGTCGACTATCCGACCGGATATTAAAATACAAATCTGTCTAATTGAGTCACGTAATTATTTTAACCGGGCGACGGCACTATATCCGTTTAGGGGAACTCCTGCAGTGAGCGGATGCGGCCCGGACGGAGCTTTGCGTCCTTGTTAATTCCTCGAAAATCTTTGGTGATACGATACGACGACGTCATCGTTCATCCATCAAACGACGGGCAGCTTTCATACCGGACGCGCACCGCACTCTGCAGCGATCTCACCACTCCGCATATATACGCTATAATATCTCATCCCAGACCAACTACACCCGTCCGGGGTTGTACTTAAAAATAAGGTAGATTAGACGACTTGTCTAGGGCGTGGGCACGCGGAGGGGTAGGCGCCACCAAAAAAGTTACGCCATTTGTCTGTGTCAACTCGCCATACCGCGTCTACTGTTGCAGCATCTGCACCCACCGACCACCTCGCGTTACGATGACTATACGTGATATATAGCAGCCCCAAATAATACTCTTGTTATTTTCTTTTTAACAACAATCCTTTAGCCCTCCTTCGTTTTGCCACATAATAATGTGTTTCCTGCGACCCCCTGCTGCAGTCGTGCATCCCACCACCGGGGCGGTTTTCGTCTCGACCATATTATTATAATAGTATAACGTGTAACTCAATTCGCCGGTCCCTAATAATAATAATAATATGCATACGCGTACCGACATAATACTGGGTCGCTGTCGACCCATTTCCTTGTCCGATATTAAACGACCGCGTACTATATATGTATATTAATAATATTAAGCGTCGTATATGTACAGATTATACGCGGAGAACAGATTGAAAACGGATACGCACTATTTGTCTTATCATAACATAATATAATGATCATCCGGAGTCGCATATCACTTATTATATATTATTTTAGTTCGGACGATATATTATTTTTATATGATAAATTATAACATAATAATAAATATCATTACCTCGTCTTCTATTACACGGCGCCGCGCGTCGTGCATACAATTATTATTATTTCTGAGACGTCGGTAATAAATTGGCATTGTTGTTATGTGCATACAGCGCGAACATCGAAACCACAAGACATGCAATTTGCGACCCGTTATTTACAATAAAGGCTATTGTATAGAGGGCCCTTTGGGTTTTCAAAACTCATCTCAATAATATGACGTATGAATGACGCACACTGCGGTGATCCGTGAAATGACAAATTTTAAGCAGCCAAATACACGATAAGTGATTACCTATATTATATTTACTAAAGTTATATTTACATAAAAAACTAAATAGTTTTTCGAACAATAACAATTTAAAACGATTGTAGTGTATTTATGAACGCCGTTTTATCGACAAAAAATGACAAATTATAATAGTACGAAAACGAGGGATAAATTAATATTATTATCATTACTATCATCTCTAAGCTGGTATTTGAATAAACTGTATTACTATTACCAAAAATGACTGTACACTGTACAGCTGCTATTACCATATTGTTGTGAGATTCAATTTGGATAGTGTGAAGTATAGTGTTAGTATATAGCGTTTTTATGGCGATTTACATCACAAAGTATAGAGGTAAATCACAAATTTCTATTTGCTGCGTAAATCTACTCTCGTGCTGTGTGACATCGGGAAATAAATATTGTCATCGGATCATTTTTTTTTTATGTATGTAAATAAACAAAATATTTATATATGAACTAACTAATATTTAGATACAATATACCATATTTGTACGATAATACAAATATAAAAAATAAAAAATGGTTCATTAATGCTCTTCACATTTTTTACACTAGTCCAAGGCTATATTATACTAAAAAATATACAGTTATGATGGGTAAAATAATCATGCTTTGAAATACTTATATTGTACTATCGTACCTACTATACTATATTTTATACTTAAGATAAATCTATATTGTATAATCCTATATGTCATAGGCGTGTTTACGGGAGTGGCCGGGTGGGCACTGGCCCGGGGGGCAGACTGTGCCTCCAACAAAATCATGTCAGGATAAAAAAAAATCGTGTGTGCCCTGCAGTACATCTAGATTTTGATTAATTGTAATTTTTTTAGTTACGCATTTATTAATTAGTGATTATATATGATCATTATAATATTATGTTCATCAATTCTTTATAACTACATAACATGCAATGGTACTGTTGTGCCCATTTACCAGGTCTTGCGCTGTGATATCACAGATTAAATACTATTTTATCTAACCAGTGATAATAATGTTTTATTAGCTGAAAATATCCAATTACCGACTATCATTTCAAAAATGTGTTTAGATATTTTACGACTTGTTAAAATTATTTAAATTTTATCAGAAACTCAAATTATTTATTACTTATCAGTTAATAGTTTTACAATTTGTATGTTGTCTACCTTGTATAGTGGATGGGAAAAAAGTATTTTTATTGTTTTGACAATGATTATACTTTTTGATCATAATTAAAAAATATTCCTACCATTATGAATTTTGTAATAAAAAAATGAATGTTTCTTCATGTTGCAAAAAAAAAAAAATAGGTCTCACAATTTAAAAATCTGCTGTGCCCTTTCAGTCACCAAAGTCTGAACACGCCTATGCTATACCTATGTACATTAAATTTTCCTGAATGAGTGCCAATCAACATATTATTATTTTATACATTTCCTATCGCATAATCAAACTCATAAACAAAATAATAAAACAACCTAAAAAATGGTACCATCGACATAATATTAGGGAGATACGAGTTGAAGTGTTATAAATATCATATTTTATGACTTATTTATTAAAGTTTGTATAATACCAGAAATGAAAATACTAGGTATACCTAATAAAAACAATTTAACATTTGCTAAAGTATTATTTTTAGAATAGAATATTTCAAAATAGTAAACAAAAAATATTTGTTTTAGATTGAAAAAAATAATATATTAGAAATAGATGTACGTCTAAACGGTATTATTTTATTCTTGTGAATTAAATTATGTTTTGGCAGATGGTTGACAATTTATCATCAGAAATACTCAAAATATTATATTATACTAAACAAAGTGTTCTTGAAACTTTTTAACATAAATATATTTTTGGGCTGGGTACAGATATTTTTATTTTCTAACCAGTTTTACGTACCTAAAGCTTTGCTTATCACCATATAAACGAATAAACTGTAAACATTATGTAATTCCCACTAAGTAAAATATATACAATTAATGGTTACTTTTTACATATTTCTGATTTGTACATTTTCTTCCAAGTGGAAAATATCGAGTGGCGTGCTACGTTTATGTCACACGATCACCACTTTCTATGAAATGACGAATTTTTTTTTATTATTATTAACTGAATGAATTTTTCAACTTAACAATAAATATAAGCATTATCATGGCCAATAAGGAAATTATTAACTTCATCTATTATTCATTATTATATACTGTAGCGAACTAAGAATAAAATATGCTAGTTTGATATATGTTTTATGCGTTGGAAACATTAACATCGTTTTCCTAAAATGTGATAAGATTTGGTCCAGCACCTATTTTTTGCTACACGCAGCACGCCTTCTACGGGTTCATTTATATAACAATTTTAATATTCTAATGAACGTTAATTTCAAAATAATGTTAAGAATATATCAATATGACAATATTGCGATTATATTTAACTTTCGCCCGAAACATTATAGAATAATTATAGAGCTCACATAACATTTTTTTAAATTACATTTTCAAAAGTATAGTGTATAATATAAGCTGATCATATAGTTAATCTTAAGTTCAATAAAAAAAAAAGCGCAAGTAGGTAACCATTTTGCTGTAGGTACATCTGGAGTCGAGTCACCATAATAATATATGATTTGTTAGATTTGAGTTCAGTGATAAATCATCTCATATGAAAAATGATTTTGAACAAAGATGGTGTGTCTGCCTATTTTACTAGCATAGGTATATTATATTTTTATGATACACTATTTTGCTATTAAAGTAAATGATTTATATTAATACAAATTTAAAGATGATCTTAATAATTAAATCACCTATAAATAGGTAAGTATAATATTAATAACATAGATATACATAATATACTGAACAATATAATAATAATATCACTTATACAGTTATATATAATATATGGATATTATATTGTGACATGATAACCTATAGGTTATAACGGTTATTTAATCAGAAAATCAAATCGGCGGGGAGGGAGTGATGCATTTTTGATTCCGTTTCTGTTGTTTAGCTATCTGCGAATGATGGATTGTCGAAATCACGGTATTCAGGGGCGCCATTTGGGGGGGGGGGCAGGGTGTGCACTCGCACACCCTGTAATTTTGTTGTCCACAATTTACCTAGGCCTAATTAATACTATGGCCAGGTGGCCTTCAGTTTGACAATCTTTAATTGTACATGCACCGCAGCTATTCACTGATAATCATAAATAATATTATAATATTGTGTTCTTTAATTTGATAATTGATAAATTGATATCGGTATCACTTTATCCACTGGCACACACAAATATGTGTAAATGGTAAGTGGCTACTGATAGGGGCGGACTGGCTATTTTTGGCCCGGGGTGCAAAATTAATTAGGGGCCCCTAATTTTTTTTCAAACCTACCTAAATTAGGAAAGAGCCCTTAGTTTTATAAGTAAATATAAAAAAAAAATTAAGAATAACATGTTGTTTATTTGTAGAGATGTTGAAATATGTTATTTAATTTTATTTTGTGTAATACCGTATTATACCAGTATTATACCGTATACCGACTGTGGTAATCGGGGGCCCGGATCATAAATACAAACGGGGGCCCGGGGTGCTACTTGGTGTATAGCACCCTGGGCCAGTCCGCCCCTGGTTACTGACAGACAAAAGACATAATAATAATAATAATATGCATCTATTCTATCTAAAAATATCTTTATTATACACTATACAGTATATAAACAGAATGTATGAACGGTAAAATGTAATGTGTTAACTATAAAAGTATGTTTTTGATACTGTAATGAATCTGTAATGAAAAACTGAAAACACTAGAAACGTTTTTTTAAAGATTGGCCTAGGGGTGGGAAAAAATTGGCCTCTTTAATTGTTTGCACACTTTAAAAAAAAACTGAAATAGCGCCCCTGACGGTAATCACTACGCTCTTCTCTCACACTATACAATTATAACCAAGGCAAGCACCTAACCGCTCCCGAACGCAAACGATGACTGTATTAAAGTTAAATTAAACGTATCGAAAAATCTGTAAGCTAAAAGTAATATTCATGTGGTGGGAGCGGATGATGTTTATACACCCCGGGTGTTTGTTTATTTTAAGCCCTATAATAGCTCAACAATATAACGGTATTCATGTTAATTACTATTTAAATAACTGTGACACATTATTTGCATTGGGATACATATACCGCAGAGTATATAAACACGCCAACATCCGGTCGTTGGAAAGCCTATTGGGATGATAAGCATATAATGTGACACATTGTGTCCTGTCCGATAAGTATTTCCATATTATACCTACAACTCTACGCTGCGTTGTACGTGCGCTAATATATTAAAAATATTATAAAGTCTAGTCAAATGCCGACTATTATTTTTTTTTTTTTTTTTGGGGGGGGGGGGGTGTTGTGTGTTGCAATAAAAACGGTATATGACATATTATTATTGAATCATAATATTATTACGTTACGATTTACGTGACCCACGGTTACAACTGCAATTCACTATGATACGCTCGGTCGTTATAAATATTATCGAGTACCACGTCCGTTTTCGACGTCGAGAGTCGAACAAGATTTCCGGACACTGCAGAGTGGCACACCGCAACCACTACAACAGCCACCTGCAACGCGCGTGCAGTCAGGTGGACAATACGATATAATTTGCTATAATCCAATGTAATAATGTCGAAGACGGGGCGAACAAAACGAACCAACAATTCGATAAATTATTATGTCACAAGTGTTTATATCGGAAAAGGTCTGATTATTATTATTATATAGGTACAGCAGTTGTGGCATTTTGCCAATAACGACATTTTCCGGCCGTTACGCCTTTGTAAAACTTGTAAAATACCACGTCATACACAAACTCGCCCCGCGCACTGAGCATCCGAATTGAATCGACCAACAGCTGCTATAATATAATATTATGAGTTACTGTTTTAAATCTGTTTGTAGTAAATGGAGTATCGAACGAGGTTTAATGCTACTGCACCGCCAACCAGCAGATGGTATTTTATTTGAAAGACTTTCGAAGCTACCACCAACACGAATACGATTACCGCCCGAAAACTGGCTATTATGGACATCGAAATGGCACAAAGATCGGTCAGGGTAAGCAATCGGTGTTTACATTTCACTTCAAACTGACCATTACTTGGCTGGACTACGCACACATTGACTGCGAAATAATAGTTTTATTTTGAAAAAAATACCAAAATTCGGGTTCTCGCTGTTGGTCGTCGTTGGTTCCATCATTTTAAAACTCCTCATGAGCCACAAGTACCTACCACGTTTAAACTTTTGACTAGTTTTGGGGTTTATGGAAAAAAAAATAGAAACGTAAACACAGATGGGAGGCAAACTATTCACAGCGAATAGGAAAAAAATATATATATGTTTAAAATGACATGCACTATCTTCAGTAGGACAACTTTTAAATCGGCTTATGAAAAGTTTTCCTACAGTAAAATTGTTATCCAGCTAGCAGCTATAAAAGTGAAAAGAAAATATGTTTTAGAAAATTATTAATGTATGGTATAGTATTATAGGTGTACTTATAAATGATATAGGTACTACGCTGTCCGACAAAGTTTATAATATAAAAAAGTGTAGTTTTTGGAGTTATACGTGGAAATAAATATTTTTTTTAGAAATTAAATTTATAAAAGTAAGAAGTTTACCTAAACCTACGTAATAACATATTAGCTATATATTCTTTAAAACCCTTCGAAAACTTGATTTGCAATTAATTTTTACAATAAACAGAAAATAATGTTTTTCGTTTTTTTTCCGTAATTATGAGATAATAAAAAGAATCGTTGACTCTGAAATCAAATAACAATATCCTGAATTTACGGGCTTATTACACTTTCATATAATATAATAATACTATATTTGGCATATACAAATGATTTACTGTAGTTTCTTCAATTATTGTTCCCCTCCATTATAATAATATATCATAATGCGTTATTCTAATGTGGTTAACATTTTAATCTAAAATCATATTATACTATAATAATATTTAATAGACACATGATACTGTATAAACTGTATTTTGGATGAAATAATATTACTTTGCGTAGTACAAACTATAATAATATGAAAGCAACGTGCTGCAGTCGACATCTGTAACCGCATTTTAATTTATTTCCATTTGTACGACGGAGTTTGTGGAACAGATAATAATATATTATTTCACGTAGGTGCCACATAATAATATATAAATACAGTTTGCAGTTAAGTTTACTAGAACGGGAGGGGCGAGGCACGTTTGGACCAGGGACGTTTGGGTCACTATTAAAAATGCAACCCGTTTGGGCCAATTTTTTTTTTCACTACATGTTAATAGAAAGCCCGCTTAGACGTTCAACTAAACTGTGTAAACTAATTTGTAGATTATGTACGGAAAAATTATTTATAATATTGATAACTGACCAAAAACCCACAGTTACATTATACATACATATACAAATATTAAATAATATATATCTGTTATGACACGGCCCTATCGGCTGGTCCGATAATACTAATTGCGGTTATATATTATTAATACACTATGTTCTACGTATGCGCAGTGGTGACATCGAGGCCCAGTTTCTATAGTTCATTCTATACTAGGTTAGAATTAGTATTTTGGTTAGTAAATATAGAGTACTCATAATAAATTCGTGTAATTAAAATAGATATCAAAATCGAAAATGTTTTCCAAACAATACGAGGCAATACGTGTATAACTGTTGATAATTTTAAACTCAGTAAATGTAACACTTTAATGAATAATAATGTTCGTTTTCGGTGTACAAATCGTTCGTGCAAAGTGACTATTATTGTTAATGATAAGCTAAATGAAATAATTGAAATCAAAGATTTTCCACACAAACATCCCCCTCTGAAAGATAATTCGATCAAATTGGACATCATTAGAACAGCTGTAAAAAGAAAGGGTACAGAAGACCTGCATACCAAACCAAACAAAATTATTTTAAAAGAAATACGTCAAAGTGGATTCGATACAGATATTGAATATTCTAGTTTAAGGTTAGTGCGTAAATCATTACATTGTGCCCGTAAGAAATTATTTCCGACGTAACCACAAACATAAGAAGATATAATTGATATACTTTCTGCAGAAGGAGACAATATTGTAAAATTTAACGATGAACAATTTTGTCATATTTCTTCGGATAAAAATTTTATTTTATTCACCTGCAAAGCAAATCTTAATTTGTTGTGTGATAGCAGCACACATGTTTTTAGAGATGGTACATTTCGTTATGCGCCGACATTTTTTTTTTCAGCTGTATACAATTCATGTGTATGTAAATACATTTTACATTCCTGTAATTTATTTTTTACTTCCATTCAAAAACTAAATGTACCAATATATGTGGAATGAAATAAAATTATTATGTAAAAATTTAGCTGGGAAAAAACTAGATATAAAAAATGTCCATGCAGATTTTGGAAAACCTGCACATTGTGCTGTTTTAAATATATTTCCAAATTGTAAAATTGTGTGCTGCTTTTTTCATTTAAGCCAAAGTTTTTATCGTAAAATTCAAAAACATTATTATTTACATAATAAATACAAAGAAGAAAACTCAGGTCCAAACATTGGTCCAAACGAGTTGTGTTTTAAAAAAATTGGTCCAAACGGGTCCTGCCCAACGGGAGACGCACCTTATGATATGGAAGTCATCTCAATATTTACCTGCGTACCGCCACTTAACGTTCTCAAATTTTCGAAGGGATACCCTAACCGAAAATACAAATTACAAAATATTATAATACTATTGTGTATAAATATTTTGCCTTTCCATGTGAACTGTTACTCTGTTTTGTCTGCGTGTAAATTATTGCTGTGGAAAATACGTAGCTGTGCCAACTGCGTTAGGAAAGTTATGCGGTTAGAAAAAAAACTCGTTCACCGATTTCCGACGAAACAAATCTCTAAAATAAATAAATTTAACTAACCCCAGATTTGATTGATGGTCAGTGTTGATTGATGGTCGGCTGAAGTCGTGAAGGGAAAAAATAATAACCGAGAGGTAGCTGTACAACCTGTAGGTATACCTAATATAATATCATATATATTCGTATGTATTCAATTCGAATTGACCTACCTAATAATATTATATCGACGAGGAATCCATTAAAACGTGTCACTTATCGCGGGATCTTATAGACATTCGACTGTTGCGGACGTGGTAACTCGTCAAGTGTGTTTACATAATACACATTATTATTCATTGTAATAAAAATGCCTTTACTATATAACAACACTCCACACAAATAATTTGTTTTCAACGTTATTTTTTTCGGCCATATATTTGACTGAATGAGGCGTACTATATATAGTTGTACTCTGAAGTGGTGTCTACTTACGCCGTGATCGATGGGATTCGATTTACACAAAAAACTCGACGCAAAAATACGGTCACGTCGTATATGTGCCTAGTCGACTTTTGTACGTGTGTGATGTTAATATATTGGTTAGTGGTTACATATTATTGATTTTAACAACACGTCGAAATACAGTCCAATTCTTTTGGTAGGTACAAATTATAAACATAATAATATAATCATATCATAATATTAAGTGGCACACTGTTCTACGCGTGTAATATTATATGATTGAACTATATATAGATAATATAATAATAATAGGGTTTTTCGAGGCAATACTATATACTTAATATGATTATCAATATCAAAGCGACATAAAACGTATATATAATTTTAAATCGTGTCTTTGGTAAATGTGTTTGCGTTATATAAATCAATCAGTATAATGTAAGATAATAAAAATATGACGTTGGGATTTCGAAGCTAAAACCGTTTGAGAAATGAACTGGAAAATTAAATAAATATAAATTCAATTTATAGTTAGATTTTATACTCCCGATAAAAATATGTTTTCAAATATGTCAGTTTGAAAAACGTAACACATCGGTTGTCTGTATTCTATAATAGATTTTTTCCAATGATAATAATATAGACAGTTTATTATTTTATTGGACGTTTTAATAATGTCTCAAAAAACGATAAATCTAAAATCTATAGAATATTCATCTATATATTAATCTGAAATACATAATACACTATTTGAATCGAACAGAAATTTGTTTGGGAAAACACATTTAAATTATTACTCGGGTACATAAAACATTACATTGAATTTGTCAGAGCAGCATTCGTATTAAATGGGATAGGTATTTAAATTATAAGAAATAAGAAATATTTTAAATGAGCGTTCAAAAATGTCTGATAAATTTCATTTTTGACATGTTTAAAGTTGAAAACTCGTTTAAAGTTGATCGTAATAATACATCTTTTACGAATGTGTATTTGTAAGTAAAAAAAGTGCTACCATTAAAAGTTTGATTACCTTTCAGCAGTATATAGGTACAACGTAGATAACTGAAACCTAAACGTCATTCATTCTTCCTATTCTGTAAAATTATTTTATAATGCTGAACAGAAATTTCTACCGAAACGTCCTCTTAGAAAAGTTTTCTATGAAAAAGCACTAAACTTTTCGTTATAGCGATTTTATCAGTTTTTAAAAACTTGGACATTATTCTGTAGTCTGAACATAATATTATACCGTACCTACCTGTTATATTATATTCAAATGTGATATATTTTTTGAAATAAATTTATCGTACGACACACGTACAGAACGTATATTTCAACAACTTAAGGATTTGATGATGCACAAGGATCAATATTGAAATAAAGTGTCGCGTAATATTGTGTCAGTTTTTGATATATTTTAATATGTGCTACGCATTACCTTTTTCGAAACGCACTGGAGTATTAACGAAGATGTTATTTTTCGCGAATAACAATAGTGATGGTTTATTGTTTATACCTATATATTATTTCACGTTGTTCAAAGGTTATTTCCTCATAAATTTATCATTGCATATAAAGCGCTCATAAAATTCATTTTTGCAAGAGAAAAGTTTAATGTGGGTACATCCATAAAAACACAAATTTCCTCCATTTACAATATTATTTTTCAGTTTATCTAAGAATGAGCACAAAGCCGTAATGTTTTTATTATATTCAAAGTACATTAATAAAATAAAAATATACTCATACGTTTGTCTCGCTGATTCTATAATTTTCGTTCCGAGACAAAAGACACTTTAAATGTAAAATAACATGGTCTTTGACACATCGTTATTATTAAGAATCGTATTGTACGCGTCGTTCTGTAGCTAGAAAAATACTCAAAGCTTGAAAAGCTTTTAAAAATATCTAAGGGCCGCAGTTAGATTATTTTCATTAAATTTCTAAACGACCGTTCGATGTTCGGAAATCCGTGCCAGCATGTGCTGGGTTTTTTTTTTAATCGTTATATTTTGTACATACGTTTGATATGATATTATTTGTCAATATTATATTGTGTCCTGCAGCTACGATACAATATTATATAATATCCCAGTGTAGTCGATTTTAATTAAATGTTTATGGCCTAAAAGGTCGTGCAACAGACTAAAGGGACGTTTTAATTATGCCCGCCCTACTCACCTTTCCGGCTTTATCCACAACCACGAATGTACGTACACATTAGCGGGTTTGTGTTCACGTAGGTATGTGTGTATATGTGTATAATGTGTATTATATTATATATAATAATGTGACCCCTTTTTCTCTTTGTCTATCATCTGATGTGTATTAAAATTGTGGCCCTGACCGATATATATATATATATATTCATATAATATTATATAGATACGAAGTGTGCTGTGCAGTCGTTAATATTATATTATTATGGTTTGTGAACGACGGGGGCAAAGGGATTTATTTTAACCGCGTTTGTTAAAACTGAGTGTTAACTACATAAACGCGCCGCGAAAGGGCCAAAGGAAACCTCGGCCGCCGTCATCGCCGTCCCACTCCGCTCCCCAGCAAAAGCAGCCCGTCAATATTATTATTAATTCCGAGGTTCCTGGTGCAGCGAACCAGCCGGTGCCACAGTAAATAATTATGGGTAGGCAATTCGCCGACGAGACGCGCCGCTGTTGTCCGACGATTTCAGACGATATTTCAAGGCAGCACCCGTTTGCTTATTTATTTATTTTTCATACTTTGACGTGCTCGGTTGGCTGGGCGATAACTTCCTCCCCCGGCTCCGGAATTTCCTTTATAACATCGTCATAATACTCGCTCAAAATAAGACCGGTAAATCGTATCCCCCAGAGTATAAGTTCAACGTTTAGCACAAACTTTCTTAAAGAGATAACGGTGATGCGTCTCATAAATTTAATATGAAATAGCCATGGCATAGTCTGGCAAAGTAGTTAAGTTGTATACGTTTATATATATTATACGAGAATATATAGGTATTATTAATACGCGGGAGTGTAGACGCGTAAAGTCAAAAAGGGTCTTTACGACGGTAAAACATTTGTGGTAATAGAATAATTATTTCTTCTAGGGTATAAGACAGTTTATTTCGCTGTATAATGTATCAACGTACTATTGATGGCCGTTACATCTGGCTGATAATACAAATTTGGGGTTTTAATTGTTCACAAACTCGGTAAGTCACATTTAATATTGGCCCAATTTAAAGTTTTGCAAGACGTTAAATACATGTTTTCGTGTCGTACCGTCAAAGACGACCGATTCGATTTAAGGGACGACAAAGTTTCTTATAACTGAAACTTTTACTTTAATTGAAAAACTACGGATGAGCGCTTATCCGTAATTGTCCGCTCAAAACTAATGCCCTTGATCCTATCATAGGGCTTACACATGTATATAAGTCGTCTTTACGGTAATCCATCAATATTCATAAGCTAAGTTGGCCGGAAAGCGGAGAGCTAAACGGTTTTTTGACCCTTCAATATTAGATAATGGCCATATCCCGTTATCAATATTTAATTTGATTCCACCATCTCGTCTAATCATTAGAAAACTTTTGCTGATTCCGTTTTATTTTTTGTCAGAAAAGATTTGTGCTTACCAAACTCTAAAATTGAGATATATTATTCAAGGGCAGTATATTAGCCTTTATAGATTATTTATTAGCGTTTATTCATGCATAGACTACCTTCGATAAGTCATACACACGCGATTTGTACAGATTCACGATGATCTATCGGTGCATATATATATATATATATACGATTTATATTTCTACCATATTTGTATGCACTGAAAGTACAGATAATATAATAATAAGTGTTCACGATACAACAAGTAAAGATTACACCGTAGACGCGCAATTATGCATAGTTTTTATATTTTATCCAGATTATTGAAGCCTAACCCGGTTAGCTCCCACACGTACTAACCATAACAGAAAACACACAAACAGTTTCATTAAATTACCCGCCCTACGGCGTATATAATATATAGACGGTTTTATACGTGCGCAGTAACGACGAAATAAAAACAAACGTAGAACATCACCGCCGTTGTTTTTATGTGTTTTTAACGGTGCCGTGTATAACAAAATATACTTTGGGGGGGGGGGGGGGGAGAAAAGCTTCATCGAATTATATCGGAGGTTCGTACATAAAAAGCTACGTAGAAAAGGGAAAATCCGTCTGAACCCGATTCGAATGGTGGGGAGGGGGTCCGACTAAGCTTAATACCGCTTGTTTTGTAGACGCACAACAGACATGGAGAGAGAGAGAAAGAGAGAGAATACAATAATAACGTGTATATAACGTGTATATATATGTATAACGATGTATATACATATATATTTCTAAAGAGGGAGATAGAGAGAGAGAGACGGACAAAGCCAGACAGAGTGAGCGGCACGCGGTAATAATGTGTAGTCGAACATAACCGGGCTTAAACCGGGAAACTCTTATGTTTTCCGAACCATAAACGAGTCGCTGGAACTCCTGCAACATTTTAACCCCCTCGACGAGTTTATAATACTTTAGTGTGTGTGTGTGTGTGTGTGTATTATACACACTCAAGTGCTACGCTATAGGGTATTCATCGGTGCCCATAGGTAAGTTACGTACTTACCTATGTATATTCACGTAGTCGTCATCGTTGTGCCGTTTTGCGAACGCGCTGCAAGTATAGGATATTATTATAATAATATAATAACATTCACTGATGCTACCGCTGCTACTTACGGTCGCCGGAAATATTATATTATTATTATTATTATTATTATTATTGTACGCAGGTATACACAGGTATTATAACACTCCAATGAAAATACGAGACCGGTAAGGGTGAAACGTATATAGTTAGAAGCCGAAAGGGGTGAGGAGGGATGCACGGCGACCCCGCAAACAATCTGACAGGGGTTTAGTCCGTATTATACTGTATGGCGACGTGCACTAGGGTACGACCCGCGCCAGTCCACCGCACAAAGAGAGTATACTCTCCGAGTTAGAGTCCACTCTCCGCACGTATTTATATATGACCGAACCCCCCCCCCCCCGACGGAACGAGGAAATTCACGCGTGGTTTCCCATTGCGAGACACTGTTTCTTGGTCGCAGGAATACTGTACGGTGCGTATTTCTTGGCAGTGGTGGCGCAGGTGCAGGGGGAGGTCGTGGTGGCGGCAGGGTCGATGGGCTGTAACGAAAACCCGAAGTGGTTTTTTTCCCTCCTTCTGCTATCTTCTTCTTATACTCCGTTAATCTCTAGACAGGCCGTATAGACAACACGCAGCCGCCATATACAATATATAGGTATGTATAGTTTTCGCGACCAGAAGTAATTTAAAAAACTCGTTTACAAACGACGGCCGAGGGAAAATAGGTTTTTTTCCAGTAGCGCATT
The DNA here is from genome assembly GCF_005508785.2 of Acyrthosiphon pisum. Lineage (NCBI taxonomy): Eukaryota > Metazoa > Arthropoda > Insecta > Hemiptera > Aphididae > Acyrthosiphon > Acyrthosiphon pisum. Next base: position 51,046,029 of record NC_042494.1, on the reverse strand, counting down.
TTCTACGGTGAATTAAGCGATTTAATTTAGTTTTTTTTTCGCGTAAGGAAATTTTTAATCACCGCAATCAAACCTAATGGGAATTTCAACGTTTGGAAAAAAAGCTATTTCGTTAGGCAACGAAAACAATTATACAAAATGTTGAATATTAAATATTGACCATCTCCGGGTGCACAATCCTACCAATATATTTTCGAAAAATTAAACGTATATAATAATATATTATATAAGCGGATGACGTGTTACTGTGCTAACAGATTCAGATGAAATCATATTGAAGATTATTATATGTTGTAATTCATGGCTATCGCTGCCGGGTGAGGACATCCATCCTACGTAATAATAATTAATAACACTATAATATATAACACCGAAGCCTAAAATTAAACGTCACACCTCTCACCGTCGAGTCGTGTCCCACGGTCAACATGGGGGGGGGGACGTACCGTAGATATAATATTTAAATTAGGTACCACGTGGGATTTATTAATAATGAAATGTCACCGAATTAATTTAATTTTTTTTATTTATTCTGACCCGTGGCATTCTACCTAGGCCGTCGGAATTCCAACTTTTTTTTTCTACAAGATTGCAAGAGTGCTTTTACTAAACGGTGATCATATAAAAAATCATACAATTATACATTTTATGAAAAAGCACCATCATGTATTGCTTTGGGCTGACTATATTACGTAGAATCGTAAGGTAAGTATAAGCATGTAGGTAGTATGTGGTGAGCAAAGTGTCTCATGTGTGCCAGTCGGAGACAAAACCGCAGTGTGTATAAATCAGAGGTAGCTAAGGTACAAAATATATAATAATATTATGATATTTATCAATCATTGAATAACCCTGATTATATTATGAGGTTTAGATCAGTAGTACTTAAAATTAATTCATTATGTCCCGCGGGAGAAATGTATAACATTATTTTACCGAAGCGAAGGCGTTAAATTTCCATTATTAACATAGGAAACCGATTATTTAGCCGGATACGTGTATCGAACGATGACATTGCCATAGTTGATCATGAATAATTATGAGTGTTAATTATAATCATTTTTGTTATTATTATTAGCTACCTGTTTATTTTGATTATAATATTATTACTATTAAATATTCATTTGGATTATTATTACAAAGAATCGATAGCTGGTACTCATTTTCCGTACCTACATTCGTAAAAATATTAAGTATACAATTTATTAAAAATCTCAAATATACGAGTATAATAATTGTCGAATGACCTATATATGTTTTTCTTTGGAACGTTCATTTAGTCTAAAATGGTTTGAAGAGGATTTTAAATATATAAAATTGTCATCATGAGTATAAAATCGAGGAATGGTTTTTTTTCACCAATTTGATATTTATGATAGGTACAACAATGTTGTAGGAACACTTTAAAGGAAAACAACCATTTGTTGAAACGTATTTAACTGCGATCATATTGACATTTTGCCATAAAGTTTGACGGTTTGTAAAAACATGTTTATACAAACAAAACCTTTCCGGTAAAAAATGATGGATGTGGCTTGTGCATATTATATTGGATTCGCGAAATCGTTCCATTACATAACCAAACTAAATCTGTACGTGAGCACGTGATCCATTCCATAAACAGACATTTTAATGTGATTTTAGCCCGAGGCAACCAAAGTTAGTCATGTGTTCCATACTAGTTAATTGGCGGCCATAACTGACAATAATATTATGTTTACTCTATTATAGTTTATACATGAAATATATTCTCAGATGCTTGGTGACATGAAATGGAAAAATATATTTTATAATAATCGGCTCAAATAAAACCTGATCAATCAAATAATAAAATTCGTTAATTTACAACATATAATTATCAACGAGTTAGTTTTTGTATACATTTTATCTATTATTTACTGAATGTTTAATCAACACCATGTTCATAATTTAACTTTTTATAAGCCATAAACCCATTTTATAGCTTGTTTATTGTAATATCTCGTTCATTGTGGAGTTTTTTTTTTCTTAAAATTTAAAACAATATTATTGATGTTTTTCAGTGTTTTAGATAAAACTACTTTGTTAAGTTACAAGTCAATCGCCGAACGAATAGTTATAGATCAAAATAAATTATATATAATTTCTAACTTTTCAACTAGTTTAGTATACCAGCATTGAGCTTTACGGCTGCACATTCGGCACATAGTTTATTCGATGCTCAAAATAACTTCAGAAGTTACGTCACGTTTGGCAAATTACATTTCGTGATGTTTAAAGACGATTCCCCAACTTGAAAGGTTGTCTATATATATATTTTTTTAATCTTATTGTGTACAGAAACACAATAATAATGCCATGACGCAACACAAATAACGCAAAACTTTGACGCGTCTCTTGTGATCGAACCACGCCGTAACCATTGGTGGTGAACAAAATATTATAAACATTTATTGTACGATATTCTATTTACTTTATATATTTTATACATAATAAAAAGCTACAGTAAAAATAAATATACTCACGAGTTGTTTCATCATGTCTGTCCATGTATAAACTCGTTACGTCATTCACTTTTTTCTATTCGATATTAGGTATATAGAAGAAGTATTATTTCGAACAATTATTTATTTCTTCGAGATTTCCAAAAAAAAGCGAAAAAGTTTTCGCGTTTCCTAATGATTATTAGAGATGTATGTAAATATTTGTGAAGTTGAATAACAATAATAATTAATATTTATTACCTACTAATAATAATATTCCATTTAGTATTAAATAATTATGTACGTTTTCAAGATTTTCGGGTGGACGAAAAATACACTCAGTCTGGTATTACACACCACGACCAAGATTTTTATAAAATCTATAAATAATATTATATAATATTATTCATCCCAAACTCGTTCAATTGTTTTGTTACCTTTGATTGTTTGAGCACTATTCTTGGCATGTGCATATAGTACCTCCGTATATAATATAATATTATGTGTTATTAGTATTTTATACATCTACTACAACGGTGTAAATTGTTTTACAGAACAATACACTGTATTACAGCTCTGTCAGGGGCGCACTGGAATAATTATGGTGACTATAATATTCAGGTTAATTAGTGAATATTCCGTGGAACAATGGACCGCGGTTACTCGTCGTTTTTGTGTGGTGTGGTTCATAAATTTCCGAATATAGAAGCCATTGGTTCACAATGCCACAGGCTGGGATTTCATCATCCCCCCTCCCTCCCTCCCATCAGCGCTCGCCCGATATTCAGCCGATCGTGGTCAATAGAGCCACAGAAGTCTGCGTAATTAAAACCGATTACTTTTCGCGCTCCTCTCCTCGTTAGAGGTTTTTCGGTCTCATCGACCGCGAACAAAAGTCTAAATTACTCACATTGCGCCGCGGCTGCAGTTGCGGTGATTATATTATTATTTAACCACGTGGATTTTTAACAACAATATCATTCTCACCCGTCACCCGACCGTAAACGATTGAATAAGAAACCTTATATTTGGGGGGGGGGGGGGGCAATTCCGCGTCGTTATAATAATATTACATTACGATCGAGAGCGTGGTGAATCAGATGATTTTTCAAACGGAATGAATTTGGGGTGGGGTGGTCAAAAACGATTTCAGTTTGCCAAGTCTGATTCGTGTCGCGCCAGGATCGATGATAGCGATAAGCCTTGTGATGATTTCACTAGGTAGCAACAACTATTTAAATAATGATAATACTATAATAATATGTATAACATTAATATTAAAACCACGTTTGGATCAGTGGCATGAGTGCACTACTACAATATTCACTATAATGGGTGTGCGCAGGGTGATGGCAACACACACACACACACACACACACACACACACACACACACACACACATACCCTCGTGGCCGTTTTTCAAATATAATTACGATAGTTAATAACATTATGCATAATATATTACATCATGTACATTATTGAGGAACAGAAATTTAACATAATTCAACGTTGGTCGTGGAAGATTACACGTCTGCTGTCTTGTAATATTTTAAATTGTTAATCATAGAAAACACATTTTCTTAAATATACCACGGGTACTTTCAAGGATTGTCAACGATTGTGAAAATTAAACTAACCGACTTCACGTCTGATATTATAATCTTATTATTATGGGTCTCGGTTGTAGCGTGTGATCTATCAGCTGCCAAAAAATCTTGGAGAACTGTTGAGAAAAAAATCCAAGTGGTCGTCGGTTTATTTACACCTGACACGTTAGCCAGGGTTTGGGACGAGTTTGGTCATCATCCGTTGTGACCTCATAACCGTTGGTGGGAGAGAGAGGTGAAATATTCAAATTTGTCATAAAAAACTTGATAACCAACAGTTTTGGTTCATACCAGCTGCTACGATTTTGGATGACACGATACGTAATACATTATTTAAACATATAGTTTTGAAACCACTACCTACATTGCTTATGGAATACCCTGTATAATATATAGTTACCGGAATACTGACTGTAAAATATAATAATATTATTATAGTTTCGTTAAATGAATTAATAGTTGTCTGTGTACAAGCTCATATATTTGTATACATATAAATAAATGATGTGTTGCTGCACATGTAATAATATGCTACTGCATATTTTATATACTTGGACATTATGTTGATATCATTATACCATTAATTAATACGTACAACAGACGTACTGTGCAGCAGCAGCAACAGCAAAAAGCGTTTTCCGCTGTTGGAATTTCGTTTAAACGACCGCGCAGACAACCTTCCAATGAGCGGTGTAAATCTCAGTGCGCCGTCGTACTCATCGTTGCATGGAACCCGAGAATTTTCGAATAACGGTGTGTCGGCGTTTTCTGTGGCGAGATAGTGAATTTAATCCTTTTTAATAATAATTTACCGTCAATTTATCCATCATAGAATATTATATTATTGTTATTATTATTATTGCTGTTATTATCACCGCACACATATGGGGGGGGGGGGGGGGTGCTTTATATTTTAATTCACATTCACCGAGTGTGTTGTTATGTTATTATTGTGTGCGGGCGCGCGCGTACAAAGGTTTAAATTATATTATTATTATATAAACAATAATATTACGAGATATAATATGTGTAATATTCAGAACGACGAGACAGACAGGCGTGCGCGCTGAGTGTAATTATAGTTCGTCAATTCAACAAAGTACGCAGTTTGTTCCCAAGCGACAGCTTTAGGGTGGCTGTTGAACACGAATGCTACACACACACACACACACACACACACACACAAGCATATTATGAATGTCATTCCACGACCCAAATGTAATGGCTTATTATTAGGAATTGAATCAGACAACTTAATCGCGAGCTAGTAATTATTATTATTGATTATTATTGTTGATTGTTATTTTTGCTGCTTGATTACCTGCTGTAGCTGTGTATAAAAAGTATGAAAACTCATTTGACGATAACATATACTGAAAAAATTATGATTTAAAGAGACCCGAAAATCGTATGCCCTAATCGGCAGATCAGAACAATCAGCCGAGATTTGTTGACATCATATTATAATCGATTTAAATACAATTTATGATTCACGCTCGAAATTGTATGCCATGGGCTAAATAGTGATATTATCTAAAAATATTAAACTTTCCAACTTTAAATTGTATACTGCAATATTATATTACTAATTCGTAATGAGATTTTCAATGATTATCAAAATATCTAAAAATTTGTGTTGGGTTTTGATTTTTTTTTATTCCTAGAAAAACTTAATAAAAAAAAAAAAACGATAAAGTAATATTATATTTTTAGATACAAAATATTGTTCGTTTTGAATTAAATGTAAGTTTCTCGGGAAACAAAATGTAGTTGCACAAAATATGGTGTCGTGATGTTAATAACAAAATAATATAATACAGTACTATATCGTTTTATAGAATTATTTATGGTGTTGAAAATTGTTGGTAATTTGATTGATTTAAAACAATTTAGTTATTTATGCCTTTCTGAATAATGAACCTCAGTAATTGTCAGCAGGAGTGGACTGAGGATATAAATTGGCCCCAAGAAAACAGAAAATTTGGCCCAATTTTTGGATAATAATAAAATATTTATAAGTTATCAACCCTAATTTATTCAAGACGCCCAAATTTTCACCAGGTCCAGGTGGTGATCACTTATCCGCCAACCTAGCCAGTCTGCCACTGATTGTTACTGACTTTGCATCAGATATAGTTTATAACTAAATATATAGCTATATATAGGTATTTATAAAAAAAGTAAATTTTCAGAAAATTGCTTTAGATCATTTTGGTTCTGAGCCTATGATATGATAATATTTTAACATTATGATCGTGTAAAATTATTACAGACACAAAATATACATTATATTATTATTTACATTAGTTAAATTTAAAAAAACGTAAAATATCGTAGTTTACTTTATATCTTGTACCTATATTTTACGCTATAATTCAAACGATTTGAAAACTAAATTTGGACATCGAGCAAAGCAAATAGAAAAGCGATATTAAATAATATTTTATTATTGAACAACAGCCAGTCCAAATTGTTATAATTATTTTAAAACATAAGCTAATTTTCGTTGTAAACAATATGTTTTATTTTAATTTATGTTTGATAATGATTAAACAACCTAATTACTAGTTACATCACTTTGCCGTTAAAATGCGAAATTAAAGGTAGGCTAATAATAATAATTGAAATATTTATAATTATAATTGAACGAGAACAATTTTTAATGTGCATTGAGCGTTGATCGATATTTTCAAAAAATCCTCAGTATTCTAATAACGTTGAAGCAGTATTTTCTTATAAATAATTTCAGTTCTTAGAGCGTTCGTGAAAATTTCGCCAAAATACCAATAAACAAAAGAATTCTTGACGATTTGTTTAAAATCCCCTTATACAATATTATACGGAGTCTGTAAAATAACAACGTTTTGTTTTTCATCTTTTATGGCACGAAAAACTGCGATCTCTCTCTCAAAAGAAAAAAAAATAGTAATAATGCAGTAATGGAAAAATAATGTAAACCTTTTCTGCCAATCAGTTATTCACTGTTTATTTTTTTCCCCCGCGAGAACACAACTTCCACGTTTTTATAATATTACCAGTACCTACCTGTATTTAGCGAGAACCCTGCATCGTTTTCCCGTAATGGAATTGGCGGCGTCTAATAAAAAAGGTACTTCGTGGTTTACATTCGTCTCCGGGGACCAGAAATAATTCACAGACCACACCATCTCCGAATTAACCGTCTCGTCGACGTAAAAAAAAAAGAAAAATGCCAAGAGACGTATTACGATGATATAACTTTTTGCCTTAATGAAAACAAATATTATTCTCGTGGCACGTGTGAGGATCGTAATACGTTTAACGTTTCGCAATGACCATTAAATTAGGTTTCGGGAATGTTGGTCCTATATATTATTATATGCGTTTAGGTCTGGTACACAATGTTTCGTCCAAAAACTTTTATCCAAAACTCTTTGGGTCCCAATTTGCCAAGTCCAATTTACATTGCAGTTAATGGTGACGTCCAATTTACGTCGTTTGGGCAACTTTCGTCCAACGTATTATTTGACCGAAAATGTTTTACGCGAAGTAAATGAAGGATGTAGGTAGTTATATTAAGTGAGAATATAATATACATAATATATATAGTGAACACATCACATTGTGGTATAATACGTAAAATACGGGTTGAAGCACTGGTTCCGATGGCAATGCGATTGGACTTATGTAATTTTTAAGTTAAAACATTTAGAAGGGTACGTTGATATTAATAGCCGAATTGTAGACAACATCCGTAAAATTAATCGTAACACGCTCTTAACCTATATAATATATGTCTAATATTATAACATAATATTTTTAATATTTTTTTTATTAGGTTTGTTGTCGAGTCGTATTTGTATCGAGTCGTTCAAAAGATGAAATTATAAACATAGTAATATACAATTAATATCACCATAACTGCGATAATGATAAACCCATAGTCTATAGTCTATATGTTCGAATAAAATTTATTCTTATTTAAAGTTAAGTTTCAAAACGGCTGATTGTATACATAAATACTTATATTTATTACTATGCCAAGTGCCAACTATCAAAATTGTTTCTAAATCCGTTGAGAAATCAAAAACAAAACAATTACACGTCATTATTTAAGCACTATTTGCTTTTAGTATCCAATCTCATGAAGTGCTTCGTGAGACTTGTTGAGCTTTTTTACTATCAAACATATCATTGTAAAACCAACAGCACAGTCACTCATCACTATTTCCATCACATTCAGAATCTAAAAAAAAACATGTGTTGATTGCAATATAATATTGAAATTTAAGTTATAAATTAATAATAATTAAGTATTACATTTTTTTTTTTTTTTTTTATTTAATTGTATTACATTTTTAGTTTTAATTCGTACGCATTAAGTTATAAGTTATAAAATAAAAATGGATTGATATTTTCTTGTTTACTGAACTTAATTAAACTGGTATAAAGAAAACAACTTATAAGCTTTTAACTGATAACTTGAAAATAAAGATTTTTCAAACTTTTAACTTAACCAAGTTAATTTGCTTATCTGTATTAAAAATAACATTTTTTTTTTTGTTATGAAACTAACTAAAAAATGCACTGTTTCTCTACAAAGTTTTTATTGAATAATAGATTTGCGTTAGAAGTGTAACCGTGATATTATCGGCGTACAGAGTTTTTCTTAATAAACAAAAACTACAATACTATGTTGTAGTGTTCTATGTTGCAATATTATACAGAGTGATTCACCGAGCATGCTCACCCCCATTTTAAAATTTTAAAATTTGTTGTACCACTTAAGTAGTGTCCGGTGACGATACAACCTTTTGTTTTTTTTAATGAAAACCCACTTTTTTACTTAATTAGTGAATATATATTTGAAAATGTTGATCTACCCAATTCAAAATTTGTGTTTCTCAGTTATTAAAATATTTATTGTGAGGATAATAATAATTATAGTCCTTAAAAGTGGTTTTACAAAAGTATAGAATAGATAGTTAAAATAATAAATCAGAATTTAAATAATTTCATTATTAAAGAAAAATGGGTGTAACCATGCATAGTTTATGTAGGATTCATAGATTTTCCTTGTAGAGGAAAAATATCGAGTGGCATGCTATGGTGCCTTAAACCAGTTAAGCCTCATACTATACATATACCTATACTTACTAGAACGTTTATTGTGGGTAATACAAATATTCGCATTTATTAGGCATAGAATATTGAGTGTATTTAGACATTTATTACTGGACGTTTTTAATTTTCTCGTTTTTATAGTTTTGTCCATTATTTTTGTTATTATGATAAAACATACAATTTTAAAAAATGTTACCTAGTCTTTTTCGATTAGACTTTATGGTTATACGTCATATTTCTCTTAATCGGTAGTATACCTATACCATGTCAATTTATATAACACACACATAGCACACTGAATACGTCGTGTTCAATGTTCATAGCAGTATATAGAGTTCAAGTATGTTTGTAATTTCAAAATTGAATTTTATCAATGTAAGTGATCAATTTTATTTGGCTTTACTCAGTGACCACGTTGCTTTGACAATATTTTATGTTAAGGGAGGTGGGACATTTTAAAGCTTTATTTTTATTTAGCTTATTCACGCAAAAAAATATGATATCTAAGGAATGTAATATAATATCCATTATATCAATACTATAGCATTAACGTATCATCAGAATTTAAAAAAAAAAAAAACAAAGGATGAAAGTCGTTTCTGCCATCCATTTTCAAAACAACCCACTGCCGTTTTAATATGTATAAGTTAAGACTAAACCTTGATACAAACACTTCAGTAATTATAAGGCCAATAGGTATATCAGTATACAATACAATTATCTTTATACTCATCTCGACGATCGAACTCCTGCACCTATAGATTCCCTGTGAACGTAGCATTGGTATATGGTCACTTATATATAAATATCCTAATAACGTACTCAAATAACCAATTTTATTATTTAAAAATTGTTTAACGTACAAGTTACACATTAAATGTGAGTATAAATACTTTAATAAATTAAAAGCTGAAATTTAACTTGGATAAAATATATGTACATGTGTCAATGATTATCTAGAAAATGAAATGAAAAAAAAAATAATAATAATGGAAATAATGTAGGTACATTTTGGACAAATAATACGTGGAAAACTGCCGCGTGTGTCAAAACCAAAAAAAAAAAAAAAAACAAAATAAAAAAAATGACATTCGGCACGGGACATAATATTGTTCAGTTGACAAAATAAAATTATAAAATAATAAAATAAAAATGATATATTCTGTTATTTACAACAATTTAAAAGTTAAATAAATAATCACTTATTTGTATAGTATAATAATAATATATTTACATGGTTTTAGTATCGAAAGCAATATGGTACTTACATTTCGGGTTATGCGACTGAATTGACCGACGTCGAACCAGAATCTGTTTCCTTGCTTTCTACTATTATTATAGCTTCAATATCTAAAACATAAAAGTTAGAAATCAGTTAGTTACAAACCCGAATAATAGGTATAATAATAATAATATTATGATACACATTCAATGGGATATAGTTATATTTTAATAAAAGACAACAATCGATCTGAATTGTACAATATAATTATCTTTAGTAAAATCGACGAAACATACAATCTCACAGAATCTCACATTATACAAATATCAAATTCTGCTCCATTTAAATAGGTATAGAAATAATATGTCCAGAATGTCATATATAACAACATAATTATTTTTTTATAGTATGCCCGTGCGGGGGATGGCGGCACTTCTCTCCGGTGAAAATGCCACCCACGGTCGAGGTTTTGAACCAGCGTCGGTGCTCGTCACAACCGACGTCTCAGTCCACTCGGCCACTCTGTCCTCCAATGTAATATTATCCCCACCATATAACAATATAATAATATATAAAACGGCGTATATAGATATCGATTATTGATATTGTGAGCAGTACAAGAGTCGGACATCACAATATCAGTATGACGTGTGTGATCTATTATAATATATTGTTTGCGTATTCAATTATTTTTAGCGATACAAAGAGCACGGGCTTATAGTAGTTATGTTATCAAAATTATTTTTTTTTTGTATTTTCGCTGCAATTTATGGCACACGTTTCACGATGATAATTGCCAACGTCATTACAATAATAATAATATGTCGTATAATAATGCGCGTGTAATACTCGTGCTGCTAGTACGAGAGATTTCCCCGGGGCGTCTGCTGAAGCTTCGTACAGAGGTACGACCTGTGTTATAATATATAAATATAATGTATTATATTATAATGCTCGACAAATAGCGTGGTTTTACCGTATACAGGGTGATCCTTTCAAGTGTATACGGAAATTATTATTTTGAAAAGTTTAGTATCGTAATACGATAAAATACTAATATAATATATTATACTAATGTATATCTACGTTTTTATTTGACATATTATACCTAATTATTTGATGGCATTGCAAAGCAACGTTTTTAAAAAGGTATAACGGTATCGTTTTTAAGTTATATTATTTTCGTGAAAATGTAAAACATTTTTAATTTCACACTCCGGAGCAGAAAGTTTTTTGTGAGTATTTCGATACATATACAAATCGAACTTCGAACGAGTTTTTTGTGAGTATTTCGATACATATACAAATCGAACTTCGAACGAGTATATTGGTGGTTAATTAGTAATAATTTTATAAGACGTATAAGTAAGTACCAATTTAAAGTTTTTGTATGAGCGGAGTAATGTATCAATATTTTTTGGGATACCCGTGCGCCACTCGATTCCACTCGTCTAAAATTTAAATTCTTACAACTAATTATAACTGGCCGTTAAAATTACAGCGATACAATTTGTTTTTCTTCAAAAATTATGTTTTGCAATAAAATAATTTAATAATCTTATATTATATAAAGGTAGGTAAAAATATTATTTGCAAATAAGTTAAAACTTTTCAAAATAACGAGTGTGTAGGCACTTTAATGGATCACCTTGTACATAATATATCGTTATAAAATACACACACCAGTTTAGTTCGTATACGCCTCTGTACATTTTATAATAATAATAATAATATAACGTTTACGTGTCAAAACCAATGCCCCCGCGGGCATCGCGTGCGAGCATTAAATGATACTTGGCGTTGTCGTTTTCGAAAAACATTTCGGCTATTATGTATACATGTATATAATATAATATGTGCATGAAAGTTCGGTCGGTTAAACGTGTATAATATAATATACATACCTATATATTATGTACATAAATGGGGAAAATTATATACATATATATATTATATATATAGCGTCACGAGGGAAGAGTCGCGTCGGCAAATATGATGATAATATATATATATTAGTATTACATACCAGCTATCGGCTATGAAGTCCATTATTATAATCATATTCATATCTTCGTTATGGTCTTTGTTTTAATCGAGAACGATCGAACATTTTCTTTTGTAACAACACAATACTATTATACTTAGTACCTTCACCCGAATTTCGTGCACTCCTGACTATCTATCGTTTCGAGTAGTGTTCTCCGCGGCGGAGTCTCGACTGACAATAATCTCGTCCGTTTCCTTTATTACTTTTATTTATTTATTTTTTTTTTGCTATTGTCGATTTATTTTCTAATTACGTTCGACGGAATCCGTGATGTGTTTCCAGAGAATACGTCATTCGTTAAATTAAATAAAGGGCTCCGCAACAACACGTGGGAAAATAGAGGAAACGGGAATAACATACGAATTCGTTTGAAAGGTAAATCGGGTGGGATCAATGAGATGACTTTACTTTGCGAGGGTTGACGTTTCGACACAACGGCTAAAACGCTGCCTTGGGTTTACGCTATACATATTATATATACATGCACGTCGAAATAAATCCTCTACGTCCCCGCGCGAAACCACCACTGTACTGATGTGTGGTATTATTACTTTATACATACGCACATTGTGTCGTTATAATACGCAATCTCTCGCCGGAGGACAACCGCTGGATAGTTTCCTCCTCCTTCTTCTTCTTCTGCAATCGTTGCTGTTTCCGCTGCCAAATCGAGTACGGCACCAATAATAACATTAGATACAATAATGTCGTTACTATATATTGTTACAATGGTGTGCGCATAGTGTCGTCGACGGGGTCGCGTGTCCCGAAATTAAAACGTCTACGGAGAAAAGTCGATTATACGTCGCCGGAGACATCGTTCGAGCTTCTTCTGGGTCAACGGTTTTCGAGGACCAATTCGCACGCCACGAATGAGTACGCCCACTTGACAAAAACGTGTACACGCGTTTCAATTTGTCGTCTTCTCCTATATGCACTAGTGCACTACACGGATCCCGTCTGCACCAGAGAGAAATGACCGCGTGCGCACCCACTGCACCCACACACAACCCTCCCAGAAGAAAACAGTTGATTCGAAAGACTTATTATTGTGGTTGATGTGATATGTTGTACCGGTTATGTCGGTTATATATAATATATTATTATACCTATGTTTATCACCTTACAGAATGCCACGTTCGTTGTATATCTATATTATTATATTATTTACGTTTCATTCTCAGTATTTTGCGAATATTGTGGGTATGAAAAAAATATTCCAATTTGTTATAAAAGGTTCTTCTGCGTTAAATACGTTTACGAAAATAGCCAATAGGTAATAGGAAAACCTCATGTTAAAACCAATATATTACTTCTCGATTTAAAACATATTCCGTCCTTATATTACAAAGAATGACCTATTCTCAGTTATATTGATGTTGTCTCAAATTAATTATTATTTTTTAAACAACCGTACCAAGGTAGTATTCTGGAAATAAAGTTTCTGATTTTTCGATAAAAAACGAGCAGTAATAATATATTTTAATATTATAATATACTCGAATATGCATTGCCGTATTCAGAGGTGGGGATGGGTTGGTTTTCCGTGTTCTGCACTATATCCAACTGCCAACATTAATTTTAGTTTATCCATACCTATACGTGCTTTTGATCATAAAACATCTCTAAATAACCCCCTCTTCTCTTAAAAAAAACCTATAATATGGACTAAAATATTGCCTGTCTGGAGAAAGGAAAATAATACTTTACTTAACGAATGATATGGTTTGCACTTTATTCTCTTTATTCTTAGACATAACGAATAAAAGGAGTTTAATATTATTTTTGTTTGTTCAAAATAACAATAAATAAGCCACTCTCAAAGCGAATAAAGGTTGAAATGTTTATATATATATATATTATAATATGTATTAATGTTAAAAGAAGTCTTCCGACATTTAGTACGTACGTTGGCCATGATAGGGTTTGAGTAGAAATAGCTATAGGTGGCACGCTGCAGTACACCCAGCGGTAATTTGTTCGACGAATATAATATAATATATACTCAAAGTGGCAGCCAAGTTCTCACACTCACGTACCTATATAATATATTATATCGGTATATATTCGCCTCCGTATAAGACGTGATGCATATAATATGTAATATTATAGCTGTTTATGGCGTGACGAGCGACTTAACGACCGGCGGCGGAGTGTCTATGCGTTTTTGAGATAATAACTATACGTAATATAACATTAGGTATAATATACATTATCCACCTTGATTAATATCTACCTATATGATATGCTGTCGGCTTACGTTATATAATATGATTGTATTATAACTATAATGTTATATTTGTCGAATAAGACATCTTGAACGAACGATAAGTATTATAATAATGTAAATAGGTATTATAATTCATAACCATTAGATACTATAATATACTGCACTGAGTGCACACACACTATAAGAATTTTCCTTAATCACTGTAAAGACGTTGTAGTTGGACCAATTTTTATGTATGGCCTATTAATATTTGAAAGCCACACACTGCAAATGGTATGAAAGAGTCCAACACAAATTATTTAAGTATGCGATATATTTTATTTTAGATTTTCAATGTCCCCCTCATGATTACACTCTAGTCTCAATTATTTTTTATATGTATTGAACGCAAGTATTTTCCAAGAAATCTGTTATCTATGACTATAGACTTCCCTGCTTCCTTATCTCTTATAAACTTAAAAGTACCACAATATTCTACCAGTACACCCGTGTTCTTTTATATTTCCCGATCCAAAAGTAATTATATGAAAAATGAATCGTCCAGACCCTTAATGTCTATCACCAATGAAGATCTCACCTCCGTTGTTTTAATTATTATGCTTTTTGTTTAAACTATTTCGTGATTTTATTTGGCAGTACTATTATTTGTATATTTGTGTCTGAGTCCTATAGATTACTAAAATCCCCCCAAAAAAATTTAGCAGGTACCTATTGCATTTATTTTGTTTCTGTATATATTATTCAAAGGGGTAGTGGCCCCGTCAATGTCATAAATAAACAAACGAGAACACGGACGCAGATCGACTTTCTGGTCGTCGGGACTGCAGTCCGTACAACTACCGATGTCATTGTCGTCGTGGGGTTTCGTTTCTAATGGTTATCGATTTGTGCACGAGCCTGTTCACAGCACTCGTATGATGTATTTAGCACACCAGCGTATACACGGGCGTCAATCAATCATCGGGTGTCTGACGCGGCACTCTCCGGCCAGAGTGACACAACTTTTGGAGCTTCCGGATTTGCTAGTGTGCGCGCCCTCCAAAACTGTATAATATAATATGCGTGCATAATTAATATGTGGACATACGGCGGGTATGTGATCTGCTGGTGTGGGTGTGTGCGTTTCTGTTGCTGCGGGTGCGGGTGTGGGTCGAGGTGGGTTTCCGTTTCAGCGTAGGTACGACGTGCAGGGTGTACAAAGCGTTATATTTTATTATAATATTGTTATTATTATGACGTATATAATATCGTTCGCTGCTAAACTCGGAAATACACCACCGCGTACACAATAATAATATCATGATGTGCTTGCTGCAGATGTACGCTTGACGATGGAGCGAAATCACGCTGCAGGCAAGGCGGTCTGCTGTGACGGTAGATATGTAATAATATTATATTCACGTAGGTTCATGTTACATGAAAATCACAAGCTCCCGTACAGGTACGAATGGCAAATGATTTTAGCTAGTTTATACGCATGAGACTTAATTACATTTATCGGCAACACAACACTGTATTATCGTACGATACTGACGATCGCCGTGTCTCGCAGAGTTTTAGGTCCAGAAAAAAACATGAAAAAAAAAACAAAAAAATCGAAATTATTTTATCTCTGCCGCTCGTACTATATTTTATCTTTTAGTAGTTCCTACACTTTCCGGTTTTCGGTGATTCTCCGTGATTTGAATCTCAACGATCGTTAGTAGTTGAACGGGCCCGTCGTACACAGAAAAATAATAATTTACGTGCAGGGACTATGCTTTTGAACGATTGAACGTGATGTGTGAAAACATGTTTTACTAATGCTTTAGTGCAGAATTTCGATGTCGTTATTCCGGGACCGGTGACGCAACTTAATCCAAACCCCCTTTCTTCTGGTCATACAAATAAAAATTTAAAAGTATAAAATATAATATGGATATCAATATATCAACTTCCAACGAGCTTGTGATGATTTCGTATTATGATAACAAAAATTAACTGAACCATAATATGGAGTAGGTACGTTTCATAATGTTTGTTACATCAAACGAAATATTATCGTTGACGAACGCTTCGAGCTTATCGTTCAACTTTTATGTCTTATTATGGTTTTTTTTCACCGGTCTTCGCGATGTTCTTTGTAATTATTTCCCCTCCCTCAAAATATTCAACTCTTTAGATTTACTTGATGTCAGAACAAATTATATTAAATGCGAAGTATGTAATAAAAATTGACAAACTATTGTCAAACGTAAACTTCAAACGAGTTCTTGAAAATATATAAGCTTTAAAAACTCTGTTGTAAGCACATGCCTAATAATATATTTTATATACTGAATATTTTCATCACATTTCATATTTCCGCTAATGAGTACGAAATGTATGATCGACAAA
Organism: Acyrthosiphon pisum; assembly: GCF_005508785.2. Lineage (NCBI taxonomy): Eukaryota > Metazoa > Arthropoda > Insecta > Hemiptera > Aphididae > Acyrthosiphon > Acyrthosiphon pisum. The sequence continues at coordinate 51,028,981 of NC_042494.1, read as the reverse complement.
ATCGTAAAATTCGTTAGTAAATTCTACATCTTAATATTACACTAATATATAATATACAAGGTGTAATTCGTTTAATGCAAAGCAAGACACTCGTTATTTAAAAAGTATGTATGTTTTTGAAAATATTTTTTTACGCGTTTTCAAGTTGTTACAAAACAAGGTTTAATACAAAAAAAATACATTTTAAAATATTTTTATTCTAATAACTTTTTAAGTTTTTTACTTTTTGAATTACAACAAACATAATTTTTTCATCTTCGAAAGCAGACAATTTTTCTTGGTATTTCGATGTATAAAATTCAGGATAAGCGTAGTTTATGAGTTAGTATTTAAAATTTAGATGAGCGGAGCGTATAATAGTGGACCAACATCTTACGGGGTAACCGCGTACCACTCTACTCCGCTCATAAAAACTTTTAATGCTTATTAGTTATTACTCATAAACTACTTGTTCTAAATTCTACTTCGGAATACGAAATTAAAACTGTATGTTCAAAAAGTAAAAAGTAAAAATATTGATGATAAAAAATATATACCTATATTTTTTAAAAATTTCGTTTTTCAACGATTAGAAACCATGTTGTAAAAAATGTTTTAAAAACCATTTATACATTTTGAAATAATGAGTGTTGAATGATAAAATTATCAAATGGCATATTATAATAATATATTCTATACCATATCTATCGATGATCGAATTGGTTTCCGGATTGTTTGAAAGCATACAATGGAACTATTAGTATTCCCACCGGAATTGTTCACGATTAATTTAACTATTATTGTAACACAATTACTCTTTCACGAGTACAGAATGTATAATATAAAATAAATATTTGATCAAGTTTGTAGGTGTCACGTCTATTATAGCTAAATATATATATTTTTTAAACATCGATTTATAGAATTTAAAACTATTATTGATCATTAGGATATTATCATTTATCATGGACAAATCAGAATATAAAATTCAGATTTTCACAATTGATATAATTTGGATGCAATTTATGTATTTGTTAAGGACACTCACGCACTCTTATTACTAGTACGATTATAACGACACCTCAGGGTTATTGACAAGATAACAACATTACGCCGTGTGATATAACTATCAAAATCACAATTGAATATAATAATATATCAAAAATATATATTATTAAATGTTACATGTATATTATTATATCCTAGATGTTATTAAAATAGTTGTTTATCGAAATATAAATAGTAATTGGCTGCCCAAACCGGGACGACCTTTCCGATGTATCAAACACTAATTATAGTGCATTAGTGCCACTCACATTTCGATCATCGTGATCTAGCTACCGGATTTTAAAAAAATCAACATTCACCTACAAAAGTAACTATATTAATTATATTCTAGGAAAAGCAGAATATTAATGACACCATAATATTATATCAGGAAATCTGAAGAACAGCATAACAGCTGTTCCATATTATTTAAAACTCGTAGGTAAGTATTCAATTAATTAACTATTTTTATTCAAGTGCGTGGAAATTGCCTTGAATCATTTAATTACACTATCCTTAACAATGGCCTAATATGTAGATAAATGGCTGAACAGAACGTAATACGGTAATTTCTCTGTCAAGATTTTAAACAAGAATTTGTGTCAGCAATACTTTTGGCCTACAAATCTATAAATCAGAACATTTTAAAATCTGCACCAGTATATATTATATTGTAGGTACTTCAGCTGTATGTTTTCATTTACATACAACACAGTCAGATTTGAAATCCTACAAAGTAAAATCATTAAATTGTATGGTCTACATATATTTAGAGTTATAATGATATTTCCTCTTTGTGGCAAGCGATACAAATATATAATAATATTGTATTTGTATGGTGTGAGTAACGAATTCATTTCAGCGGTTTTTGGTCTGTATACTTCAGTTGTAGTAGTATGGGTTTTCTTCTCATATTGAGTTTGTGGGGGTTTAAGTTTCTCTTGATAAAGCATAAGGGTGGGTATACTGAGCAACTTGCGCAGAGTTGATGACATTTATTAAAGAAAATTAATATATTTTATTAATAAAAGCTCGTTGCTCGGAACGCGATTCGCCCCTATCTCATTCGAAGGGTAATATTATGAAAAATGCCGATTTCAATAGAGTGGCAAATATATAGGCTTCTCCAACGATATCGATATTTCGATTCGATATCGATATCGCGAACTTTTTTTCGGAAATTTAGGTATCGATAATCGTTATATATCGTACGATATATCGATAATCGAAATAAATCGATTATCAAAATATATCGGATATTCCAGGTTAAAAATAGCACAAGATAACAAAAAAATAAATTTTAAATAATTATTTTTCCCAGTAACTCATTATTCTAAATAGTCTCATAACTCTGTAGCTCAGTCAGTTAGTCAGTGTTTATCGTTTGATAGGATGATCCTAGTTTCGGACGTTCAGGTGTTGTTTGTGATTCGTTAAAATATTTTGTTTATGTTTTGTTTTTCTCATTAATATAGTAATTGTGTAATTACTAAATGGTTTTTATTTTGTCCTCTAGAATCACTCAATTATTTCTTCTGTACCGACGTGGTTAAGCTAGAGTACTCGGACTTAATAGCCCTTTAATCTTTATAAACTGAACTGATAATTTATGCCTAAGCTTTTGAATAAAATATTTATTATTTTAAAACAATTAATTGTTAACTAATACCTACTAGTTACTACCTAGTACCAATAAAAGGTACCTAACTTTTTTTTGTAGTACCTACCATATAGTTCTGTGTACCTACTACTTAGTTAATTGAGTATTGAGTACTATTGAGTATTGACAATTATGATATCATAAAGATATCGGAATATCGATATCGATAATTCGATATATCGATATATCGATACCTACATTTTTTTTTCGATATCGCGATTCGATAACGCACAATTCAAAACGATATCGATATTCAAAAATATATCGTTGGAGAAGCCTACTGAAATATATGAGCTTACGTCTTAATATTATATTATAAGTAAGTCGTGTTTACATTTTCCGTTTAACCAAAGAAATTTAACACTTTATTTATGTTTAAAAAATACTGATCATTATTTCAATTAATTTTTATGTTGGCTTGTAGAGTGAACACGACTTTGATGTTTTATCAATTCTGAATTCGTATATTGTTGTATTCTCGTATTGATTTTACTGTTGTTATATTAATTATGTATAATTTATTTTTTTAATTTATTTGTTTATTTATTTGTTTTAATTTGATAACATAGGTAGTTTAGTTGTTCACCAATTTAAATTTGTACTTTTCACTAATATTTAAAACATGTTGAGAATATAAATAATATGTAATAACTACTCGTATATAATGTAAATATTGCGTGTACTATATTATATTGTAAAGTACTGCAAGTCGTAATACATATCGCTTGATAAAATAAAAATTATAATAATATGTAAGAGAACGGTAAAGAAACCCTGACGATATAATGCGGTGCAGTACACGGGGCTGTTGTGCTTATGTGCCTGTGGGATGGCTCCATATTATTACAGTCTCGATAACTCGAATCTCAAGAGGAATGAAATAAATTCGACTTTTGTATTTTTCTAGTTACATAGCTCAAA